>NC_050185.1:3400000-3762500 GCF_008315115.2 Sander lucioperca
GCTAGGACAGCTGTTAACCCAGAAATGAGGGGCATGCATTCACATGTAGCTCAGCTCAGCATCACTCTTTTTTGTGCAACACCTGGTGGAATAATTCTAGTCATATGGCACAGACATGTCCCTGCCTAAAAAGAGCATATTGTCTCCATATTCTTTGGTGAGCAGAGTAGGTCTCCAACTAACGATTATTGTCATTGTTTGATTAATCTGTAGATTATTTTCCCGATTAATCGATTAGTTGTTTGGTCTATAAAATGTTTATGAAAAATGTGGATCAGTGTTTCCCAAAGCCAAGATGACGTCCTCACATGTCTTGTTTTGTCCACTAACTCAAAGACATTCAGTTTACTGTCACAGAGGAGAGAAGAATCTAGAACATATTCACATTTAACAAGCTGGAATCACATACTTTTTTCTACTTTTTTTTCACAAAAAAATGACTCGAATCGATTATCAAAATAGTTGGCGATTCATTTGATAGTTGACAACTAATCGATTAATCGATTAACCTTTGCAGCTCTAGAGCCGAGTTCCTAACCAGCTTGCAGAGACAGAAGAGTGTAACCCAGATCAGTTATCATTAGTGCTCCATGGGTAAAGGCAGTCCTGGGGGTGCTTTGGCAGCCTGCTCTATGTGTTATTGGTGTTGGCACAGTAAGTGACCACCCCTCTCTTTGACACCCCTTTCCTTTCCTTCCAGCATGCGTCGCTGGGGGCCAGCCGCTCAGACA
Source organism: Sander lucioperca (assembly GCF_008315115.2). Taxonomy (NCBI): domain Eukaryota; kingdom Metazoa; phylum Chordata; class Actinopteri; order Perciformes; family Percidae; genus Sander; species Sander lucioperca. Next base: position 3,400,732 of record NC_050185.1, read on the forward strand.
AGGCCACCAGCCAGTCCAGCCGCTCGCTGGGCGCCCGCTGCAGGAACTCCATCGCCTCCTGCTCCGACGAGCAGCCGCACATTGGCAACTACCGGCTGCTTAAGACCATCGGCAAGGGAAACTTTGCCAAAGTCAAGTTGGCCCGCCACATCCTGACGGGCAAGGAGGTGAGACACGGGGCAGCAGAGGGCCGTGGTGGGGGGAGGGAAGGAGGAGATGGTAGGGCTGCACAATATATCTTTTTTTTTTTAATCGTCACTGGCTTAATATACACATCGCGAAAGGCTGCAACATACCATGATAGACACAAAGCTGATTTTTTTTGTGTTAGTTGAAAGAAAATGTCAGTAGATAACTGCACATTAAAATGTAACTGTCATTCTTTTTTTTTAGTGGTGCCTTTCACGTGCAGTATAAATGTTTAATTTGTTCAATAAAAGAATGTTGGAAATGATTTCCTTTTATTTGTTTTAAATTTAACAAAAAGTTTAAACTGAGTGCACTTTAATATTTGTTTATGTATCGCAAGTAATATCGGTATCGCGATATTCAATAACATTATCGCATTATGCATATTTTCCTCATATCGTGCAGCCCTAATAAATGGGTAGATGATGGATGATGAGTAAGGAAAGGCAGCGGTCAGTTGATGTTGCTGGTGTCATCAGATGTCCAGTATTCAATCTGCAACATCATATATGTATCTCATACGTATTGTGTGATATGGAAGTAAACAATACCTCCTAATTGATTCTCCTCTAATGTAAAGGTTTCTCTGGTCAACAATATTTTCTGAGTCATGTTAGTGGATTGAGTTCAGAGGAATTATTTCAATCCACTGTTCAATTCTTAAAGATTTACTTTAGGATTGATGAGATTTAAACACTGAATACTAAATCATTTCATAAATGGGTACCACTTTATAGATATAAGATAAGATACACTTTATACGTTGTAACTAATTACTTTTGAATGTTTAATAAGTTATTTATTAAAGCCTGTATTATAAACCTTAACTTTAGGGATGCTAGGTTGTAAAAAAAAAATAACATTGACTGATTGGACCGTATGACCACTTACCTTCTCCTTAATAGATAACCAAAACATATAACTAGTATTACTGGCTAGAAAGGATGACCACTGAGAAAAGATCTTTTACAACCTGGCAACCCAAAATGTGTTCTTATAAATGGCTTTGGTAAATGATTTATTAGTCATAAAGCCATGAAGTCGTACACAAACAGATGTTACACTGACTGAATACTGTACTGTACTGTGCAGGTAGTGGTGTTAATGGCAGCAGTAGGAAAGGCTTCTGAGCATCATGAATGGAGGCTGTTATAAGCAAAGGCAAATTCTAACGGTGGTGTGTTTACTTTTCCTCATCAAAAACCTCCTTCACGTCTCTTCCAGGTGGCAATAAAAATCATTGACAAAACTCAGTTGAACCCAACCAGCCTACAAAAGGTGAGTTTTCTTCTTTATACTGACTGATTTGTTTGTGGAGGAATATGTGCGTCATGTCCTCAGGTACCAAACTGAAACACATGCTACACTGTCTAATACCATCTTCCTTCATAAGCAGCGGCCAGGCATCAGAAATGTGGATGGTTTGGTCACACTGATGTAATTCAACAAAATACCGACATGCCGTTGGGGACTTGGAGAGGTTCAGGTTTATCCTCAGCTGTTTCCGCCTCAGAGGGGGCAGGAAAGAGAGAGCAGCTGATAGAGAGAGGGCTCGTGGGATGTGATGCTGTTTGGCAGGTGCTAGGGACCGGATGGGAGCGAGAGGAGACCTCTGCTCCAGAGATCATCGCCCGTCTCTCTCTGGGCTAATCACTGCCCTGAGAAGGGGATGACTCATCTCAGGAAACCGCGGTCACCCAACCCATCCTTATTTTGTGTTTGTGTTCTTAATTTGTTTCCCCCTAGTTTCGCATTGCCAGACCCTCCTCCACAGCGCTGCGGAGGAGGGTCTGGCTAGTCCACACAGCATTCCGGGATGGGAGAAAAAAACGTCCCAGACCTCAAAATCTTCTTGGGCGACGCTAAGTGCCGGACAATGACGGTGCCGCTGCTAAATAGCTTCGGGAAGGTGGTACGTGTGTACGTTCAAAAGCAGTTTTAGTCGTGCAACAGAAAACTCCGATTGGACAGATAGTCTAGCTAGCTGTCTGGATTTACCCTGCAGAGATCTGAGGAGCAGTTAACCATAGTCCTCAGAAATCCACCGGAGGTTAGAACTCCAACACAAAGAAAGAGGAAGGTAACGGACATCCGGCTGAAAAAGAGGGACACCTGGCGGAATTTCCGGCGGCACCTGAACAATCCCGGAAGTGGAACTTTGTCGATATAGACTAGTCTTCCCCCAAACACACTCTGCTGTGCATAACAGTGAGAGCATTGATGCTTTTGTAGCTGTTTTGTGGGTTTGGTGGCCATTTGGTTGTGGGTTTGAGTGTTGAGCCTGAATGGTGGACACTTTGAGGTTTGTTGTGCATGGAGGTCAGAGGCGGAAAAGTGGACAATCTGGTTCCGCAACCTCGGCATGGCGCAGACACACAACTTGATTCCGATGCAGGAGCTGGAACGATTAGACATCTGGAGCAGGAGACCTGGACTGACAGATATCCAGACACAACGTGGCTGACACGGGAGGCCAGTTGATCATGGGTTAATCACATGCTCAGAGATCTCCATCTTATCTCGCAAGCACATCAAGCTGGATCACGCGCTATCAGGTAAAGAAGGATCTCACAAGGAAGGAATACATGTGAATGATGGCACAGAGAAAAGAAGGATGCAGACAAGCATTGAAATCAAGCCATAAAGCTGCTTATATGCACATATGGGCCAAAGTGTCTCCCTCATTTAGCCATGAGTGTGTGTGTCTCTCTCTCTCTCTCTCTCTCTCTCTCTCTCTCTCTCTCTCTCTCTTATCTCTTTCTACCTCCCTTGGCTTGCATGAGCTACTTTGCCTGTGAACCAGAAGGATCAAGTCAGGGATGAAATAATTGTTCTTTATATGTGTGTGGCATGCGTGCGATTTAGCTTTACTGGAAGATGTCTGTATGTTTTGCCACATACATCAAAAAGACCAGTTTTTCTTCACGAGATGTAGAATTAAAGTAGCAGGGGCACAGCTGGATATATATATATATATATATATATATATATATGTATATGTGTGTGTGTCATACATCCTACTGGAAATGTTGTGGACCCCTATCATTGTTACTCTCTTCGACTTTACTGGTAACAACTTTGTAAAGAAGAAGAAGATTTGCCCAGCATAAATAGAGAATAAAGAAAAAAATCCTTTTGATTAATATTTCCTGTTTACTTAAAAAAAAATAATCTTTTCCTCAATCTCTGTAATAACAGTGCAGCAATAGCAATGACCTTGGGTTGTTACAGTGTTATCAAGGCTTGAGTTAGCCATCAGTTGTCCCTTTGATCACTGGCTTCCTGTAATCCTTGACTCATCATATTTCTGGTGCTTATATCATGAAAGAAAATGGATTATTCTGTGCCATACCTGGCTAGAATATTAGATGCTTTGCAGGAACTGTAATCCCAATTTGTATGTTATCCCATCTTCCTGCCTGTGGCTTTTTCTTGGACCAGACTGCCTGCTGTGAGAGACAATGGTGCAACATTTAGGACAGGATTGAGGAGAGAGGCGAAGGATTGGCTACTGATTGGAGAGAATACTCTACTGCAATTGGCCGGTGATGATTGCGGGCTTCTTTACATACCCCGGGCTAGAGAAAATCCTTAGTACCGAAGACATGAAAGAACCCACATTAGCATAATCTGGACGGTAATGTATGTAGAGGGGAGAAGGAAAGAGGGAGATGTATTGTATAGGAGTGGGTAAAGGAGGGGGAGGAAGAAAAGAAGAGGGAAGTAAAATCACAGATGAGAAAAATCAAACCTCAACATCCGTTAAGGATGGGGAAATAGCAGATTACATGAGGAGTTTTTCTTTCTGATGTTGCATGGATTACACCTGAAAAACAAATATGTGTCAGTAAGAAATTCGATTAGAGAGCTGGGCGATATGGAGAAAATCCAAAATCACGATATTTTTGACCAATTACATCGATGTCGATATTGTAGGGTTGACAATTGGTGCTTTCACAAAATATTTTTTACAATGAGATTTTAGATGAATAATCATCAATAATGTGGTAAACCGTTTCAAGTGAAATTATAGAGGAAAAAATATATATACTGACTATGTTTACATGCATGCAAAAAAAAATAGTGTGATGTTAAAACAAATCTGCCATTCTTTAAATGATATTCCCTCAAAATGTTTCACAACAGATTTTCTGAGAAGATAGAGTTAGTGTGCATTTGTTGTTATCAATTTAGACAACGTTACTGTATATCACGATATCTCGATATATGATTTCATCACGCTGTGATTCCATTGAAAGACGATAAATCATCATATTGAGTTATTGCCCAGCCCTAAGTATAAGATGAAACTTACATTTGAATACAGCTTGTTTCCGTCTGCTTGGTTATGAATGAAAGCCAGGAGCCTTGTTGCCACAGAGCACGTGTGTCCATCCCTGTCAGCTTTATCGTAGGATTGCTATTTATCTGCGGCCATTAGCGATGACCGGGGCCGAACATGTTGCCGGGGGATTGTTTATTGTTTTGACGGATCTGACCGCTCAGCCCCACCGTGACGAGCAGGGGATTAATGGGACGCCTGGATGATGAGACGCTCCAGCACTACGTAGCCCAAGATTCCCTCTAGCACAGCTGGAGAAGCTGGGAAAGAAGCCCGGTCTTAATACCTGGGTCGCTATGGCAACAGTGACGTTGGGGGGCACTGCTAGAGGAGAAGACTGCAAGAGGAATTGAATGAAGGTGGGAATGGAGGGAGGCACGTTGGAAAACAGGAGAGGATTGAGTGAGAAAAGAGGATAGAAAAGCTTATCGCACCATCTTTATTTTCCCTCCAGTTGGGAGTTAACGATGTGGAGCAGAGCCACTGGTTTTCAGCGATGGCCTTTTGTTGAGGGAGTGTACTGTTATATACATGAAACCAGGGGAGCTGGCTCAAATTTAATCCCCCGCTGTGCTCTGACAAAGTGTACAAATCTGTCCCCCCCCCAGAGTAGACATATCACACGCAGTGAGAAGTGCTCACAGAGTAGAAGTTGGTCTGTGCTTGCCTGCGGATTCATCACATTTGTGTGAGCCGTTAGTAAAGCGAGGAGGGTTCGGTTGGTTGTTGTCACCCTCGCAAATTGTCATTTGGATGAATATCAGAGACAGAAGGTGCTTTTGTTTTTTAGGAGAAAAGTGTACATTTGTCTGCTTGTCCTGGTCCACCCCGATCTGTTAGGGGGTCTTAGTTTGGTTTCAGCAGCAGAATGGATTGCACATTAGTGTGCTAAATAGACTACACATTAAACAAACAAGGCACAGGGCCATTTAATGTAATCTTTAAAGTGGTGTATTAAAACAGTACTCCATCCATTTAGCTTTGCATTGCTGTAATACTGTTAGACTCACAATGGACAGTTTACAAAATTAATGCAGCAAAACCAAAGACATGGTCTATTTTACTCTGTGCCTTCTCCTTTCTTGTTCCACACCACTTTTGATCTTTGGTTCGGGTGTGTTATGTTAGCAGCAAATGTTTACCTTGCACGGCAGCTGGATTCTCGCCATATCACGAGATCATCCGAGAATCGCGTGATCACATATCACACGAAAATCTATCTTGTCAGGCTTCAAGGGATGCGTTTGTGTTCGAACTACCCAACCAATCAGTGTCCTGTGAGGAGCTACTAGCAGCTATGGGCGGGGTTTAGGTGTGTGTAGTTCCGCTTTGCCAGACCCTCCTCCAAAGTGCGCTGAATGAGGGTCTGGCTTCTCCACATAGCATTCGGGGATGGGAGGAAAACGTGCTCTGGTTTAATGGCATTTCTTTAAACCAATCAGAATTGCCATGGGCAGTGCTTAACTCTACACAGAGCCGCTGCAGAGATCTGAGGAGCAGTCAACCATAGTCCTCATAAATTCACCGAATGTAAAATTCCAACACAAAGAAAGCGAAAGAAAGGAAGCTAAAAATACTTGCATCTGGCTGAATTTCCTGCAGCACCGGAGCAATCCTGGAAGTTGAACGCGAAGGATATAGACTAAGGTGTGTGTGCCGGCCACACTGTTTGTTCAAACAACAGTGGCGGACATGATAGACGGTTGGATAGATGGTTCATCAGGTATTTTTTGAAAGTGGCTGCACCTTTTTTCAAACTGTTTCCACTGACGGCTTCTCAGATGGTTCTGTGTAACAAGCCATCTGGCGTGTCAGGTTAGGCAAATGTAGCCTGGAGCCTCAAGCGGTCTGCCAACAGAGGTCTGGTAAACTCCACACCTCAAGATTTTGTTCATTTTTCGACTTGTGGTCTTCAGACCCAACCAATGCTGACTCAAGTGACATCACTTGAGGACATTTTTTTCAGAATTCCTCTGGAGCCACAAAAGGCTTTTTATGTATGCAGTAGTACTTCCTAACACCTGGAAACAGACTCTGATGTGTAAAATCGTGTGTGTGTGTGTGTGTGTGTGTGTGTGTGTGTGTGTGTGTGTGTGTGTGTGTGTGTGTTAAATTTAGCATACAAACAGGCTTGGGAGTGAACGACACGCTAACATGCTGACGGATTCTGTGTTTTTGTGTTTTTAGCTCAGCTGGACCAGAGAATATTCAGTTAAAACTGACTGACTGATGGTGCTGTTTTGCCCTCATTGTTCTCCGTGAAGTTTGCTGGATGTGATGTAATGTATTGTTTATGTGGAGTGAGCGCTGCGCCGGGTTTGAAAAATAGCCTTTAAAAAATGCTACTTTGTACATTGGTGGTAAGGACAGCGTAACAGGTGAACCAGCTTTTCTTTTTTAAATGAGTGCTGTGCGGTGGATCCAATTCATGCCGATGTGAAGAGTGGTTCATGTTAGAGTGCAGATCGGGCCGCATTTTTCTGTCCGAGCCCGGCCCGCGTCTGACAGAGCAGTAACCGAGCCCGGCCCGAGCCGACAGGCATTAAGATATTTCTGTCCGAGCCCGACACAGTTAAAATCTCTTAAAAAAATGTTCTCATACTAATGACACATGTACGTTTGTTTGTGTGAAAAGCTTTTATTAAGCAACTGTAGGAAGGCATTCAGAAATGTCAACAGATGAGGCATCAGCGCACACGGGGCAACAAGCGTACATTAACACAGGTGCGCACCTACATAATAAGCTCTTTTATCTCGCTGATGTGACCGAGCCCGACCCGAACCCGAACGTCATTTCTAAATATCTGTCCGAACCCGGCCCGGACCGGCGGGTACCATCGGATCCCGATGGGCTCGGTTCGGGTATCCATCCTCTAGTTCATGTGGATTTTGAAAAATAACTGACACATATTTAAAGAAACTTTATAGTGTTAAATTGAGTATGGAGTTTGGTGTGGTGGTAGCACCTCCGCACCCCCTCCCCCTTCGGGGAAACACTGCCATCCAGGTGAGTTTCTGCAGGAAGAATGTGATGAACTTATTACAGGTGTTTTGGGACTCAAACATTTCGGTGATGATCCAATCCAGTGAAAATAATAGAGATTAAGATATGGTTCCTGTTTCAGCTCTTTTTCACATGACAGCCTGACCTGGGATCCAAGGGTAGGGTCACAAAGCAGAACATGCTGAGAAACCCCACGTCAGCCCCTCAGAACATACATGGCTCTCTATCATGTAAATGCATTTCTTGCCAAGAACATGATGCCGTCATTGCTACACTTGAAAGCACAGATTTACAGCAATGTGGAGAGCCATTGATGTTAAACGCTCAAAGGCAGCAGTTGCAACACAAGGTTTATTTATGTCTAATAATCTTAAGACATTAAAATTCTGTTTCTTCTTCCCAGCTCTTTCGGGAGGTACGAATAATGAAAGGCTTAAATCACCCTAACATAGGTAAGACACATACATGCTTCTCAATGGGCTTTATTTGTGTTTGTTTGTGTGTCTGAGTGTGCGTCCATGCGTGTGTGTTTTGCTTCCATGTGTGTGACCAGAAGGAAGTGTAATGCTTTAAATAGGCTTCATAGCATTCATTGACGAAACCATAGCGAGCAACATCTCATATAGAGGTCACGATGTTGGATTTCGTAAAGCTGAAATGCCATATGGATCACACACACACACACACACACACACACACACACACACACACACCCCAGCATTAGCAGCAGGTTCCTTGGTTAATACCAAACAGACAGACAAGCAGCTGTCGTGCTATTATTTTTTATAATGTGAGCAGGATTTGTTGATGTATATTTTGATTTTAATCTGATTCTGTTTTGGGCTACAGTGCAGCTGTTCGAGGTGATTGAGACTGATAAGACCCTTTACCTAATCATGGAGTACGCCAGTGGAGGTGGGTACATCGGCCGCCACTTATGAGTACAAATGATGCAGAAGGTTACAGATTTGGTGAAACTGCATCTTGTAAATGCAGCTCCAACAGGCAATGTGTGTGATCAGTATTTGGATAATTTTACAGGTTAGTTCCTCCATTTGGATGCATGGTGAAACACAGTAGCTAAGGGTACAATTGCAAAAACCCTGGTACATTTGAGGGTTTTTTTCCCCTCCATATCTGAAGTTCACTTTAAAGGAATAGTTTGACATTTTGGGTAAAACGCTTATTTGCTTTCTTGCGCAGAGGTAGATGAGAAGATCGATACCACTCATGTCTGTATGCAAAATATACTGTAAAGCTAGAACTTAAAAGACAATGTTAAAAAGAAAAAAACCGGCTAGCTGTTTCCTCCTGTTTCCAGTCTTTATGCTAAGCTAAGCTAACCATCTGCTCGCTGTAGTCTCAGATTTACAGTTCAGATACATAATGAGAGAGCATGTCTTTTTTATTATAAAGCAGGTCGAGGTGCTGGATAAATACTGTGAAAGTATCAAAACGTTCAATCCACAGACAAATGTACACAGCCCGTATTCAGAAACTGTGTCTTTAAACGAGCCGTCAGGACTTCCATACAGTTGCGATGTAACAACTATACTATGTATAGGTAGGAAGGGCCGCTACAATGTTGTTACAGTCATTCCCCGACTGCAATGACTGTGCAGATGCCGAGAGCGCAAATGCTGCAAGATCTGGAAACACTGACCAATCAGAGCAGACTGGGCTTTTCAGGATGGGGGCTTAAAGAGACAGGCGCTAAAACGGAGCGTTTCAGACAGAGGGTGAATACAGGGATATTCACACAGACAGTATGAAATAAATAATTGCTGTTTTTTTTTAACATTAATGCACATGAACATGTTCTAGTAGACACCCAAAATACAAGTATGAACCAGAACATTTGCATAATATGGGTCCTTTAAGATCTACAGCTTTATTAAAAAGTCTGACACCAAAATGCGACCTTCTTTCTATATACATCAATTTGTTTCAATAGTGAATATAGAGTGGAATTGTTCCGAGTTTTTGGAACTCTATGCCTCTGTGCTTTCACCAGATAATTATTTTACTCAAAACCCATCCAAACACATGATGTTCAGGCACTCTGAGATAGTGTAGTCACCGTAAGCTGACTTTGGACTCTCCCCTAATAGGTGTTGTACGGTTCTACATTCAAACTTAATAGAGTATGAAACCACAACATAAATAAGTAAGCAGCCTCTGTACAGTAATGGTGCTGCTCTTTAAACTGACTTTAAACACAATTTCAGGAGTAACGCCAGCACATTGCATCTAATGCTGCTCTCCTTTTTCTTTTGCTTCCATTAGTCTCTTTTATGGTTCTATTTGTGTCAGTTTCTTGTCACCAATCCCGTTTTCCTGAGTTCTGGCCCGAACCGTATCGTTTGCTCACTGTGACCTTGGAGAATGTAACAGACATAGTTTCCAATGTGGCTTCCTTTCAAGCCCAGATTACTTTAAGTTAGATAAAAAAAAAAAAAGACCATATGGAGGCATTAGGGAGTTGTAGTGGTGCCCAAATGCCTATGAAGACTAAAATGTATTATCTATCTTCATATTCAGTATATTTAACAACAGTTCGCTCTGTTAATCCAAATCTAGCAGCCTCTCAAACACAGTGGTATTTAAACAACATCTAAGGGACTGTACAAAATGATTGTGAGAAGCTGGTGGGTCAGAAAGGGAGCGGGGTTATGTAGTTGTTGCTTTTTTAAAGTAAAGAAGGGGAGGGCCTTTCATCTCTTTGTCATCCCAGATTCATATTTTATTTCATTCTTCTCTTTTTTTAATAAGATGTTTTCAAAAACAAAAGCCCAAACAAATACATTCTTATTATTTAGAATTGAGGGTGGGGCAAATACATCACACTGTTTAAGACCAAGCAGCCTGAACATAACCATTCAGATTAGAGAGAGGTACTAAGACCATTTTGTTTTCCATAAATCCATTATTTTGAGACATTGTGGGTAGTTTATTGCGGTTTCTTTTTTCTGGAGGGTCAAAAGAAACTATTAAGAACACTAGAAATGGATTTGCTGTTTTCAAAGTGAAATATTAACCCCACCTCAGTCACCTGGGCCTTTTATGCCCAAGCATGGGCCACGTAGTGGTGTGTCTTAAAGTGGTATCCACATCAACTGCCCCAGTGGGTCAGTCCCCTGTACATATGGAATATGGGTTACTCTGTGGAGATACGATAGAGAACAGTGGAGATGGATTTGCTTTTTTCTAAAGTGAAATATAATGCTCGATGGTGTTTTAAGCCCCAACATCTCCTTCCAGGCAGCGCTGTGACCGTTGACTTCAAGGCACCTAACCCTAACCTTAACCCTAACCATTGCCTAATCCTGGTGCCTTCCAGACAGCGCTGCCTGGAAGATGACATTGGGGGCTTAAAACACCAAACACCAAATATAACATGTAACTCCACCCACCCCACCTCATGTATTGGAAAGATGTATTTCTATCTATTTCCTGTCGTCTGCGAAAGCCTGTGTGGCAGCGATGAAAAAGATGGTGTGAATAATCCATCTCGATCTAAGGCCGATGCCATATTGGTGTAAGCTGAATAATGCTATACTGTATGGGTGTTTAACAGTAGTGCATACACATACTCACATTTGGTGTAGTCAGAAGTTTTGGTTTCAAATCAATACAGCATAGTATCGCGATACTTTCGTGGTTTTTGTGTTTTTCTACAGTTCAACATTTTGGGAAATACAGTTATTCGCTTTTGCAATATTTATACCACTGTTGTGGTTAGGTTAGCTTAGCATTAACACTGGAAATGTTTGTTTTTTTCTTTCTTGGTGGTCATACCAGACCAAGTACAACTGTAGCAGCACAACCCCATGATGAGCAAGGCTGCATTTTATTGCTCGTGAATTCAACGGTTTCATTTTTAAGAGGAAGAAGGTTATTTCTTAGTAACATTGTCTCACCTAAATAAAGCAAAATATAACATGTTAAGTAGAGCTTTAGATGGGCTTTTAGGTAGTGGATTTTGTCAGCTTCGGACAGAGCCAAGCACTCTGTTTCCCCCCTGTTTCCAGTCTTTATGCTAAAATAAGATAACCAGCTGCAGTTTAACATTGAATCGGCAGTTATGAGAATGCTATTGATTTTCTCATGTAAGCGAATAAGCGTGTTCCCCCAAAAGTCAAAGTGTTCCTTTAAGTCTGTGTGCATTCTCTGTTTCCCGTTGCTACGTGGCAAATTTCCCCCCTGAGGACAATAAAGTTGAAGTTGACGTCTTGAGAGCACTTATAAATATTAATTAAACTGAATTGACGTGATTGAAATTGATTGTGTACTTCAGCAGTATATAATCAAATAAAAGTATGGCTATAGTGCTCCTGGCTTTATGAGCTGACGGATGTGTTTCTGCTGCTCTCAGGTGAAGTGTTCGACTACCTCGTGTCTCATGGGAGAATGAAGGAGGTGGAAGCCAGAGCCAAATTCCGACAGGTACTGTAGGAATACATCGCCCTCTCGATGCCCACATTGTGCCAGTCCTCACATGTAATGGTCAGTGCTTGAGCTGTGTCTGTCTCCCTGTGTCCACAGATTGTTTCCGCTGTCCACTACTGCCACACAAAGAACATTGTCCACAGAGATTTGAAGGTGAGAAGCTCAGAAGATGTTTTGGGCTGCTTTGAGAGCTGGCGGATTAAGGCTAGTCCAAGACTAGGAAAATGTCTTCCACTGACAGATTACACTGAACAGAAAGTTATAATCCGGGACTAGTCTTAATCTGTGTCTGTGAAGAGGGGCCCCGAGCATCTTAATCGCACAGTAACGCACTGATGAAGCTGAAGAAGGGTAGAAGGCAGCCAGAGCCTCCTCCTGTTCTAATAGATTATCATATTCCTAAACACACACAGCGACATACTGTATACACATGACATAGTCATGCACAGTAATAGTGTGTTCCATTTGTACTTGGAAGTCCGATTTTCCGAGGTCAGATTTCCCATAACCTCCGGGTACACCGAGCTCAAAATAGTGAAAGCTGTAGTAACAATACAGTCGTACACACAGTCCTGTCTATCTATGTTTGTATGCAGATAAAACAGCGTAATGCGTTGTTATGAACTGGCATTGCTAACAATGGCTAACCTGGCTAGAGCTAATGAAAACAATGAAAATCAGACTTGTAAATGGAACGCATTCAACTCGGGTGTGACGTCATCTGTCTCTCCTTCGCGCTCTCTTTTTTTCTTCACCACAACTCCTGTTCTTGTGTCCTCACATTCCTCTTTCTCCTCCCCCATCCCAATATTTTCTCCACTGCTCCCCCAACGTGTCATTCTCTGTCCCTTATTCGGCACTCTCTCCCTCCTTCTGTCCATCCTTGCCTCCCCCTCCGCTGCATCAATACATGGATATGACTCAGGCGGAGAACCTTCTGCTGGATGCCGACGCCAACATTAAGATTGCCGACTTTGGCTTCAGCAATGAGTTCACGCTGGGCAACAAGCTGGACACGTTCTGTGGCTCGCCGCCCTACGCTGCCCCTGAGCTTTTCCAGGGGAAGAAGTATGACGGGCCCGAGGTGGACGTCTGGAGCCTCGGAGTCATCCTCTACACGCTGGTCAGCGGCTCGCTGCCCTTTGATGGGCAGAACCTGAAGGCAAGTGGATGGGTTGGGAGGAAGGACTGTCTGTCTGTCTGGGTACATTCAGGGCCAGGGGTTTATTCTGGGGGGTTATGGTAACAGTGGTCTCGTATTGCCAGACCTATCTCTGCAGCGCTGTGGAGTAAGATCTGGCTAGTCCACACAGCATTCCTGGATAGGAGAATAAACCGTAATTTTTAACATATACAGTATGAGAGATGCACAAGTTTATAGTATCAAACAGTAATTTATTCAACAAAGTAATTAAGTTGCAAAGCATAACAAAGGAACACACACCGTGGGATGTGAATGTCAGTAAGATCAGTAATGTAAGGTGTGCATGTATAACAATGTGGCGTGTGTGCATGTTGTATACCATTCAAGGTAAGCAAAAGAAAACAGGGATAAACTTCACACCTGAAAAGTAACAAGTGTTGTTGTGACATTGTATACATTTGATCCAGTTAGTTTTGGTTTCACACTGCAGTTATGCAAGCGCACTAAAGATCTATACGTGACAAAACTATGTCCTGTTCTCATCACATACCTCACGTATGTGATGAGAACAGGACAGGCGTCTCCCGATACGGTAGTTGATTGGTTTGTAGACGGGCTTCCCCGTCCTCTCGTATCCTCTCTCTGTGTCGGAGTTTTTTCAACTGACTGCTGCGGCTCTTTTTTTGTTTTGTTGCGTTGTTGAGAAGCAAGAGACAGGTACTTTACTTGGGTTTGGAGGAGCTGCAGCATTTATTCAGAGACAAGCTGAATCCTGCACTGTACATTTAGGCTACTAAACTTCACCATCACTCTCTCTCTCTCTCTCTCTCTCTCTCTCTCTCTCTCTCTCGCTCTCTCTCTCTCTCACTCTCTCTCTCTCATGTAGCCTATACACTAAACACTGAGCTTCCCCAGTCTTAAAACACGACGATAGCCTGCCAGAGCTTCCTGTATTTGGTCCGAAAGTCCGAACCATCCAAGCCCCCCAAAGATGCCACATCATCAGTGAGGCTGACTAGCGGAGAGTGAGAGGAGAATAAGAAGCAGAGTCTAAATGAATAATCTTAGAGTACTGAGCCCAGGTGCGCCCAGAAGGCACTGATAACTAGCCCATCCCACAATCACACAATCAGCTAATTTACCACGCTGACACTGCTGACTAATAGCAGCCAGGGACGTCACCCCATTAAGATGGGCTCCTCACAGGATCACAGGAAACTTAGAACAAAAAAAATAAGAACTTCCATTTTACCTTACCCACTCTGCCCCCACACCCCAATGTGCGGTTCTTAAAATCTTAAAAAAATCTCTGCATGAAAAATGTAACCCCAGATACACAGTGCAATGTGTTTTCTGTGTCTGGAATGCCAGTGAACCCCAGAATTAATTAGTGACAAAGGTTGTAATTTGCCATTTTCAGTATTCCCACTTTTTTCCAGTTTGTGTCCAAAAAACAACACCAAAATGATTGCTGTTTGTAACAGTGTTTACATGTCAGATATCCCAGTCTGTGTTGCTGCTTTGCTATATTTTGTCCTCTATATATGATGAAAATATGGTATTTTATGACTGAGGAACCATTCTATTGTACTGTAGTTTAAAGTGTGCCTTGTTGGGCATCATTTGGGGATGAGTGGTCTGCTTTGCTTTAAATGTTATCTTAGAGTTAAGTTGAGTTTACGGTACAGTACCAGATGATAGAATGTGATAGATCGCCCCAAAGGCTTTCCTGCCCTTTGGGGTTGTTGGATAAAGTCTGAATCAAATCCAGGGATGTAGTGGCATCAGGGTGGAAACATCAGTGTGTGACGCATAGACTTGGCATCTTGGCCTATAACAATTATTACATAATTGTCTAATTGTCAATTTTTTTTTATATAATCACGGTTTCTTTGTTTAATCGCAGTTAATTGTTAACATTTTGTTTACATATGCCAACTTGTAATGATATAAGTGATTATTGGTCAGACTATATATTTGTATTATTTAAATTGTTAGTTGTTGGCACTTGATCCTCTACACAAAAATGGTTTATGATAATGAAGAGGCGTGGTTTACTTCATAGGCTGAGTGTTTGTGTTATTACATTATCTGGGTCACATGACAGTGATATATAACCAAAAGATGTTTCCTGGAAGTAATGAATACTTGTTTTTAAGTTGGATTGAAAGAGACAGTTATATTGTTAATCGCAATTATTTCTGAGACATTTAATTGTACGGCAACATTTGGAATTGTTCCAGCTCTAGTGACCGTCCTGGTATTGAATGTGGTCCAGGACCTTCGTCTTTCTCCCAGTCTTACTTCTCTTTCTCCTTCTCTATTGATGTATGGAACAAAATATTTATTCATATTGGTTGCATATGATGTTCACTGCCTTGATAGTTAGGCTAAAGCTCACCAGAATTTTTATTTTCCTTTTTAAAGGCTGCACAAATGCAACATTTTTTCTATAAAAATATGTTTCTATGAAAAGTGGAAAGCCATAGAAAGAAACTATAGCCGACCAATACTGGATTTTACAGTTGCCTGTTTACACACGTGTAGACATGGAACAACATTATGGGCCCTATCTTGCACCCGGCGCAGCACAAAGTCCGACGTAAGTGCTTTCCCATCCAGGGCAGTCATGTGAGTCTGGTATTTCTTTTGAATATACCATAATGATGTAATCTTTGTTGGAATGTAAAGGTTAAAAGAGATGCAGTATGGTCAGTTGTTTATCAGCATGCAGTTGAATTTCCGTTGGTCCTTGTGTCCTGTGCTCAAGTCAAAATCAGCCAGTCATCATGATCAGACAGAACTGGGCTCTGTGTTCCAGTATGTTCTGATGGAAGTCATGGGCCTCAAGGATTCCGCTTGTATTCATTTGTATTGATATGGGAGAAGAGGACACAGTTAATGTAGCTTTATCCTTTTCATGCAGTTAGTGGACCGTAGCATTGTGGCAACCTTAGAAGACTTTTCACCCTGAACCCTTTCCATTATTCAGAAAGGTTCAAGATTTAAAACAAAAAAACATTAGAGCCTGGTTGGTAGAGAAGACAATATTTTGTTTTAAAATTCAATTTTGTGTAAAATACAGTATTATTTTATGTGTGTAGAATAAGTTGTTTGCCATCTGAATCTCCTGAACTATACAACAGACGTACAGGGCTAGCGAATATTGACCATTTAGTTTCTATTCCAAATGTAGTGTGTAATAGAGCTGCAAAGATTAATCGATTAGTTGTCAACTATTAAATTAATCGCCAACTATTTTGATAATTGATTAATCAGTCTCTTAGATGTGAGTAATTTCTAGTTTCTTCTCTCCTCTGTGACAGTAAACTGAATAGCTTTGAGTTGTGGACAAAACAAGACATTTGAGGACGTCATCTTGGGCTTTGGGAAACACTGATCCACATTTTTCACCATTTTCTGACATTTTATAGACCAAACAACTGATCGGTTAATCAACATGAAAAATAATGGTTGGTTGCAGCCCTAGTGTGGAAGCCTTGTTCTCTGTCTTCTCTGCTGGAGTGTTATTGTACCCTGTAGTAGAACCTAGTAGAATAGTATTTTTATCCAAAAATCCAGCAGATGGCAATGAATGGCCCCCTGGAGCTCCGCCAGAGGATGGAGACAAATGTGTGTTTAACCCCCCTCTCATATCTGACCGCAGCCCAGCAGGGAGGGGCCTGGGGATATTACATCAGACTGGTCTTATCAGAGAAATTGGTGTTGGATATTTTGTATTTAAAGGTCCTATGACATGCTGCTTTTTGGATGCTTTTATATAGGCCTTAGTGGTCCCCTAATACTGTATCTGAAGTCTCTTTTATATAGGCCTTAGTGGTCCCCTAATACTGTATCTGAAGTCTCTTTTATATAGGCCTTAGTGGTCCCCTAATACTGTATCTGAAGTCTCTTTTATATAGGCCTTAGTGGTCCCCTAATACTGTATCTGAAGTCTCTTTTATATAGGCCTTAGTGGTCCCCTAATACTGTATCTGAAGTCTCTTTTATATAGGCCTTAGTGGTCCCCTAATACTGTATCTGAAGTCTCTTTTATATAGGCCTTAGTGGTCCCCTAATACTGTATCTGAAGTCTCTTTTATATAGACCTTAGTGGTCCCCTAATACTGTATCTGAAGTCTCTTTCCCGAAATTCAGCCTTGGTGCAGAATTACAGCCACTAGAGCCAGTCCCACAATGAGCTTTCCTTAGGATGTGCCATTTCTTTGTCTGTAGCTTTAAATGCTATTGAGGAGGAGAGAGGGGGGCAAGGTGGAGGGTGGGGGTGTGGCCTTGACCAGTTTGCCATGGGCAAAGCAGAGAAAGGGGAGGTAACCTTTCCCCTTATGATGTCATATTGGGAAGATTCCAGATCGGTCCATCTGAGCTTTCATTTTCTCAAAGGCAGAGCAGGATACCCAGGGCTGGTTTACACCTATCACCATTTCTAGCCACTGGGGGACCATAGGCAGGCTGGGGGAACTCATATTAATGTTAAAAAACCTCATAAAGTGACATTTGTATGCCATGGGACCTTTTAAAAATTCAACATAATCCAAAGTAGCGATTGTGGGGGAGTGTGTAGCGATGCATCGCGCTGTAAATGTCATAATGCCCCATGAAAAAGTAGTCCCTTCTCACCATGTTTGTGTCAAAAATGGCATCAAAGGCATATGGAGTAATAAGTGTCTGTTGTCAGAGTTTGAATATGAAATGTGCTGTATGTGTAACATGTGGATGTGGCCAACAGGAGCTGAGGGAGCGTGTGTTGAGGGGAAAGTACCGCGTGCCCTTCTATATGTCCACAGACTGTGAGGGGATCCTCCGCCGGTTCCTGGTGCTCAACCCCACCAAACGCTGCACCCTAGACGTGAGAACCTCGCAGCACACATGGTCTGATTTAGCTCATGTGGAATTTAAACATGGCTGAAGCTTTTCTATCTTTCTGTTTCTGCAGCAAGTCATGAAGGACAAGTGGATAAATTCAGGGTATGAGGGCGATGACCTGAAACCCCACATAGAACCTGTTGAAGACTTCAGTGATCCAGCTCGCATAGGTGAGTCAGCTGGGCCACTGGTACTACTAAGCAGGGATGTGGACTTGAGACTTGAGTCGACTCGAGTCACCGTTTTGATGACTTGCGACTTGACGAAGAAATAAATGACTTGAGACTCGACTTGGACTTGTAAGTTAATGACTCGAGACTTGACTTGACGCATGATGACTCGGATGACTTATGTGTATTCATACGTCTGAATGTTAGCTGTTAAATATAAAATAATATAATTCAATGTTGTCACGTTTCTGTCTAACTATCAAGTGGCAGTAGCACAAACTGTGAATCATGATTGGATGACTCACAAAGCTCCCCTGGTATACGGTTGTCATGATTGGACGACTGGCTGTCAGTCAAAGTCCTCGCTATGGCAACAAGTAGCATCAAAGACCCCTGTTGAAGCCTCATTAGTCCGACCAGACCGCCACAACGGCTGCATCTGTGCCACGAGTAATCTTTTTGGATTAAAAATGTTCACCCAAGAAGGAAAAAAGCAAAAGTTTTAGGGTTTTTTGGTAAAAAGTGACTTTATTTGGGACTTGACTCGCCGTAACTAAGGACTCTACTTAACTTGACTTGACTTAACTTGAAATAACCTGTTACTTGTTTTGACTTGCCCAACAACAACAAAAACTCGAGACTTGCTTGACACTTGGACCTAATGACTTGAGACCTCCTGCACACTGGCTGCGTGGCGTGAGCGTGTCAGCTGCGTGGCGTGTCCGTTTATATTTCGGCTCCCATGGTAACAGGTTAGGGCTTGCACACTGCCTGCGTGACACGCACGTCTCAGGCGCGGCTCGAGCCGCGGCGAAAACGTGTGCATGCTAGAAATAGGACCGACGCCTATTTTTCACGCGGCACGCAAGCGTGTTGGAAGTGTTTCCAGGCAAAATAGAATAGGAAAAGATGTTTATATATCATTTTGACACGAATACATTTAATAAATGACATGTTGATGTTTGAAAGTCTCTAGGTTTTGACATAAATGCAGATATAAAAAAAAAAAAATATTTATCGATTTTCAAATATTGCACCTGTCAATACAGAGCCAAATATTCTGTAGCCTATTTTGCCGTCAATACTGCCGACGTTGTCTTTGCTGTAATCAAATCAGTATATGTTTATGTTTATGTTTATGTGAAACATCCATGTGTACAGACAAGGCTAGCAGCAGAAGCGCCGCGTCAGACACCTTTCTGGTGTGCAAAGACATAGAAAACGCCACGCAGCCGCCACGCAACTGACACGCAACAGAAACGCCACGCTTACGCCACGCAGGCAGTGTGCAGGAGCCCTTACTTGTGACTTGGTCACAACACTGCTACTAAGAGGCCTGTCCCATAACAAACCTGGTCAAGATGTTTCCTATCATCATGTCTGTTGTCGTACCTTCTTTAAGTGGTTGTTTGTGTTCCTCAGAGGTGATGGTGGGGATGGGCTTCACTTCAGAGGAAATCAAGGACTCTCTGCTCAATCAGAAATACAATGAAGTCACCGCCACCTACCTACTACTGGGCCGCAAAGGCGATGTGAGTTATACAGATCAAGTCATTACTTATTGATGTATATATGTAAATATGAGGTATTTAGCTGACATACTAACCAGAGCAACTGGCAATGAATGAAATACCAGGTTGACCTTTTTTTGGTCACATTGTAAATGCTAAATTATTTATCATTAGGGCTGGGCATCATTTTAATCTGTTTCTGTACCGGTCCCTAATAGTACTTTTTTATACCTTACTATGACAACTATTAACATATATATATATATATATTTTTATATATAAAAATCGCTCTGGGTTGTTTGCATTTCTTTAAACCAATCACAATCATCTTGGGCGGTGCTAAGCTCTGGACGCAGCGACGATGGCTCTGCTAAACAGTCTCGGGAAGGAACTTGTTTTGGTGGAACATTTGCACTCCGCAAAAGAAAACGCCATATACAATATTACATGAAGTTAACTGTTGACACAATACAGTAACATGAGCTATTTAAATTAGCTGATACATGGTTAAACCTTATTAGCTCTTACCAGTGTATCTCCGTGTGTATTTTGTCCACAGCAATCCCACCAATCGGTCCCAAAAGGTCCCAGTTAGAGAGGAAATGCCCTAACATAATCTTTGTAAAGCTTAACAATCATTCCCTGAAAGAACCAAGCAGGCCTGATTTGTTGCACAGTTGAAATGTTCGTCAATACCTGCCATTTTCAGCGTGTAGCCTTAGCTTGTTAGCTCAGAGGTTGTTCTTGTTGTGATGAGGGCAAAGCCGGACATCCGTCCAGATTGTCAGACTTATCCTGGCAATGGACTTCCGTTGATCCGGACTACCTTGAACTTAACCATTCTCAGAAGAGATTTGGCTATCTGCATGTACTATGGCCTAAAGGTTTCCAGCAAGTAGACACAAACCTCCACCTTCTCTTTTGCTCTGTCAGTGTTCCGGTGCATACAGTATACGTAGGTATGGCTTAGATCAGTGGACTCATTTAGGAGGTGCTGGTGCCTGGGAGAGAGTACTTGAGGAAGCACAGTCTTTACCTTAAAAGAAATGTGTCTGGTGATATATCGTCTGAGTTAACCACCTTGGATGGGGATGGATGGAAGGGTGGTTGGGCGAGAGGGTTGGTCAAGGATTAGAATATGTTAGATATAAAGCATGGAAGGGAAAAAAGGAAATATCTGGTTAGAAAATATGATTACAAATCTGACCAAGCATCATATGCCAACTTAGGCCAGCTGCACACTGGCTGAGTGGCGTGAGTGTGGCGTTTCTGTTGCGTGCAGTGTTGGGCAAGTTACTTTTAAAAAGTAATTAATTACAGTTACTAGTTACTTCTTCCAAAAAGTAATTAAATTAGTTATTCAGTTACAAATTATGAAATATTGCATTACTTTCAAGTACATTTTTAAATGCTCAAATGTGACCCCACCTCTACCCACCCCTCTTTAATGGAACTTAAAATACATGTGCATGTTCAATTATTTATGATAAATCTGAATATTATAATGAAATGGACACTTAATACAATACATTATTTACAGAAACAATGTACACAAATCTAAACTATTTTAATGTTGCTGTGGGACAAAGTGAGACTAGCCTCCAATCAAATGTCATGTATGTAGATATTATGTTTATATAGTGGATCGATACAAATAACATAACACCTCAACAGGCCACAACTGGGCAAAATTAAGCACTATACCAAAAATAAATAACAAATATATACACTCTTTGTAGTGCAAATAACGTAAGTGGCCTGATGTGTTTATACTTGTACGCTGGTGTGTGCGTCGAGCCAGTGCGTGTGTGTGTGTGTGTGTGTGTGTGTGTGTGTGTGTGTGTGTGTGTGTGTGTGTGTGAGTGTGGGGAGTAGGTGATAGAGCGAGGGAGAAGTGAGAGAGTGACGGCGATTAGCTTTCGAGCGAGTACCGACTCTAGAGTCATATAGTGAGAGAAACAAAGTGTCTCCCCTGTTCTTTCTGACCACGGTAGAAAATCTGTAGCAGGAAAAGTTAACCCTCTCCTTGATTTCATAACGCCATACCTGTCTCTCTCTCGTTGACTGACTCGCTTGCGTTGTTCTTGTGTGTCCGACTACGCGTGCTTTCGAACACCCGCCCAACTCTACCTCTGATTGGCTCACCATGACATTTTACTCAACCTCAGCCAATCGTTAGCATGTATGCGCTTGCGTCGTGCACTGCCCACTAACCAAGGAAGAACAGTAAAAAAAAGTCTTTGCCTCTCGGCTCAGACTCAGAGATCTAGCTGGTCTGATGAAAAAAACAGCTTCAAATATAGTAACGCGCCGCATTTTTGGCAGTAACGGTAACGGCGTTATTAAGATGGGAAGAGCAAACAAGAAAAAGAAAAAAGTAACGCCGTTATTTATAACGCCGTTATTCCCATCACTGGTTGCGTGTCAGTTGCGTGGCGGCTGCGTGGCGTTTTCTATGTCCTTGCACACCAGAAACGTGTCTGACGCGGCGCTGCTGCTGCTAGCCTTGTCTGGACACATGGATGTTTCATCATTCTTGTTCGACATATGGGGAGAGAGTTGTGGAAATTTACTGCACTCAAGCAGTAGTATACTTCATGTTAAACATAAACATATACTGATTTGATTACAGCAAAGACAACGTCGGCAGTATTAACGGCAAAATAGGCCACAGAATATTTCGTTCTGTATTGATAGCTGCAATATTTGAAAATCGATAATTATTATTATTTTTTTATTTTTTTAATTACATTTATATCTGCATTTATGTCAAAACCTAGAGACTTTCAAACATCAACATGTCATTAAATGTGTTTGTGTCAAAATGACTTATAAACATCTTTTCCCATTCTATGTTGCCTGGAAACGCTTCCAACATGCATGCGTGGCGCATGAAAAATTGGCGTTGGTCCTATTTCTAGCATGCACGCGTTTTTCGGCGCAGCTCGTGCCGCACCTGAGACGTGCTTGTTACGCAGGCAGTGTGAAAGCTCTAACCTGTTACCATGGGAGCCGGTGTGTTGTAGCTCAGAGGAACCATGAAGCAGATAAAACATCACGCTGGCAGGGTGGTTTGCTGGGAAAACTGGTTGACTTTTATTTTATTGGTTTATTTGATAGGGACCATGCATATTTATGAACATTGTTGTATAAAAAACACCATGGAGATATGCCAGAATTAGTAAAAATAACTACTTTTCATCTGCAGTCCCTAGGCAGGTGACATAGGACTAACATAGAGACATTTACTATAAATTAAAAGTTACACATCATGGTGACATATACATTGACAAAACAAAACAAAAATGCATGATGACAAAGACATTATTCATCCACCTCTATACTGCATTACATTTTTATTTTTTAGTCTTCAATAAAAACATTCAACACAGAGGGAACTCCTCTTTACTCTGCTCAAACTGTTCTGGTGCTGCTCCTCAAACAAAAGTCCACAAAAACAGTCCACCCGAAAACTCTCACATTCTACTCACACATATAGGACGAGAGCCCGCCTCTCCAGTTCAAACTGGCCAATCAGGTCTCAGTTCTCAGGTCAGTAATCAGGTGTGTTACATCATCCATAACATTCATTCATTCAAACAAAACTAATCTTTCGTCTTTGTTAATCGATGTAGGAACTTTAAATGAAGAAAATAAAGAAAACCTAGTGAGAGTACATGTCTGTATGTATTAACAAAATAGCAAAATAGTTAGTGAGGGAGTGGATGCTTCTTCACACTGACCCATTTCTATCCAACACCGCAGGAGGGCAGTGAGGCTCGCACAGCCAGTAGCCTGTCCCTGGCGAGGGTACGACCCAGCCCCATCACCAACGGCACCAACAAGCACTCCTCAGCCACGGGATCCTCTTCCTCCTCCACCTCCTCCTCACATAACAAGAGCCAGCGCAGTGCTTCCACCTACCACAGGCAGCGGCGACACAGCGACTTCTGTGAGTCTCTTCTCTAACTTCTTCATTTTTCTTAACTCTAGCTGAGCTGTACATTCATGAAACCTGGAACCTGGCATTTTTATATATTCATGTCTTTTGATACAAAAACAGATGTCTTCACACCTGAAGAGAGACATTTCAAAGACTTGCTCTCATGAGTTGTTAGGACAAACTAAACCAGTGATAATAAGATAGATTCCTTTATTAGGGGCTTTCCGACCGGAGGGATTTTTGCAGTTCTTAGAACTAAACGTTCCTAGAACACTTTTTTCGTCGTGTTCCGACAGGAAAAATTTGGGGATTTTTAAGTTCCTCTGGCTTCAGTAGCGTACTTTTTTAGCTCCTACTTCAGAGCAGGGTCTTTTCCCTTTTCCTAGGTGTACTTGATTGGTTGAACTTATAAGTCACGCCCACTGCTAACTCGGAAACTTGCAAACAGAGCAACGACCAACAACGGGACATTTTTAACAATTTTCACCATCTTATTCATCATTAAATTCACTTCTGACAACGTTTTAGTCGAGAAATTAACTGTTTAGATTTCGAATATAGGCAGTCTTGTGAAAATTGATGCCGAATTGACAATTTGCTTCAAAGTTTTCGGAGTTCAGAAGCTCCATCAAGTGAGGCGACAGCCAGCAAGCGCATGCCCCGGCTTCTAGCTCGTCGCTCGGCCAGTCATGCTCAGACACCTCGCGGCAAGCTGGAGGTCTCTCAGACCGCTCTCGTAAATAGGAGGCTTTTATTTCGCCGTTGACGGTTCGTTTGTTTAAATATCACAACACGTGTCCATCATAAGATTAACGGGAACCTGTGGTTAACTGTCTTTTCGGAGTTAAACTCCACAAGCGTGTCCTGCGGCTCGCCAGCCGTCACACACACACACACACACACACACACACACAGTCACACACACATACACACACGTCCACAGCGCAGCAGGCAGAGGCGGAGTCTGTTCTGAGTATAATAAAGCCCCATCTGTGTTGAGCAAAACATTACGTGAATTACTACGAGAATGGACGTGCATTTAATATAGGAAAAGTGCACAAGTATTAGCATCATTTGTTGTTGTTGTATGTGGCGCTAAGGTCTAGTGACAATGCTATAAAGACCGTTGCCGTGCTTGCGTCGCTCCCTTACCCCTCCTACCAGTCCCTATGGCCACTTGGCCAGTGGGAATGCAAACGGAAAAAAAGATTTTGGGGGAGAGTAGTTCTTAGAACTGCTTAGAAGTGTACTTTTCCTCTAAAAAGTACCGGTCGGAAAGCACCTAATGTCATTGCATTTACATACAATGAGATTCAGATGCACTACCTGAGACGGTGCTCAAAAATATCCTTTAAACAAACATTAAATACATTAAATGTACCTATTCAAAACATCTCACGTTCACACACATGCAACTCATATACACAATATCAACATATGTATGTTAAGTTTAAAAAAATCATATTGCACAGTTGTGTCTATATGTCTTTGATTTCAGTGCAGAGTTCAGTGTGGGGATGGCTTTAGGCTAATAACTGTTAATAAGTCTTTTGCAATACGGAGTTTAAACTAGGCTTGGGCCGCAATGAGATTCTGACGGTATGATAACCTTCAGCAAAAATATCATGGTTTCACGGTATTGCAGTATTGCAATTACAGCTTTAAAATGTATTATTTTTTTAAATGTTTGGGTAAAAAAAAAAAATAAAAAAAAAATTCCAGTGAACACAATGTATTTTATTTATATTTTATTATTATTTATTATTTATAACACTCTGCACACTGGCAGGGAGATGGATTACTAAACTGCAGTTTCGCTCCTTGACCACTCATGAAAAACAGCTCATACTGTTTTGAAACCTTGACTTTTTCAAACTGCAGTATACCTTGAAACCGGTAACCGGCCCATGCCTAGTTTAAACTAACATAAAAGTTAACATGCGTGGTATACAAATATCCTCACTTGGAAGGCTAGGCCTTGGGCTGTGACTAGCTGTATGGAGGGGTTCTACTGTATATGCAGAATATTCCTTATACGAGTCTCTGTGTCTGCGCTCTGCTGTCCTCCACAACAAAGGCGGGCCCTCCATGCCCGTCATGCACCCCAAACGGAGCCCCACAAGCACAGGCGACCGTGAGCTGCGGGAGGGACGGATGCCTTCACGTAAGGCCAGCTGCAGCGTGATGGGGAGCCACAGCCTCCCTCCCTCCAGCCCAATGGTCAGCAGTGCCAACAACCCCAATAAGTCTGAGATCCCAGACCGCCGCAAAGACATGATCGCAACCACAGTAAGTGACAGATGTCCCCCTCAAGGAGAGAGGAGACACAGTCATTTTAGAAACTAAAAGGCAGTGCTCCTGATTCCTGATCACATCCAGACTATTTCTTCAGTATCAAAGTAATGCAGGTGACTGTTGACAGGAACTCACGGTAGCCAAAGCATTTGACTATATGTCAAAATGTAAACAAAAACCCACAAGTGTAGATAGTTTTGACTTTTGGAAATTCAGGTTTATCCCAGGCCCCCAGGAAGTCTGCCAGGCTTTCGAGCAAATTGAACATAGCGGCCAAACAGTGGAATTACAACTCCAGGCCTGTCACTTAATGCCTTCTGGCCCAAAAATACTTTTTCCCATAGACTTACATGGCAAAAGAGATGTCTGTAAATCAATGAATACATGTTTTTGACCAGATCAGTTTTGCAGTGTGGAATAAAGCTTGCCTGATGTCACATGGATGTTATTTTCACCACATGATGGGATCTTTAAGTCTGCACTGTTCACGACTTTACAGTAGAGCTGAAGTTAGAGGCCGTCTTAAAAGTCTGTGCAAAATGGCTTTCTCATTTTTTCTAATAGGCACTTTATTTTCATCTGGACCTCCTCCCATTGCATACACAACCCACATTCAGATATGATGCAATATGGCTCAGTGGTTTTCTCCCTTTAGTACACAAGAAAAATATGAAATTCAGACTTGTATTTTCCCACTGTTAAAACACCCAGTTCTATTTCTATTATTATTTAATTAACAATTACACAGTGTTTATTTGGACTCAGTTCAGATATATATATATATGTATATGTATGTACAGTGTGTATATGTATGTATGTATATATATATATATATATATATATATATATGTATGTATGTATGTATATGTACATATATGTACATACATACATATATACATATACATACTGTACATATATATATATATGTATGTATATATATGTATATGTACATACATACATATATACATATACATACTGTACACATATATATATATATATATATATATATATATATATATATATATATATATATATATATATATATATATATATATGAACTGAGTCCAAATAAACACTGTGTAATTGTTAATTAAATAATAATAGAAATAGAACTATAGTTCAGATATATATAATTATTTAATTAACAATTATATATATAATACTTTTTGTTATCTGTGCCTGTCCTGACTGTACTTGTGCATGAAACTTTTTGTTTTGCTGTCCATCTTGACCAGGATGGTCAATGGGACCTTTCTGGTTAAATAAAGGATAATAAATGAAATATATAAGTTATGTTGTATATTTTGTGAGCAGCTTGACTCAGCCATATACACGAGGAGTATATATGGAAGTACAAAACACTTTAACAGAAAGTGAGTCGACAGTTTGATGCTAGTGTCACTTTTTAGCATACTGTAACAGTGTGTAGTGGATTTGGTTCCACTGAATATCAAAGTGACTCTCAGTATCTGCCTCTTACCTTGTTCCCCTCTCTGTAGAACAACATCCCTGGAAGTGCCATGACACGCAGGAATACATATGTGTGCACTGACCGCACAGGCGCTGACAGACACTCTCTTCTGCAGAACGGCAAAGACAACAGGTACCGCTTTTGTGTTGGAGGTTTTAATCTTTGTCACTGTCGTCAGGGTGATCATCGTCTGTTACGTTTGCGGGAGAGTCTGCAGCAGTTGCTTCCATCACGCTGTCAGTTATTATGCTTCCCTTCTTTTTTTTCTTTCATTTTTGGCCTATGGTTTTGGCGCTTGGCAACAAACAGGCATTACATCACCAACTGGAACGGAGCGTGCATTATTTTGCAATCGAGGAGCAATGATTCGCCAAACCTGCTTTTTTTCAGTCTAACAAATTTCTTGGTAATTTCTCTGGTAGTAGCAAGTAACGAAGATGCTTAGGGGATATGGATTGGAGTAAAAGTATATATTTTATCAAAGTAAAGGTTTCCAGAAATATAAATAACAAAGTAAAGTACAGAAGTATTTATGCTTTGTTACATTACAACACTGGCTCATTTGTTTGTGTTGTCGTTTTTGAGTGGCTAGACTACTAACCAAAAAATTGTGTAAATTGTATTGTTGTAATTTCTTATCGTTAAAATTTGATAAAACTGGTATCGAAATAAGTATCGTTCAGGAACCGGTATGGAATTCCCAGTATCGGAACCGGCATCAATATTGAACTTTTTTTGAATGATACCCAGCCCTAGGGCTAGCTTAAGACGCTGTCATTC
The DNA here is from genome assembly GCF_008315115.2 of Sander lucioperca. NCBI lineage: Eukaryota > Metazoa > Chordata > Actinopteri > Perciformes > Percidae > Sander > Sander lucioperca. Next base: position 3,428,917 of record NC_050185.1, read on the forward strand.
CTATTTGTTGTCTGCAGCTCCCTGGGCCACCGCTTACCTGCAGCGTCTCCCTCCACGCTCAGCATTTCTGGCGCCGGAGCTGCCTCCTCCTCTTCCTCTTCAGACCGATGCCGCCTGACCCGAGGCTCCACCATCCGCAGCACCTTTCACGGGGGACAGCTGAGGGACCGTGGGCCCCCCGTCTACTCAGCCCCCCCCACTTCACCCACCTTGTCCCACCATGACACCAGCCCTCTGCCGCACGCCCGCACCAGGGCAACCTCCAACCTCTTCACCAAGCTGACCTCCAAACTCACTCGCAGGTATATGGATGCATGGCACATGGCACATATCACCAGAGAAACACCACTCTCAAGTCTGTGCATTAAATATGAAGCTACAGCCTGGAGACTGTTAGCTTAGCTTAGCATAAAGACTGGAAGCATGGGGAAACAGCTAGCCTGGCTCTCTTCAAAGAAGCAAACAGAGCCTATCAGCATCTATAAAAGTGCACTACACTGTTTTTTGCACAGATTAAAGAAATGAGATACATAACCGTTAGAAGTGCTGGTAGGCGTGTTGGTCTGTGTGAACAGAGCCCTGCTAGCTGTGTCCCCCTGTCTCCAGCCTTTGTGCTAAGCTTAGCTAATAGTCTCGGCGCTAGGTTGATTTTTACCGTACCGACATGAGAGAGTGGTGTCGATGTTCTCATGTTTTCCAAAATGTCAAACTATTTAGAGAAATGCAGAATTTATAAGCTCAACTACTAATGTTATGGCTGGAATTCAAAGGGTTTTTGTTTACACTAGAGCTATTATCTGTCTATGTTTAGATGAGATCTTAATTTCTAAAGCTACTGTCTTCAGTTGCTACAGTCCTTCCTACCTTGCTCCACTCTGCATAGCTTTTAGTTTTCCAATGTTCTTATGTGGTCATAGGGAAAAGAAAAAGGTACAACAGCCCTGATGTTTGCATTGATAGTTTTTGGTGGATTTTAATTTTCTTGCTCTGCCGTCTCAGCTGCTCAAATGTAAAATATGTCTTCAGAAGACAAGATTCACATTAAATCAAACCAAGAAAGTCAAATATGATATGAAATCATGTAGCGTTGTTGTGAAGTTCTTCCTTTCAGCTTGAGCACAGCCTGGATATGGATCCATGCTTATATCACTGTACTATATAATAACACTGTATTCACCCAGGCCTTTTGGCAAGCCTTCTGTGGCCCCGGATTATCCTCTGCTCCCCCAGTCGTCATAATCACACATGTCTAATCTTATCAAACCTCAGCTTTATCCTTGCCAATCAGCTGCTGCGCTGCGCTCTTTTCCACCACTTGCTCTCCTGTGATTGAATTATATTCTCTCTTATCCTCCAACCCCACCCCTCTGCTCTTACACCGTATTCCCTCCCTTTTCTCCGTCTTTATCTTGTTGTGCTTCCCCCCCCCCACCCCCCTTGTCATGGCATCAGGGTCAACCTTGACCCGTCCAAGCGCCAGGGCTCAAACAAATCAGTCTCGGGTTGTACTCTTCCACAAGGATCAAAAACAGTTAGTAAGTTTGCATGTCTCTGGCTTCTTTCTTGTCTGCCTGTGCTGCCCCCGTCTGTCTGCCTGACTTCTTCGTACCTCTATCTATGAATTAGTGCTTGTCTGCATGACTTGTTAATCATCTCCATACTGTCAAGGTCCCACACACTTGGTTTCAAGCATGGTTGCAATCAAGGAGACATTCATTTGATTTTTGTTTTTCAACTTTCAGTTTCAGGATGAGTGTCATTGTCAGCACAGACTGCCTTTAATTAGTCAGTGTGCCCTTAGAAATGATGATGTTTTCATTTTGTGTTTGTGGTCGATGGGTCGAAAGTCATTACATGTTTATTCCATCTGTTGTTGGCAAGAATGGATGGTAATGTGTAGTCCCATGAACAGAAGGACTGCATTTACACTTACTGCATGCTTTAAAACTTGTGAAAAAGGGGAAAAGTGCATATCTGAGGGTCAGGTGTAAGGTGGGACACACTGTTCTGCACATTGTGTGCTTGTTGTTGTTGTTGATGCTTGCTTGGTCTCACTTTATGATATCCACTGCTGAATGCCATCTCATCTGAGAGTTGTGGCATAGTCAGAAGACTCATTGTTAGAGATGTTCCAATACTATATTTTCCCTCCTGATACCAATTCCGATACCTGAACATGTGTCGATCCGATACCAGTGCATTCAAAATAAATAAATATATATATATATATATATATATATATACACACACACACTACCGGTCAAAAGTTTGGGGTCACTTAGAAATTTCCATTCCTCTCCATTATAGACAGAATACCAGCTGAGATCAGTTGCATTGTTTTTTCAACCAGGGCAGCAGTTTTCAGATTACATTATGTGCTTACATAATTGCAAAATGGTTCTCTACTGTTGTAGAAAGAAGTCTTCAGTCCTTCCAGAAAAATACGGATTTTTTTTTGTCATTGTTGCAGGCAAAAATCCTTGATTATGCGGCACGTTTTCTTAAAAAATAAGATGGAATATGCGGGATATTTATGCAATTTTATGCGATGAAATTGTGGGAACTTGCAAAAACTGCGGTTTCATCATGGCTTCATCGCGGGGTTTGCAGCTTTTCGATGATGTTCACGTCGCGTAATTACGTCACTTCATAACGTTCCCATGGCAACAAGGGAAAATGGCTGCTCTTGTGTGAAGTAAACGCAACATTTTTCAACTTTCTGCTAAGATATATGTGACTTTTTTGCAACGAAAATGCAGGGATTATGAAATCATGCAAGTCCCGCATATTTTGCGCGGAAATCGGCAATTTATCCGGCGAAAGTGCGGCTTATTTGAAATAATGCGGTCCCCGCATAAATATGCAGACTTTGGCTGATTATGCATTGAATTATGCGATCGCATAATCTCGTTTTTCTGGAGGGACTGAGAAGTGGCTGATCTTTAATGCAATATCTACATTGCCCATTATCAGCAACCATTCATCCAATGTTCCAAAGGCACATTCTATTTACTAATCTGATATCATTTTAAAAGGCTACCTGAGAAAACATTGGAGAACCCTTTTGCAATTATGTAAGCACATAATGTAATCTGAAAACTGTTGCCCCAAATTTTTGACCGGTAGTGTTTGTATATATGTATGGATATGATATGATTGCTATAATTGTTAAATGGCTTGGCTGGGGTTAAACCCTTTGTAAAACATGAACAATGCGAATGAGATGCCAGGGAATTGGATGGAAGTTTGCATACTGGCAAAGAAACCGTGATTTCCGGTTGGTCTGCTAGCAGAGAGCTAGTGGAGAGTTTTTAGTAGCAAACGGCCGTTTTATCCAGAACTACTTTAAAAGTTGATCTATTTCGGGGCTAAATTACTTGGTATCGGATCGGTGCACATCATTGCGTACTTGCTGATATAGATACCCGCATTTTAGGCAGATTTTTTCAGAGGCTTTTCCCATACTGGTATCGTATGGGAACAACTGTACTCATTGTACTGTAGTGGCCTTACTCTGCTTGTTTGTCCTGCAGGGTCACAAATGAATCTGAGGGAATCAGGAGATTTGCGGTCACAAGGTCAGTACACGTATTACTCCAAATAGATGGTAGTTCATTTCTGTTTTTATGAGATTAGTAGTAGCAGCCACAGTCCAATGCCTGAACATTTTTCTAATATTCCTCCCTCTCCCTAGTTGCCATCTACCTGGGTATCAAAAAGCGTCCGAGCCCCGGGCCGTCGGACGTGGCTGGGATCTGAGAGGCGGTGTGCGGCGTGACCCTGCGGAGGTGGTTCTGGCTCTGCGGGAGGCGGCGCTGGGATGTGGCTGCCAGGTCCACCATGCCGGCCCCTTTCTGCTCTCCTGCACCCATGGCGTGGCAGGGGGCCGCGTGGCTTTCGAGGCCGAGGTGTGCCAACTTTCCACGGGCATCTCCGAGACTTCTAACGGGGTGCGCTACACGCGACTCTGGGGGACGCCACTAGCTTTTCGGGACATTGCCACCCAAATCTCTAAGGACCTTGAACTTTGAACGGAAGGGTGTGTTTGTGTACGTGTGTGTGTGTGTGTGTGTGTGTGTGTGTGTGTGTGAGTGAGCGTTCATGTGTGTGTGCGCAAAGGGAGGGTGGGGTGGACATAATTGAAGAAAAAATAGCAGAGAAGGGGCGAGGGGCTGGACCCGAGAGAATAGACTTCTCCTTCTCTTTTATGACTACTGCACACACGCACACACACACACACACAGATACACACATACCTGACCCATAAAGTCACACAGACTGAGGCACCCCACCCATTCACCCCACCCAGCTCAGCCAACTTCTTCACTGAGTGACTGCACCCACTGGACCTGGATCAGACGGAATCTAGTTCAATATTTTTTATTGCTACTCTAGCCATAATGACTCTTTATTTTGTTATGTATTGCTCTGATCATTGTTTTTACCCACTGTCACTTTCACCACTACAGAAAAAAAATCATCTTCTCCTGTGTACTGGTCATAATTGACCAGCCAGTCCTTTTTTAAAAAATTTTTTTTTTAATTCTTCTTTTATATCTCACCCCTACGTACGCCATCTCTTCCCCCCCCCCTTTACCGATGACGTGATCATCTGCTGACTTTTCATCACCTGGGGACAATAACATGCACAAACGTGGATGTGGTCCGACTCAGTGATCAGACAAGCAGCCGGCGAGGGTTGCGTTGCTTTGATCGGTGTACATACAGCAGTGACGACTGCACTGGATTAAGGTCAGTGGGAGCAGGGTTGACAGGGCCTTTGAAAACAGCCAATCAGAGGCTGACCCGGAATCCAAAAAGCCGACGACATCTCCCGCCTCATCAACTGATAGTTGTCGCCTCTCTCAATCACATTGGTTTCTCTGCATGGGACTAGCAAATTAAAATGAAAAAATGTAGATGTTTATTGAGAAACAAACAAACCCCACGGTTAGCTCCATATTTTTTATTTATTTATTTTTTTACAAGAAGACATTGTGGTGCAGTAATGCCAGGCTCCATTTAAGATTCTTGCTAACATCCCAATTAAATAATTGCAGCTGGTTTTTGGTTAAATATAAGGTTGTTTAACTTTTATACCATCGCTGTCATAAATACTTTCCCTTTGCTAGCTCTCTAAAAGAATGAACAGAGAGGCCTGCAAAGACTATGTGCACACACGCTGCTCTCTGATTGGCTGGATTCATTGTTTGTCAGCGCTGGTCATCGTCAGTAAAACTAGTTCAAAGCATTTGGATTTTCCCAACCTCCCATCCCCGTTTCATCCCTTTTCACGGGCGGCAGAGAATATCTTTCTAACTTTACTAGAAGCCCTCAACTGTTGAGATCGTTCAAGGTGATTAAAGCAAGCAAGAGCGACAAATGTGGATTTTTGAAAACCTTGCCCTTGAAATCTGTCACTCGTCCCACCACAACATAACAGAGATACTGTAGGTGTGGCTTGTTTCTCAGTGCAATGCAATTCTTTGGTTCTATTCTGTGCCATGGGATCTCACCTCAGCCATCATCTTCTTAGGTGGATGGGAAACACCATAAGCAGATCAGCCAAGCAGCGAAATCTCATCGATCACACACACACACACACACACACACACACACACACACACACACACAAAGGATCATGCACTTCTAAATGTCCACCCTCTCTTTTTTTGTGGCACAGTCTATAAACTGGTCTGTCCATTATTGATGACTGTGGGCTGTGGGGATCATGGTGGGGGGGATGTTCTGAATCTGGAAAAAGGCTTGATGAAGGCAGTGTGCATAGTGTTTTCTTCTCGTTAGTCCAGTTGCCTTTTAAAGTGAACAACCCCCAGCGCCTTCATACAGTGCATATTTAATGTTTGAGAGAGAGAGAGAGAGAGAGAGAGAGAGAGAGAGAGAGAGAGAGAGAGAGAGAGACGGAAACAACTTCCTGTCTAAGCTTTCTGTTCTCCCTCCCTGTTTTCAGTGAATGACGTACCGTGATATTTACGTAGGCTACAGAGAACATGTCTTTTGGCTGCTGATTTACTGTTAATACTATCTCTCGGTTGTGGCTTTGCTCATGGTGACCCAACCCCCCACCCCCCCCCCTTACCCCACCCCCATTTCCTTTCCCATCCATCATGAACTCCCCCGACTCCCTACATTTAACAGGGACGCCCCACCTTAGCTGTCCACCGCCTTCGTATGTACCACCGACTTTTTTCTATTGTCACAATGAGCGACGTTTGGCTTGCCTCGGCTCTTCGTTCGAGACCCTGTTTTCTCGCACGGGGGGAAAAAAAACAAACACTCGGCCATCATCCGCACTCTCACAGTGTAGACCCATGTACCAACATCTTCTCAGTCCTGTTTGGCGTGTGCTGTTTCATGGAGCCCAGCAGGGGAGACCGGTGTCCACCTGACCTTCCTCCCCAGGGTGAGAAGCAGACACCAACATGGACACCCGGAGTCTGTCCTTGTCCCCTCTCTGGACGTTTTCTCATTGTGGTGTATATTAGCATTAGGTAATATAGACCTCAATGCACTTTGCTTTGACTTGAATCAGCTCCTTCCAGTGTACCTGTATAGGTCATACCCAGAACTAGCCACTGGAGGGCGCCAATGTCTTAAATGTGAAACACTTCAATTTGTGGATACTTGCACAGGTACTTTATTTATTTTTTAGAATAATATCATTTAAAAAAACAAAAAAACAAACAGGATTTATATCAGTCAGTCAATGGCTGTATATAAAATATATGAATATAGTATATATCTTAGAGCTCAAGGTTTATTTATAGCTAGAGCAAGGGAAGTAATTCTAGTTTAAAGCAGATTCTGTCAGTGACAATGGGGAACAAAACCAACCTGCAATCCTGCATGACTTCAGAGTTTTGGTTTTAGGGGAGGTGGGGGGGGGGGATGAAACATGATGCACACCTAGGGTTGGAAGCTTCGTGGAATGCAGACACATACAGATCATTTTTAGACATGACTTGATACAGAGAAATGGTGCTAAATGTGGTACCTGCCCCCCCTCCCCCCGTTCACACAAACAAACAGGAAGGCTTTGGTGAAACACAGTGACTCTCCTCCACCTTGTTTGCTATAGAGGATATAGGTTCAGTACACGCGAGAGGGCTTCTGAGTTCTTACAAGTATTTCGACATGCCATGAAATGCACCACAGCGTACAGAGAAATGTTCAGTCGTAGATCCAGCGAGGACACTTACTGTACATTTGGGAATAAATTGTGCAGTTTGGTTCTATTTTAACTTGAATTTACACCGATACCCAATAAGTCCCTAACACGTTGAAAGCCCTGGGTTGCATTCAAAGCCATAGAAATGTCACGTCACTGTCTCCCGATCGCAAATATAAATCATGTTGTTAGCGAAGCCTTTTCGGTGGAAATGAAATGAAACGGGCTAAAAAATAAAAATAAAAAATAAAAAAAAAAAGAAGCAAATAACTTGGTGTAAAACAACTCACTCTTAGTATATGATGGATGAACATTGTCTTAAGGTGGAATCTACTGTGAAACCTTCTTGAAAAGATTTTGTAAAGTAAACGTGTGTGCTCAGAGACGCTTTGTCGCTGGTGTGGTTTAGATGGTGGATGGTACAGTATTAGGACCCCAGGGGGCTCAGCATTTAACATGCACTGTCATTTCAAAACTGATTTTTGGAAACGGTTGATGTTATATGCAAAAAGAGACTGAAGAAACACACCCAGTTTGACCTGTATGAGTAATTTTACACTGCTCTGCTGTTGAATTCCTCCCCTCAGAAACAAACTGTACACTGAGATGGAGTGGATGTGGTTTATAAAGGGAGAATATGGAGCTGAAGATTAATAAAATTCACTGATGTTGGCATTTTCTTTCCTTCATTTTGGTCACACCATCTGAATATTTGTCGATAGCTTTTTGATCATATCTAAGTGAGCATTAATAAGTGAAGATTATACTTTGTTCATTGTTATTTCCAGTTTCCCATGCTGCAACACAAAAGATCAGAATGATTCGTTGAGTTGTTTCATGGGGTTTTATTGAGCAGTTTGAACAGCTTCAATAATCATTACTTTTTATAAGAAAAAAGTAGGTGGTACCACGTCTGCCAGGCGAGCCCAGCTCAGTGGAGGCTGATCCCAGGATGTTACCAACCAACACAGGAGAACGTGAAAAAAAAGGACAAAGGGTCAGAGGAACGAGAAAATAGAAAACCAAAGCTGGAAGGAAGAAATAGGCGAGCAGAGTCAAGAGTCTCTTGGTGGAGCGGCTGTTTCCTCTGCAAGCCCGTCAGCTGGCTCGATTGCACGCGAATGGTCACGAGATAAACACGAGGTTGTCCCTCTTTACTTCTGTGCGGGGATCATGCTGTCGATGGCCTCTCCCTTCTCCAGCTTCTTCTCCATCTCCACCATCAGCTTGACACCATCAACCACCAACTGGACCTGGGCCACCTCGGAGGAGCCCAGACGGTCGGCGTTGGAGATGTCGAACACACCACCCACGGAGGCGGTGTCCACACCACCTGAAGAGGATAAGGGATGACAGATTACAGATTACGCATCTCACCTTCCAGGGTCTCAGTAGCGATCTAAATGGACCTGCCAGGCTGATTCAGATACAGGAAACCTTAATGTCCGTCATGACAGAAAATCGTCCCAGACGTGGCCTCTACATACAGTGCAAAAACCAAACTCGGACAGTAAACATGCAATAGCTTATAGGGCTGCACAATATATATATATATATATATATATATATATATATATATATATATATATATATATTTTTTTTTATCGTAATCACAATATCAACTGGCGGAATACAAACATCGCGAAAGGCTGCGACGTATCGCAATGGACACAAGACTGATAGTTTTGTGTTAGTTTAAAGAAATGATCAGAACACTGCACATTAAAATGTAACTGTTATTTCTTTTTAGTAGTGTCTTATGTTCAACATAATGATCAATTTGTTCAAAAAAAGTAAAGTTTTAAATGATTTCCTTTTATTTTTTTTAAATCCAACAAGCAACGTGTTGTATTTTAGCAGAATACTAAAAGCAGCAGAACTGAGTACATTTTAAGATCTGTTTATTTATTGCAAGTGATATCGTTATCGCGATGTTTAACAATGTTATCGCATATGGCATATTGTCCTCGTGCAGCCCTAATAGCTTATAAAAAACAATTAACACAGTATGAAAAAAAATACAATGTGTGTGTGCAAAGTGACATAGTGTGTGTGTGGGTGTGTGGGTCATTACTTTATATTTAAGATGTTTACGGCAGTGGGAATGAAGGAGTGTTTGTACGTGTTTTTTCTTGGCTAGAGGGAGTTTATAGCAGCGGCGTGATGGCAGTAACTGGAAAGACTTATGCAGGGGGTGAGTGGACTCTTTTCCCATTCACTTGATCCGCAGGTGTACAAGCTAAAGAGTGGGTCTGTTTGTACTGTACCTGTGCCACGTTTCTGCAGACGCAGCCTGGTGAGGATCTCGTCGAACTTGGGGTGTGTGCTCAGCTTGGGCAGCTTGACGTGGACGCCACCACGCAGGCCGGTACCCAGGTTGGAGGGGCAGGTCAGGATGTAGCCCAGATGCTCGTTCCACATGAAGCCGTGGTTGTGCTTCTTGAAGATCTCCTCAATCTGGGAGATAAGAAATATAAAAGAAAAGTCAGGAGGAACATCCATCAGCGATCCACACTGCTTTCACTCTTTGACTCTGCTGGTTTTGACCAGCAGTGGAAGAAGTATTCAGATCCTCTACTTAAGTAAAAGTACTAATACCACACTGTAAAAAAATACTCTATTACAAGTAAAAGTCCTGCATTGAAAATGTTACTTAAGTAAAAGTATGTATATATCATCAAGGACATGTACTTAAAGTATTAAAAGTAAAAGTACTCAATGCAGAACTCTCCTCCCATTGTAGAAAGTGTAAAGGATCCAAACAGTTGTGTGTTTAATGGTCTAATCATTTCAGCTGGACTTGTAGGCCTTTATATTGTTGGCTAGTTTCATTTATAAGTACAGAACTTGAGTAAATGTACTTAGTTACATTCCACCACTGGTTTTGACCTGGTTTTATTTATGTGTACCTTCTGCAGGCCAACGCAGAAACGCCTGAAGACCTCCCTCATGTTGCCACCCTGCTGCATGGAGATGACACGCAGGTGATCCTCCTCGTTCACCCAGACCAGGAAGGTCTTGCTGTCGTTGTGCCTGGACGGAGATAGGATCAGCATACAGTAAAACACACAGGTGATGCAGAAGCATAATGGGAGTCTTTCTTTTCCTTTCAGTATTTTAGTTTCTTTATTTTAATTGGATTATGCATTGGAGAGCTTAATCTCTTAATTTGTATATGTGTAAACCACTAAACTAAACTTGTGACAAGGTTATTTTCACTTATCAGTCATACTCACCAGATGCCTCTGCCGTCGGGCCAGTCGCGGGCCATGCCAGCGCAGGTCAGCAGGGGAGAGACAGGCTTGTCAAACAGGAAGTGATCATTGATCAGCTGCTCCTGCTCAGCATCAGTCATGGACTTCAGGGGGTAGTACTTTCCCTTGAACTCGCCATCCAGGCTGGTCAGAGCTGGAGAGACACATGTACAGTACATTTAGGAGACTGAATATTCTTCTGTCATTGATCTCAACAAGAAATAGTGAGCGGTGGGAGCTATTGTTGAGTGTCATCTGTCACTTAACGTTCCCTGTTACTGTTTTAGCATCAAATGAGCAAGCAGAACCACCCTAATCCTAACCCTTTACTAGTTGGCTCACTGTATTCTACCTGTTACCCTCAAATGACACGTTACTTTTCTTGTGAACATTGTTTGGGAAAACCCTAACTCACATGTGTCAAACTCAAGGCCCGTGGGCCAAATCTGGCCCCTTGCAAATTCTGATCCGGCCCGCACATCAATTTAGGTTCACAATATATTTTGGCCCACCTAGTTGTGCGCCAAACCAAAAACATGGGAAACTGTTTTTGAACTTGCAATTACGTGACAGCAAATTTGCCGACTTTGAGACGCAGAAATTCCCACAGAACCAGAGAGTTTGCATATTCCGGCTGTGAAAGAGGTTGTTGTGAGTCAGCTGTGTGCTAGCCTACTTAGAAAATGTAATCATTGTTTTGCTTGATTTGCTAAATTCTAGAATGGCTTTGGAACTTTTTTGCTCACTTTTTCAGGGCTTTATGTGGACCAAACTGTAAGTGAGAAGACTATATGAGACATGCAATAATTGAGTCAAAGATATTTTACTTTTTCGATGAAATAAAAGCATGTCAATAAACTATACATGTCTGGCCCTTGATGTGATTCAAGGGCCAGGTTACTTTTTTAAAGTAATATAACTCCCGCTGACCATCCTGTCCAGTGGTTCCTTCAATCTCTTTTTAAACACTTTTATCCTTTTTAATTGTCTTTTAAAGAACCACGGAAGGTCCCCTTGTGCCCGTGCCCCTCGTAGCTCCCATTACGGATGCTAGGTTTTAACCCTAACCCTAACCCTTTGCATACTTATATGACCTCAAACAAATAATAACTTACCCTCAACGGACAGCTTCTCAATGCCTCTGCGCTCCCCACGGCTGCTGTGTGGGGGCAGGGTGAATCCCTTGATGCTGCGGCCAGTACGGACACGGCTGGACAGAACGTAGGCGGGGTCCAGGTCGTCACCACCCTAATGACAAAATGAGAAAGTCTGATTACAAAGTGAAACAGAGGCCAGAAATGTAAGCCACTGTGCATCTTCATGTGCCTATTTGTCTAGCTGAAGGTGTGCAAATCAATGAAATGACCCAGTGTAGTGTTTGGTGTGAGACACTGAAAGTCTAAACCTAACCCTAACCCTACAGTAAATAAGTTTTCTCTCGTGTAAGGTCTTTACTTAATGAACCATAGCGCTCTCTGCTTTTTGTTAAAAAAAAAAAAAAAAAAAAAAAAACTGGGCTACTGCACCTTCAGGTTCTCGAAGTTCAGGTCGGTCTTGTGCTTGTCGGTGGCCTTGTATCCATTATGACGGTCTGAGATGATGGGGTCAAGCAGATCCTTGAAGACCTCGTAGGACTCCTCATCACCAGCAACGCAGCCAACAGTCATAATGAAGGGGTGACCTAAATTCAGGGGGCAAAGAGGAAAGAGACAAGCTTATGAGTATTTAGTGATTTTATTCACAGGTTAAACTAAGAAATGTGTTTTGTTTCAGTGAGTATAGACCTGCAGTATGTGTCTGAATGATTTTATGCTGCATAAAAGAGATCTTTGTCTAAATGTAGGTGTGTCTCTCTTGTCTCACCGGGGTTGTCGACTCCAGTCTGGATGACATCATCCAGGGTGAAGCCATTGGGTGTCTGCTTGTCTCTCAACTTGCCATACAGCTCCTTGGTCAGGACCTTGGCCATATGGTTGTTGTGCTTGGACAGATCGGGGTACTCCTCCTCAACTTTGTAGTTGAGTTTGAAGTTGTTGTGGGTGTTACCGAAAGGCATGATTGCTTTCTAACACTGCAAAGAGAGGGAAACACAGGATGAGCAAACTTAAACAGAGGCTCTGGATAATCAAGAAACAGTTCTTCCTAATCAAACCTAGTCTGTGAAGGTGATCTGAATATCCACAAAACATTTCAGCATTTGGAGATATGGGGTATTCTGCAAGACAGCTGGAGAGTGGGGCTGGAGAGTGGGGTCGGCAGAGGAATCCTGGTGACAATTGTCACTCAATTCTCGACTGCTCAAATGTCCAGTTAAAATAGAGTCGGGGGAGGAGCGTGTCGGCTGGATATATTTAGCATTGGCACACCTGACTTCATACCCTTTTTTCCAAATGTCCTCAGCACATAAGCATACAAGTAGTATTTTAATTATCTGGGCACACGCACAACCTCAGTTCTCCAATTTACATTTTGACACATAAATACGCATGGAGAAGTCTTTGCTGGCCATGTTTTACACACGTATCCCCTTTGAAAAACACTCTACACCTTCTTTGTATCACACTTATATCACCACTCACCATGCAGGTTCAAACACTTAGTGCAAGTTGTCACTATGCTGATAGAAATCTGTCCCTTCAGGAACCCTCCCCCATGGTCCCCCAGGATCTATTTACTTCTAATCATCTATACATGTTACCTTTTTTATAATTTGTTTCATCTTGCCTTGATAGGCCTATCACATGAATGCAATGACGCACTTCTGACATCACATAACATGCAGCTGCAGTGTGGCATTTTGGTAATAAGCCAAATTGGATTATGAAAGTAGCGTTTTTGATGTACTTTGCTAAGAACTTTTTTTAGGACCATCTTAAAAAGGTGACTCTTAAATGGCTAAGTCAATCAGTGGACATCCAGTGTCTCCAGGCAGTCTCTTACATGTCTGAAAACTATGAAGCACCTGTCCACATAAATCAGCGCTCAAATGAGAGAACTATTTGCAGAGTGCATAAATATATGTAGTGACACAACTTCATGCAACAGCGTTGCAGCTACCGCTATTCTAAAACATCATGTTCATGCTGGGGTTTTTTTTTCTCCATTTAATAAAGTCACTGAGAATAATCTGACAAAATTCAATGACCTCTGATACCCAGTAGGCCTCTTTTTTATCCCCAGAATGCATCATATAGATTCAAACATCCCAGAATTGTTGTGCATTTATCCTTTGATTTCATCACAGACTTTGAGTCCAAAGCCCAGAAAAAAAGCAGCCAAAAAGAGTTACTCTCTCCAGTTCTAAATGTTTGAAAGGTTCTCCGAATCTGCACGTCCCCAAATATCTGCTCCTCCTTCTTTAACTCCACAAAACTAATAATCTCTGGTATATTGCTTTACCTTCACAGCAGACAAGAAACAGAGGTAACAGTCCTTGGGATCAGATCCTGTTCACCGTAGACAAAATAGGGGTCACCCAACTTTGGAGGTCTTTTCTCCCTGTTTATATACCAGGCAGACACTCAGCCATTGGCTTATCCATTTTAGTGCCTGCTGCACCCTCATTGGCCAGATCCTCTGCACTGATACTCTGAACAGTTTATGAAAGGGGACGCATTTACATTTCAGTCATCTAAGATGGGTAGTGCTGTACCCTCACCCCCCTTCACCCACCCCTGGCCCATACATAGCACCAGACGGTGGGAGTATCAGAGAGGGGAGGGGGGGTCACAAGGGTGGGTGAAGGGGTGCTGTTGGAGGTAGTTGAAGCAACTGAAAAAAGCTGAGCTTCACTTTTGCCACGCATGCGGTGGAGATCAGGGCCCCTTGTGTGAGGCGTAAAGGTTGGACAGATTTAGCATTCTTTCACTTATCAAATGGCAAACTGTCATGAACAAATGACATTGTCATGACATTGTCATGACATTGTCATGACACATGAACCCTAACCCTAACCCCAACCCCAACCCTAACCATAAACATAACTTGTCATGACAAAAACCGAATGACACTTACTAAAAGAAGCTTTATGTCATAAACATTTATGACTTGTTTATAATGTTTATGACACCTTCATGACAGTGTCATGTCACTCTTATGTAGATACCTTCAAGTAAAGTGTTACTGATTATTTTAGTAAACTGTTGACCAGTGGTGGAAGAAGTATTCCGATTCAGTAAAAGTACTAATACCACACTGTACAAGTAAAAGTCCTGCATTGAAATTGTTAGTAAAAGTATATAAGTATCATCAGAAAAATGTACTTAAAGTATTAAAAGTAAAAAATTACTCAACGCAGAAAAATCCTCCCATTTTAGAAAGTGGAAACGATCCAAACAGTTCTATCAATCAACCAAGCATTTAATCGGCCAATCCTTTCAGTTTAATTTATAATAAAACATTGTATTTTATAAACTACATGTATTCTGTGTGCAAAACTCTTAATGTGTAAAGTAACTAGTAAGGGACTGTTCGTTATTTAATTAAGGGGCCACCGGAGGAGTTTTGTGGCCTCTAACCTAAAAAGACGTGACCCTCCCCTCGTCAATAAAAATGTTCCTATGACCCTCCAAAACGATTTGAAAAAAAGGCATGACCCTCCCCTCGCATGCAAGTTTGCACTTAGCAAAGAAGTACAGATACCATTTGATTCTGTAAAATTCTCAAAATTCTCTCTGCATTCTCATCTTACACATCCCACTCCTCTGTTATGGTGTGGTGGCCATTTCAGTAGATTTACTTACTAACATTGTTGTGGAAACACAGTAAGCATGGAAACTAAATGCACACTTCATGCATTACTGCATTACTTCAAATACTAAGTTACTCCTCTAGTAAACTAGTATTCATATGAAATAAAACAATAAAACATTGAGACCATTCAGTAAAGGATGCTGGGATTTAACCAATTCAACACTGGTTGCTATGGACTTGTCACTATCGTCATTGTATATTTTAGCACATATAGGTAAAGCTGCCAAAGCTGAACATTATATTCCAAAACACATATGTTTATTTTTAAAGTTTTTAAGTTACATTGTAAAAATTTAACAATTCGCCCTTATGAAATCCAATCACGGCACGGCTGTTTTGGAACGCAATAGACAGACGCTTAAATTCAACTAAAATGTAACGGTGAACAATCAGAGTTGGACCTACAGTCTGTTGAGATGCCTCTCCAAACGCAGAAACCAAGCGCAGTCACACCATAAAACGTTAAGACACGTTGAGAAAAAAGATCCGCATTTTGCCGTAATGCAATGACACAAAAAAAAGTAATCCACAGCGATCAGTAGATCCACAAAAAGGTAAATAATACGGTGTATCCAGAAAGGCCGATATGAGCGTCACATACGAGGCCTCTCCACTTCGCTGTTTAAACAAAGTGGAATAAACGTATAAAAGTCCAAATCTACACAAAACCCGCAATCAATTAGTAAGCTGACATCACATTTATATACATGGCATTTAGGAAACCTTATTGCAAGGTTGGCACGGCAAGATGTCCAGACTAGTGCAACAGTAAGTTTTGTTTTTTTGCATCCTGGGGCTCCCATCGTCAGCCAGGTAATATTTTTTTTACTAAAGCAGTATATGAAATCAGATGTATTACCTACCACCATTTAGTTGTTTTGTGTTATTTAAGATATTTATTTAATATCTGGTCATGCCAGATGTAATTATTCCACAAATTTTTCCCCCAGCAAACTCCGCGTATGCGGTCAGACCATCTGCTAGGGGGCCGAGACTGAGAGCTACATGGATAAATATGCACCAAACAACCCCCTTTGAAATTTTGCTCTTTTCATGAATAAAAAAGTTGGGTGACCCCCCCACCCAGACTACAAAATGTTGGATGACCCTCCCCTCAGCAGAAAATAAAAAGACATGACCCTCCCCTATTTTCCTCCGGTGGTCCATTTATACCGAACGGTCCCTAACTAAAGCTGTCAGGTGAATGTAGTGGAGTAAAAAGTACAATATTTCTCTCTGAAATGTAGCGGAGTAAAAGTAGAAAGTGGCATGAAAAGAAAAGACTCAAGTAAAGTACAAGTACCTCTACATTTGTACTTAAGTACATTACCTGAGTAAATGTACTTAGTTACATTCCACCACTGTTATTGACATATATTAATCAAGGTTATGCAAAAAAAAGCGGGTGACAACAACAACAATATCCACGTGTTCTGAGGAAGTTAATCAGCTGATTGATAGGTGATAGCGGAGGTAAAGTCTGTGTTGGGCCAATACATTTTGAAAGCGCAATGAACCAACGGGGAAACCCCAACACTCACGTCACCACACTCACTCCGACCATTGCTGGAACTTCATCCCTCAGTGACCGAGCGACAGAGGTTACCATCCATAACGCTGGCTCTCGCCCTGCCAAAAACAACCCCCACTCTGCATGGTTTCTTCCTGAAAGTGGAGGAGAAAAGAGACCAATCAAACCAAGCCAAGCAGACTGGGGAAGCAGGGGTCGCCACAACTGTCACTTTTTTTTAGGAGCTCAGTTTGACATTTTAGGTTCAAACAAAACCAAAATGGAATTTGCTGTGAAATAGACATTTCTTAATGACTGGTATTTGAAATGTAACATTAGTACTGTAATGTACTTTTTTTTTTTTACATAGAGTCAACAAGAGTGAAAACAAATAATAATAATTTTTGCAGTATACAATAGTATTGGATAGCATTAGATTGTGCAGATATTGTTGCTGTGTTCGTCCTTTTTATGTTGACCCCCAGTGACCTGCAGAGGAATCTAAATCGAAATAGCCATGACTCCGTCCCGCTCTAATTGATATGGCAATTATCAGACATCCAATCTCTGGCGGGAATACTGACTGTCAGATGGAACGTTGAGGATGAAAGAGGATGCCATCTTTGACATTAGCTTCATTAGCCCCCCTTCTAATCTCTCAAATATCTCACACTATTTTACCAACGCTTATGCTCCGCATCTGCTTTGTGCATCACTTCAATACAGTTTATAGAACATAGAACTGCAGTATTGTCAGGGCTTTTTTGATTAGGCCAGTGGCAATGGCTTCAGCAGGTCTATATTTGAAATTACAGTTAGTTGATAAACAACCAAAATGCATATTCTTCATTCAGACTAACTTTCTACTTATATAAGTGACTAGCTCAAATGTGTATGGTTATGATACTACCTATTGGCCCTGTCATGGTCTTGGACTTTTTCTCTAGTCTAGGTGTCTCCAAGGGCCCCTTAGCTTGAAGAGAGGCGGAGCAGGGCCCCTCTACTACCTAAAATTTAGAAAATGTAGTTGCTTACATGTAACAGTATTTGTGAATGGCTACCATAGTGGCTACCTTTAGTAAGCCTGTCATCACTGTTGTGTAAATTAAATTGCGTTGATATATAAGTTGCATATCAAACTGGGCAGGTTGGATTAAAATGGATGGATGGATATTTATATGTTACCTATATGTCATGTTTTAAAGGAGAAATCCAGCGCAAAATGAACCTAGGGGTTAATAACACATGTGTACCGAGTCGACCGTTCTCTGGGATATGTTTTCATGCTAATCGAATGTGACCAGTTTTATCACAAACCGCTAATTTAGCTTATAAAGCTAGTCGTCGGGGCAACAGGTAAAGTAAAAAGAAATCGCTATTTCTATACCACAAACAAGGCTCAAAATAGCACCACACTTCAACAGTAGCATAAAAGATAGATTATAAAGACAGTACCGTTCACGTATAGATACATCTTGGGAAAACAGTCAGCGAGGAACGCCGTGCAACCAGTAACCAGTAACATAGCTCAAGCACGGCATTCGTCGTTCGACTGGTTGAGATGGCGCCCGCATGTATACGTGAACGGTACTGTCTTTATAATCTATAGCGATTTCTTTTTACTTTACCCGTGCCCCGACGACTAGCATTATAAGCTAATTAGCGTTTTGCGCTAAAACTGGTCACATTCGATTAGCATGAAAACATATCCCAGACAACAGTCGACTCGGTACACATGTGTTATTAACCCCTAGGTTCATTTTGCGCCGGATTTGTCCTTTAATGTTAAACATACATGTGGAGGGCACAGTGAATCCTTAAGCTTACATGTAACAGTAACTGTGAGTGGCTACCATAGTGGCTACCTTTAGTAAGCCTGTCATCACTGTTTGTTTTTTTCACGAATATACCAATTTATTTTTGCTAATTATATGTTGGATTCATGTTAATGTATATTTTTAGAACATTTTACTTTTTGAAAAAAACTACTTTCAAAAAATTATCAATAAATAATTTGTGCGGCCCTCCTGCAGTTAGTCTTACAGTAGGACCCCTAGGAGGTCGCAGACCCCCTGTTGAAGATCTCTGCTTTAGTCTGTTTCCTGTTTTATTTTTATATTTAATGTCACTCTCCTTATGTGTCATGTCCTAGTAGCTCATGTATTGTTTTCATGCCTGTTTACCACCATGCTTGTGTTCATGAGGTTTAGTTTAAAGTTTCTCCGGCCGTCTCTCCAACTGCACGTCATCCCCTCAGATTAGTTTGTATTTAAGTCATGGTTTTGCATTTGCTATATACAACACCTGTAATAAAGAGTTGTCTTTAAGTTCCTGTGGTCTGCAGTGTCCTGCGTTTGGGTTCTCCTGCTCCACTCAACCGTGACAGGCCGTATAATATTACACTCAGAACAGCCTTCTCAGAGAAGGTAACAGGGCTCTTTGACCCAGGTTGGTTCCACAGGGATTCATAAATGTTCTAGCAAGCTACACCACCCACACATTTTACAGCAACACAGTTGGCCTGCAGCCAAAGTAAAAGTTACTCATCAAATCCAAATCTACACTGGAGAGAAAGTTGGTGATAACACCACTGGTGTTCACTGGTGGAATTTAATTAAGTACATTTACTCAAGTACTGTACTAAAGTACAAATTTGAGGTACCTGTACTTTACTTGAGTCTTTTCTTTTCATGCCACTTTCTCCTTCTACTCCGCTACATTTCAGAGAGAAATATTGTACTTTTCACTCCACTACATTCATCTGACAGCATTAGTTACTTTACACATTAAGATTTTTGCACACAAAACACATGTAGTTTATAAAATCTGATGTTTGATTCTAAAGTAAACTAGCCAACAATATAACGGCCTACAAGTCCAGCTGAGATGATTAGCCCATTAAACACACAACTGTTTGGATCCTTTACACTTTCTACAATGGTAGGAGAGTTCTGCATTGACTACTTTTACTTTTAATACTTTAAGTACATTTTCTTGATGATACTTACATACTTTTACTTAAGTGAAATTTTCACTGCAGGACTTTTACTTGTAATAGAGTATTTTTACAGTGTGGTATTAGTACTTTTACTTAAGAAAAAAAAATGCTGGTGTTGTCATACTGTAAAATAAATGCTGAAGTACTTAAGGTGTAGTAACAATTCAAATGGGGGTCCATAGGAGTGTTATCACAGGCACTTTTCCAGGAAGGGGGGGCATCCCAACAAACAGCTGTGACTGTGGGATGTCCCAGCCCTCTCCGACTGGCAGCTGACACCTGCCTCAGTATCACTACCACCCCTGCACATAGAACACTCCCCCCTCCCTCCCAAATAGCCAACCCAACCCTGCCACATACTTCAGACCTTATGCCGGCACACATATATGTTCTCTAGCTGTACTCCTGTTGTATTTTGCCTATCTCTTTCATCTTGTTCTGCTTTTGGTGCCACCAGTGTTCAGAGTTGTAGTAGTGTAGAGCCGACTGGTCACAGTGCCCTGGCCCTGAATTAAAACCCCATCTCCTGTTACACAGCTGTCTGCTGCCTGTCCGGTCACCAAATTAGTCTCTGTGCAGGTTTCTACTATCACTCCATGCACCAATCTGTCACCTTTCCCTCATATAGCCCACAACACTGGTTTTATCTTATGTGCATATTATTGTTGCACACTGTAGGTGGCTGGAGTTTGAGACATTGTAGTATGTGTAGGTAACTTTGGCTAACTTTGACCTCCAGAAGGAAGTAGTATCAACTGCAAATGAGACACCAGACAGAGCAGCTAAGTGCTGATATTCTACCCAGAGCAATTGAATGATGCCAGTCTAGAACAGTTATGCAACAGGGCAGTGACGTGATAATGTGCCTTCTGCTCACGTTGGCCAGGAAACTCCACAAGCTTCACAAAAAGCTGAAACCTCTATCAGGCCACTGAAATGTCCACTCATTACAGCAATGGTGGGTGATGAAATATTCTAATCTGTGTGATAAATAGTTTTGGGGATTGTTATCAGGAATGATTTGGTAACAGCGTGCATGGTTTCATTACATGTTCTGAAACCTGAGTGTTGAACTTCAACAATTTCTGTCTTCTTATCCCACAGAGTGTGTCGGAGGAAGTGAGCATTAGTTCGTAGCCTCGCAGAACATTTTGGAACATATGAAGTTTGACCCTTGGAAAGGAATCTACACCAACTGCACTGACCTGTGTCAGAATAGCACGGGGTCAAGCTGCAGCTGCGTCCAGTGCCACACTCTAAGTGTTTGGTGAGGCAAATGGGGCAAAGGTATCATTTCAATATCTCTGCCACGAGTAGTGAGACTTGTCAGCAGTTCCTTCACATGAAATCAAGATGGTCATCATGAAACATGGCTGGAAAAGTAACATTATGTGCTTGGCAACCAAATACAATGACATAGCAAGCGTCTATAAATAACACCTTTATGGCAGACTATATTTAAAGCTTCTCTCCAACATTAAATTCAACACCTGTCACCTGTGGAGAACTAGCCTGGAGATGCAGATCATGCACACAACATAACATTTAAAGCAATATATTTGTTACTAAAGGAATACTACACTCTCAAAACCACAGGTGACTAATTGATAAACAAATGATCATTTTGAGGGTGAAGTAGTCCTTTAAAGATTAATTTTCAAGATGTATATGTGTTTCAGTTCAAGTAAAATAATACACTTTATCTATAGACTGCCTAAAGCCTAAAAACAACTTTGTTATAATAGTTTTGAATAATGATTATGCAGATTTAAAGGCTGGATATTATGCAAGCTGAACTTTCTTTTCAGGCCTGGGGTGGTTTACTTGTTGCAGTGCTATTGGACTGTTGGTGACTGGTATTCCTCCATTGACATTAAAGCTGTCAGGGTCATGTGTACGTAGTGTGGTCAGGGGGAGGCTATAATTATACCAGGCTTGCTGGTCCATCTGCACCCTGTCAAACAGGAGCCCCCGCCTACCTAGGACCCAGATTCAATTTCATCGAGTCAGTTCTCTGTCCATCTCTCTCCTAGCTTTCACTCCACAAAAGTGGAGTCCATTTACTAAACCTTTCAAAAGATATTATGAAATTAAGCTGCATGTGTCACCAATGTTGTGGTCAGTGCAGTGCTGTTGTGCTGCAACTAATTCATTCAGATTCAGAGTTCGAATGAGTAAGAACACCAGGAAAACTAAATTTGATACTATTTTTTTGACACAAAATTTGAAAAACTGCCTCATTTTCACACTATTATAATTTGTACTGTGAATATACATTTTAAACCTTTGCCTCAAACGAAAAACACTGGTAAACTCTATTCTATAAAGGAAACAGTGGTTCAAGTGAGATTAGAGATGTGGCATTTGTCCACAAGAGAGTCATGCAGGTGCTGTTGCATGTAAATAGGTATGGCCCTTCCAATAGCATTAACTGGACCTACACACATGAACACAATGTGCTCTAGTTGGAAAATGTTCATTTAAGCGTACCAAATCTGTGTCAGTGCATCTGAATGAATAAAGGGCCGGCATTCCAGAGGCTTGGAATGGAGTACAGTATGTGACCATATGGATCATTGCACATGCTGTACTGTGCGATGTAATATGCATCTACGCCCGGCTCAGTGCCACAACCCTGGGGGAAAAATATGTCCATCATGTAGTTTCACCTTTATAGGTCAGTCTTCAGTTTGTGTTACACAAGGTTGCTTTCACATTTATTCATTATTTTATTGTCTACACGACTGATTCTGCATTGAATGGATGGTTTCATTAAAGTGATAATCAGGTTGGCACTTTTAATTTGTCCTGACATTTAAAGGTGGTATTCCAGCAATTACTTTTAGTTTTGCACTTCCATAAAGTTGGGGGACTTGTGGGGGACAGAATTTTTCTTTTCTTTTTTAAATGGTCAAAATCAAGGCAGCAGAGGCCGAGATATGGCTCCTGAATATTAGTCAAACTTAAAAAACGCTGAATTCTACAATTCCCATAATGCAACTCAAAAGCATCTTTCATTAGAGGGGTTTACACAGTTAATGAGACAAGGGCCACTGGTACAAATACATCTTTTTAATAAACTGTGACTAACTGTACATGTCGAGTCGTTAGCAACTGAAGTAAGCTGACAAGCTTGTTAACTGACAGTTAGCAAGCTGGGAGGGCTTCATTTTCCCTCTTCATTAACTTTTTAATTGAGCAAAATGGTGCGTAAAGGTGAACGAAATGCTAGCGGGGAGTAAACAGAACAGTAGAGAGAAAATCACCAGGAGCTATTTTCACTAGTCTGGATCAAGTACATTTCCAGGATAAAGGCTGACATCTATATGCCAGGATGTGAGGCTTCAAATCCCTTCACTAAGGGAAACAACAACAAACACGCTGAAATTGTCAAGTTTTGAAGACAATTTGGATGGTGCAACAAGTCAGGCCTGCTTGGTTCTTTCTGGGAATGATTGTAAAGATTTACAAAGAATATGTTTAAGGCATTTCCTCTCTAACTGGGACCTTTTGGGACCGATTGGTAGGATTACTGTGGACGAAGTACACACGGCGATACACTGGTAAGAGACAATGAGGTTTATCCATGTATCAGCTAATTTAAATATCTCACCTTACTGTATTGTGTGAACAGTTAGCTTCATTTAATATTGTATGTGGCATTTTCTTTTGTGGGGTGCAAATGTTCAACCAGAACAAGTTCCTTCCTGAGACTATTTAGCAGAGCCACCGTCGCTGCGTCCAGAGCTTAGCACCGCCCAAGATGATTGTGATTGGTTTAAAGAAATGCAAACAACCCAGAGCATTTTTTTCTCCTATCCCAGAATGTATGTGTGGAGGAGCCAGACCTTACTCCACACCGCTGTGGCGATTTTTTTACTAAGTTTAGCACTAGTTAGCGGTTAGCTTGCCAGCTACAGTAATTCACTGGCCATTTGAGTACATAGCTTACATGTCACCTTATAGAACCAAATATTACATCCAGAACTAAAGAAGATATACAACTGCTTTCACAGGCTGTGTAGTACTCTCAATTACGAGTGAACTGACCTTTATGTGTAAAATTGGTGACCTGCCCCTCTAACCAGGGTTAAACCAGTAGTTATTAGAGGGGATTCTTCTTCATCCACAAAAAAACAGAGCTAATGTTGCTACTTTAATCAATTAACATTCTCATGAATTATCAGGGAGCCAGAGTTCAAGATGAATTTATTGTCATTGTACAACACAGTGTTGCACAAAAAAATTAAAAAGTCTTAACATGAATCCAAAATATTATTAGCATACATCCCAACTGCTAACTGGCCTAAAGGTAAGGTAGTCACTAAGGTAGCCATCCACAGACAGTGTTCATCCTAAGGCCGGCTGCACACTGGCTGCGTGGTGTGAGCGTGTCAGCTGCGTGGCGTGTCCGTTTTTATTTCGGCTCCCATGTTAACAGGTTAGAGCTTGCACACTGCCTGCGTGACATGCACGTGCACGTCTCAGGCGCGGTTCAAGCCACGCCGAAAACGCGTGCATGCTAGAAATAGGACCGACGCCTATTTTTCACGTAACACGCAAGCGTGTTGGAAGCTTTTCCAGGCAAAATAGAATAGGAAAACATGTTTATATGTCATTTTGACACAAATACATATTAATAAATTACATTTTGATGTTTGAAAGTCTCTAGGTTTTCACATAAATGCAGATATAAATGTAATTTAAAAAAATAATAATAAATAATTATCGATTTTCAAATATTGCGCCTGTCAATACAAAACCAAATATTCTGTAGCCTATTTTGCCGTCAATACTGCCAACGTTGTCTTTGCTGTAATCAAATCAGGAGGCCTAAGGGTTCACTGTGACTCATGTATGTATGAAAACATGATTTAAAAAACTATGTCCACAATTATTTAGCTATTTGAATAGCTTAGTATTCTATGCACTAAAAAGGTATATGTAAAGGCTTTAGGCCACCCTACACGTTATTGTAAGCCCAGTTTATTATGCAACTTAATTTTATACAATATATGTAGCAGGGGGTCCCTGCTCCGTCTCTCTTGAGGGGTCCTTGGTTTATAAAAAGTTGAAGACCCCTGCTCTAACACACAGTGGTCAGTAAACCCACAATGCACAGGGGCACAAGGGTGTGACGACAGGTGTATGACTTTATAGGACATATCCAGGTGGGGAAGTTATCACAGCCTACATGTCTCTGTGTCTGCACTAAAGACAAGGCAAGTTTGATTGTATAGCACTTTTCAGCAAGAAGGCAACTCAAAGTGCTTTACATAAATCATTAAAAGCACAGAAACAAAATGCAAAATAAACACACTACAAAAAGGACATTGAAATGTTTTCAATGTCATAGAGCATAAAAACAAGCTAAAGAGAGTAAGACAGTTAAAGCTACAGTGCAGTGTAAGACATTTTTTATGATCTGATTTAGTAAAGGCAGTGTGTCTTTGGCCTTAATTTAAAAGAACTGAGAGTTGCAGCGGACCTGTAGTTTTCTGGGAGTTTGTTCCAGATATGTGGGGCATAAAAACTGAACACTGCGTCTCCCTGTTTAGTTCTGACTCTGGGGACAGCAAGCAGACCTGTCCCAGATCACCTCTAGAGGTCTGAGTGGTTCATAGTGTAGCATCAGATCAGAAATGTATTTTGGCCCTAAACCGTTCAGTGCTTTACAAACCAACATAAGTTGGTGAAATCAATTCTTTGAAAAGGAAGCCAGTGTAAAGATCTCAGAACTGGAGTGATGTGATTGACTTTCTTGGTCTCAGTGAGGAGTCGAGCAGCAGCGCTCTGAATCAGCTGCAGCTGTCTGATTGATTTTGTAGGGAGACCTGTAAAGACACCCACACAGTAGTCGAGTCTAATGGAGATAAAAGCATGGACTTTGAGTTTTTCCATATCCTGCTGAGATATAAGTCCTTTAACCCCTGATATATTCTAAAGGTGATAGTAGGCTGACTTTAAAATTGCAGCTGTTGAAATTCAGGTCTGAAGTCCATGACTACACCAAGATTTCTGGCTTTGTCCGTTGTTTTTAACATTGCCGACTGACCGAATCCTTCCTCTTTGGCTCCAAAAACAACCTCCTTAGTTTTGCTTTCATTTAAGTGAAGAACATTCTGGCACACCCAATCGTTGATTTGTTCAATGCACTTACTCAGTGCTTGTATTGGACCATAGTCCCCTGGTGATATGGTTATGGAAATGTGTGTGTCATCTGCATAATTATGGGAATTTATGTTGTTGTTTTCCATAATCTGAGCCAATGGAAGCAGTTATTTTAAGTTATTTTCTTACCCAAGCAATGTGTTACTATGTTTTTATCAAATACAAAATTGGTTAGTCTTCATACATAGGCTACTTGAAGTACAACTCCTCTGAACTGTATTTGAATGACTTTGAGCTATAAAGACATTACAAATGGACTCTGCTGCCACCACTGAGCCTGAGTTAGACTGTACAGGGTTTAAGAAGTCAACAACACCTTATGATGTCTTACTGTATTAATACCTGTCCATACGGTTACACGTCTAACAATTGGCAGCTGCGATCATATTACTGAATGTCTGTTACATAATCTTACAGTATGTTTTGCAGCAGAGCCTATGGCCTCAGTCAAAGAACAAACAATATCTACAGAGCTTTGGCATTACATTTAAAGGTACAATATGTAACTTTTCTGCATTAAAATGTCTAAAAACGACCATACCTATGTTATATATTTTTTTGAGTTGTGTAGTTACACTATCGCAAATGTTTCCATCAAATGGCAAACCCAGAGAAATCTGTTATTTTATTTTCAGACACGTCACGTTTTAGTCGCCCGTCAGTGGCGTCATATAACCTTTCACCCTCTAGTTACTTGTAACTTCCGTCAAAACATGGGCACCCAGATGATACGTTCGAGACTAATTGTAAATCATACAATGTCACAGAAAAAAATACTGGTAACACTGCTTTTTCTGCCAAAAGGCATCATTTTGTGATTAATTACATGCCACTTTGCAACACAGTAATACAGCAGAAACCTTATTTATTGATACATATCAATATTAATCCAGCTTAATGTTACTACAATGTATGTGCTGTTTGACAAGTAGCTAGCTAACATTAATGCTAGCTAATGCTTGGTGGATAACATTATAGGGTTACAAGATCGTTCATCACGCTCATAAAGTTATTAGTAGTATGATTGTTTTGACCATGGATAAAAGCAGCACTGCGCTAACCCACGAATAAGTTCACTAGTAACGTTAACGTTAGCTGTATAGATAGACGATTAATCTAATGCTAATTTAGCCAGCTAGCACACCCCAGTCTGCCTGCCTCACTCCCCCGGCACAAAGAGACTTCAAGGATTCGGGATGATAGCTGACAACACAGCCGGGACATGTAGCAATAGCTAGTTACCTTTAGCCCCAGCCGGTGCCGTGTGCTTACGACGCTAACGGCAGTTTAATGAAGCGTCGGGAAACAGAGAATAACAGACCCAGGCATCCTAGTCACAACATCGGCGATCCATAATGTTAGCTAGCTACGTCTCCGTTAGCGTTACCGGTGTTTGTACCGTAAATCTCCTCCCTGCCGAATTTCTCCCCCCTTTGCGTTTAGCTGTCTTTACAGTTAGCTAGCTAAATTAACCCAACAAAATGTGGGTTAAGTAACAAAATAGTATATAATAGAATAGTTAAGATTATAGAAAAGTGAAGGGGGAGATCGGGCAGCTGGGAGATGTTCTCATGCTGCTGACAACAGCAATCGCCGTCCTGGGGCCTGTTTCACAAAAGCAGAATATATAAATCCAGGATAACTGATAAAGCGAGGCTTGACCTAGTCTAATCTGTGCATCCTGGCTTGGTGCGTTTCACGAAGGCCAAGCCAGGCTGAGGAGGACCGACTAGGTTGAGCCAGGCTGAAGTAATTCAGATAGATGCGCGTCCACGGCTTTCCTCAAAAGACCGCGAGGTCGATCACAGATTTACTGATGCCAAAATGGAGAATACGCATTGTACATACTTTATACAGAGTGAGCAGCAGCTTCTTGTGGAAGTATGATGATGTGAAACACATTTTTTGTATAAAAAGAAAAGAAACACGGCCGCTGTAATGAAACAGCGAGAGAAAGCGTAGCAGACGATCACGGACCGACTGAATGCGTAAATAGCCTAAATATATACATTAACTGACCACTGCTCTGAACTGAAACCGTCATAATCATTCCATTCAAGGATTAGGCTACTAATCATTTGCATAAATTAACAGTTGTACTCTTTGCCTTAAAAGTAAGCAGAAGATAATGTTACTCAGGAAATTTACCATCAAGATCAATTTTCTACAATGCTAGAGTATGATGCGTAAATATCTCTTTCACTCTGTTCCTCCCTCTCTCTCATGGGCTAAAATATAAATTTCTTAAGTCATATTAACTTCCACTGCTCGCTTTTAATGCAAAGTGTACAACTGTTTGCTTTTGCAAATGACAGTGACTCTTGAATGGTTTCAGTTAAGAGCAGTAGTTCATAAATGTATATTTTTAGACTATCATTCAGTCGGTCCGCTATTATCTGCCACGCTTTTTCTCGCGTTTTTATATTTTTTTTATAGAGGACGAGTTTCCTTCTCTACATATTATATGCCTTGCTCCCTTGTGGACATAGAAAATAAAGACACTGAAGAAATTGGACTCTAAAATCTAGAAACTATAAAGATAATTAAGTGATAAATTCCATGCACACTGTAAACATGAATGGAACAGAGTATATTCATCAGTTATTCCCCCCCCAGCAAAACATAACATCAAAAACCAACCATGTTCTTTAAATTGTACAATCCTCCCAAATTATAGTCCCAGTTTACTGGACAACACAATTTGTGTGCTAAGAATGCCAGATACCATGCACATGGAAGTGGAACAAACATGATCCTTATTGTTAAAGAATTAAAATAAATTTATCAACTAAAATAATTCAAGGTGCATTGGTCAACTATAGAAATGTACAGCATTTTATGTATTGCCCTTAGTAACAGACTTCATTTAAAACACATTTGAAATTTTATCAGCCTTTTCTAATTATCTCAACAACTGTCATAATATATTCATCAAACTTCTAACAACAATATGAACAGCAGTCTTCATACAGCAATATAACAGTAACAATGACTGTCACATGAATAATTATTAAAAAAAATTATGGTCCCAACTTTAAATAATAACAGTACTTAAATGAACACTAATATGCACTTGTTGTATTTTAATCCAGGCTGATAACAATAGGGTAAAACCACTGCTGGGTGATCAGAAAAGGCTCCAGGATTAAATAAATCCTGAATGTTAGCCTGGTCGGGAGCAGGCTAGCTGCACAGAATAAATCTCCATGGTGATTTATGTGCCTCCACTTTCGTGAAACCGAGTCAAGGCTTAAATCATCCAGGATAACTGATAAATCCCGGCTTAATCCCTTATCTTGGTTTTGTGAAACAGGCCCCTGGAGAGTCCCCCTACAATCCCCACCCACACCCATCTCTCAGCCTCGTTGAGTAGCTAGCTAGTGTTACAACCATAGACTGTATAATATCAATAATAATTATACATAATAATATATACAGTCTATGGTTACAACAAACCCCGTCCGCCCGGAAAAATCCAAAAGGTGACATTGGCATGTGAAATATACTGTCATAGTGTGATTTTAGCTGCTGGCTAATCATTAGCCAGCAGCTAAAACCTGCTAACGTTAGCCACTAATGTTAGCTTGCTGGTTCACTAGCTAACTGGTCAGCTAGCTACCAATGCAGATTGAATCAAGAAAAACGTAATTATGATGGGGAAACTGCAGCTATTTTATTAGCATGACATGAATAAACATTACTAAACGTAACGTGAATAAACTTGAATGGGTAAACCCGTCCGTGAACAGATGCATTGTAATCATATACAGTTGTAATCAACGATAGCGTTTAGCTATAAAAACTCCCATAATTACACGCAACTTCCCTAGTCATGAAACGTCTGTGTTTACATCCATTGTTTTGGTTGAGAGACCCCTAGCGGCAGAAAGTTACATATTGTACGTTTAATGTATTACACCCCCACTGGGTTGTACTTAGAGTATGTGTGAATTTGGAACCAGACTACCATACGGTGTGTTGCTCTGCAGCTGTTCACTCTTCAGGCCCAGTGTCTGCTGCCCCCTGTTGCTTCTCTGGCTCTCTGCCAACCACAACCCCCACTGGCTCTGGGCCTCATTCATTGGCAGTTGGGGGGAAAATCGCACCCAATTCCCCCCATGTTCCGCAAAAAAAAAAAAAAAAACTGCAGCGAAAATGCCCTCTTGGATCCCCCTATAAGAAAAAATAAGATAAGATAGATTTTATTGTCCTGAAGGAAATCCGACTTGGACAAACAAACAATATCTGCTGTTTAAAGAATTAGTAATATTCTTTATAATTAAAGAATAGTGCATACATACATACACACATCCATAAAGTACACAGATACAGACTGCTGCATCACTCATCACGCATGCAGAGACTGCCACTAGCCAACAAAATTGCATATTAGAATATCCATGCAGTTGACTTAAATTCAATTACTGCAAGTAACACTGTACCTGAACAAAATGTCAAGGGCAAATCAAGAGCACACGAGAAGTGAAGTATTTCACTCTTAGTGCATAATAGTATGTACATTGTACTGTATGTAGGCAGTTCAAGTTAAGTTTACTGTGCACTGTTAAACCTGCTGCTAAAATCCACAAGGTGGAGACATTTGTAAAGTATTTGTATTTGTATGCTGTTGCTGCCCTTCACTGTCAACTAAAAGGTTGCTGTAGATGTGGTTATTTATGAGACACCCTGTTTCCAACTCAACAATCAAATCGATTCAGATCACAAACATACAATACTGGCACGATACAGTATGTACTATCCTCAGAAAGACAGCTGATCTCTGATCTGATGTCTAAAACGTACATATTTAGCAAAAGAAGGCCATTTGTTATATGTAAAAAGAAATACAAGCATTTGAGATGAATCCATCCTGTGTAATCCCATATTACTCAAATCTGGCTAAAATATGAATTTTTATGTGTAGCCTATATAATGTAAAACAATATAAAACTGACTGACTGACTGAGGTATGTAAATGTAAAACTATCTCTTGCTTATCTTGACCTCTGACCTTTTAAACGGACAGAAAAAAGAAGAGTTGAAAGAATCTTCCCTGGCAGGAATCAAAATCGGGGCTCTGTCTAACCCCTCCCCCTGCACTCTGGACTCTGTCTAACCCCTGCCCCTGCACTCTGGGCTCCGTTTAACCCCTCCCCCTGCCCTTGAGGCTCTGTCTAACCCCTCCCCCTGCCCTCTGGGCTCCGTCTAATGGCCCTGACACACCAACGGCCATCGGCCATTGGACAGCCTGGCGAGGTCAGTGACTCGAGTCTGTTTGGTGTGTTCCATGCCGTCGTCCGTAGGAGGAGCCATCGGCCTTCATTTGGGCCGATTTGACATGTTGGGAAAGCAGGCAGTCGGACTCAATGACCAATCTGATTGGTGGAGCGCTAACCCAGAAATGACGAGCGGGATGAGTGACGAACGGATCTCAAAATCTGACAAAAATCTTTTAAACTGACCTTTGTCAATCTGAAATGAAGACAGATTCAGCAACTGCACGGCCTATTTCTCTCTTAAAATGTTTTCAGAAACACTTTTCGGTGAACTATCTTCGTAAAATATAAGATCGTATTCTGAACAAGCCGCCATTATGCCGGTTGTAAAATCCGGGAGCAGCCAGACCCACGTGACGCGTTCGTCCAATCAGCTGCCGGTTTTCAGTTTTTGGGCGACAATACAGCTTAGCGCCGCCTGCTGTTATGGAGACGTATTACACGCTCAAGTCAGCGTCGCTTCAGTGTGTTCTTAGGCACTTTTTGGACCTCGAGGAGCTGACTGATCAGTCCGAATGCCTTTTCTGCCAACGGTCAGCCGTCGGGTTGGTATGTCAGAGCCTTAGCCCCTCCCCCTGTGCTCTGGGCTCCGTCTTACCCGTCCCCCTGCCCTCGGGGCTTCATCTAACCCCTCCCCTTGCCCTTGGGGCTCCGTCTAACCCCTCCCGCTGCCCTCAGGGCTCCGTCTAACCCCTTCCCCTGCTCTTGGGGCTCCGTCTAACTCTTCTCCCTGCCCTCGGGGCTCTGCCCACACACAGACTTGCATGAGACATTTCCTGAAAACTTACCTGTCCAAAAGAAAGACTGCAACCATGGCGGCAGTGGCAACTTTTGCTGAGTTTTCTCCTCCATTCTCCAGTAGACCTGCAGTAACTCTGCCGGTGACGACACGCACTGAGCTCAGGCTCATACACGGGCGGGGGTTAAGGCCTGTTTACAGTCGCAGTTCCTGACCTGTCACGCATCAATGTGATGTC
Source organism: Sander lucioperca (assembly GCF_008315115.2). NCBI lineage: Eukaryota > Metazoa > Chordata > Actinopteri > Perciformes > Percidae > Sander > Sander lucioperca. The sequence continues at coordinate 3,461,044 of NC_050185.1, forward strand.
AAAATGACGTAGATCTCGCTGGTGCGCCAGGATTCAAAGTGCTGACCAGAGATCATGCACCACTCTATTTCACGACAAAGTGGAAACAGGAAGCATAGACGAGTTCGAGGGCAACTGGATGCCAGGACTCTCAGAGTGACTGCAAGTCTCTCTTGTAAACTTATTGGGATGAGTTCTTGGAAGGCTTGATCCGACGAAGTAGATCATCCAGTCGTTGTGCAGACATTCTGAAATATTCAAAGTGCTTCTCTTCGTCTATCATCCTCATTTGTTTCACGAGGATATTGAACTCACCATATTTATGTCTGGCGTTATTCAAAGGATGAACATTCCACCTTCTTTTTCTTTGTTTCTTTGCAAGCAGGCTCAAAAGCAGCTGTTTTTCCTCATCCATTGACTCCAATATCATCTTAGCCACTGTTGACATTGACGTCAATGCTGCTGCCAGTTCTGCCATTGTTTACCTTTTTCTTCTTCTTCTAGTCCGTAGAAATAGCAAAGTCGGCAGCCTTTCCTCAGTTGTGACACCTCTGTTCAGGAGAAGACTGCAACTAGTGTTGCGACCAGTGTTGCCACAGTTACTTTGAAAAAGTAACTTAGTTACTTTACAGATTACTTGATTTTAAAAGTAATTTAGTTACTTTACAGATTACTTGATTTTAAAAGTAACTAAGTTAGATTACAAGTTACTTTATTAGTTACATTCAGCAGCTGCTGACAACACCCCCACAGCCTCAACATAAAAATGACAGCCGGTTTACTGTGAGTAGTAGGAAGCTTGTTTATTATCGCACGAAACGAAGGCGAGTCAATCGTGTTAAGGGCAGCATTTCCTCTACAACATACTGCCCAACCAACTTCTTCAACTCTCCCCCACTTACTGGTTTTGCACCAAAGTCCAGCTTTTGTTGTTTGGGTGGTGGGGGACCTCCTGCTCTCTGCTTCGCACCACCTGGTGGGACTTGCTCTGTAAGTTTGACTGCAGTGCTGCGACTCCAAATTTGACGTAGTGTTTTTGTAGCTAGATAGCACTTTGTCGCCACCAGCACAGAGTGTACAACGAACCTTAATATTGCCATCTTTAGCTGACACAAGCTCAAAATAGTGACTGTATTTCCAGCTAGAAAATGCGCATCTCTCTCCTCCCTCCATTGTTGTTTACGTTTGTGTCGCTGCGTGGTACACATGACCTGTCCACATGCTGAAAACGTGACTTGTCGTCGCATACGTGACTTCACTCCCCGAGATGCAAGAAGAAAGTAAAAACAATATATATTTTTACTAAGGAAAATGACAAAAATAGTAACGCACAGTGACTTGGATAAGTAACTTTAATCTGATTACTGGTTTGGAAATAGTAACGCGTTAGATTACTCGTTACTGAAAAAAGTGGTCAGACCACCATCACTGTTTGCGACCACCATGCGTGAGTATAAATAGTTACGGCGCTCCCATGACGTCACACTGTCGCGCGACAGGTCGCGAATGGCGAGTATACTGAACGTTTGAGAGTACGCTCAGCGGGTGTAGTGGAATGGCTTCGAATGACGACTGGAAACGCTTGTCGTTTACTGTGAACATTTATTGTTCACTATGCTGCAGTTTTACAAACAAGAAAGAACAACTTAGGCCTGGCGGACACACCTTTTATCTAGCATCTCAAGTGCATCTCTAAAAAAAACTAGCAAGAGTACACAACAGACAACTTCCGTGTAGGCCACTTCAAAATAAAAGCACTTCCTGTGACGGTCTGAAGTAAAACTAAATTACTGTTAAACAAATAATGTAAATAGTGAGTTTTAATCCCACTACAATTTACCATTTCCTTTAGACTGTTTTACACTAAACAATATTAATTCCTTATTCAAGTGCTTTAACAAACATTTCACAACAGCGGGGCAAGGTGGCATTTTATTGGTTCATTCCAAGCGGACTGCGAGGCACTGATTGGTGGGCGTTTTTACTGGCGATTACAGATAGAGATGTTACAATACCAGTATCAGAAAAGCCTCGGATACCGCCTTAAATGCTGGTATCGGTATCAGAAAGTACTGGAGTTTATGCACCGATCCGATACCACCTAATTTATCCCCGAAGAAAATCTACTTTAAAGACATTTATTTATGTTCTTTTTCCGGAATGACTCACAGTCAAACTAGATAATAAAAGATGGCGTTCATTGTTTGTTTGTTCATGTTTCACAAAGAGTTTAACCTGAGCCAGACCGTACAACCAAGATAGAAATCATATCACATCCATACATCGAGAGTAGTATGCAGCTGTTAAAACATAATAAAATATATGTATTTTTTAACACACTGGTATCGGATTGGTACCCGGTTTCGGCCGGTACGTAAGTCCAGGTATCGGGAAGCAAAAATTGGTATCGGACCATCTCTAATTACAGCAGCTACTGATGACAGATCTTTTTTGCTCCTTTTTCAGAGCCCATAAGTTATTTATTGCTGTCAGGGTGTAAAGACCAATTTTAACAATATATAAAAAAGTGTACATTTAAAATACATACCAACTCTGCCTGTAATATCTGTATATGGTTACCAGGTAACCAGCTGAAGTACAAACATACAGTAGCCTAGTAAATATATATAGCCAAGCAGGTTGGGTTTGTACATGTCAAATATTTACATTTCAATACATAAAGCTTACATTTCGATCCATATCAGTGCACTTCAATCCATCCCTGCCTAGTAAACGTACAGTACATGCATCACAGTGCAAAGGTCAGGGCTGTAGTCTCTACAACAATCTAGTAACCATGGAGAGATCATATAGGGCCAAAGTGCTTGGGGCTGGCAGACAGGCTGCCACTACTGACTGATATCTCTGAAGTATATACGTGACTGATTGTTCAAAGGTGTGTTCTGTGGAGTCTACAACTGAAATACTTAGACCATTTTTACAGCGGTTGATTTGACTTCATTCATTGATGCAAGTAAATACAATTTACACATTGATTACTTTCACTTAAATTTAAATGAGACTGTAAAAAATTACATAAAAGATATTTTCAAAAAAGAGTAATGTGCCAATTAATATATGCATTTCATTTTCTGGCTTCAGATTATGACAAGAAATCAATCAAAATACTTTGTTTGCCCAATCACGTTCCATCTCACAGATCATTCTTCTCCTGCTTTAATACAGTCTCTGTTTTGTGGTCACTTTCATCTAAACCAGGGGTTTTCAAACTTTTTGTGTGTGTGGACCACTATTTGTAATCAAAAATGTTCACGGACCACCTCATAATACACATAATAAAATATGTCTACACACAGTCCTACCTGAATTAATCCGCACCTCTTAATAGATCTACTAGCACTAAAACTATAACTGGTCATCGCATCAGTACAGGCTTGTTAAAAGAAAAGTTTAAAGAAAAGAAAGTTTACTGCACACAAAGGCTGCCACATATTTAATTTATTTATTTACTCAAGCGCCCAAGCGGGCATAATCAGGTTCATTTGAACAACAGGCTTATTTCCATAGCAATGAAGTATTAAATCTATACTGTAATAAGAACACTTGGATATAGTCAAAATTTCAAAAAGTCCTCAAAAAGTAGGCTATGTGAAATTGTCCACTTAACAGCACATCCGCAAAACATTTCAGAAACGCGAGATCAAGAAACTAACTGGAAATTAAAATAATAATAGGCCTTATTCATTAAGGCCCGAGCGCCAGTGGCGGATCTAGAAAATTTTACATGAGGTGGCAAGGGGTAGCGAGAGATCTTGGCAGGGTGGCAGGGGAAGACGGTACATGGGAACCCCCATATGTAAACACACTGCTATGCCCTACTACGCCCCGCAACTACGCCCTGAACTGCTACAACTATTATTTCTAGTCATAGTTCCATTTTCTTTGTTGTTACTATAATTGCCACCGTTCATCATACCAACTGGTATAATTATTATGAATCTTAATTCTCTTTATCTGTATATCTGTATCCGTCTCTGTGTCCCACCTGGCAGCAGCAGATGGCTGCCCACCAAGAGCCTGGGTCTGAGGAGAAAATGTTGGTAACATTATGAAGTCTATGTTGGCTTGGCTAGTGTTCCTCTGTTCTATACAGACCACTTCTCAATAACCTTTTTTGAACTCTTTGCATGGCCCAAACCACAGTTTGATGCGATGGATTGTTTTTACCCATCCGGGCAGATGCTCTGTCAGCATCAGACTCTTGAATGTTGTGCTGTATAGATTACTGCAAGGTGATGTATGTATGTAAAGCTGGTCTTGCCTTGAAAAATAACCAAGTGTGGTTCTTTTTCAGGTGCTTAGACGGACTAGAAGTTGTTTGTGTTGTTACAAAAACCAGATCCAGTTGTGTTCAAGATAATCTTGAAGCTTTGTGACTGGGAGTTGATGGGTGTTGTTGGGCGAGCCCTTTTTAAACTGCATGACACTGTTCACCTGCACTAATAATCATTATAAGTCATAATGCTGACTCAACTAGTTCTTACAATAAGTGAGATACATTTCAATTGAATTTAGCCAACTTGTATTTCTCAATCTGATACATTTGACCTTTTTTGTGTTTGACTCATGCACAATTTTTATCTACCACAGCTTTTTTATTTTATTTAAATGCAAGTCAAACTGTAGGAGGTAAGAGATGAACAGACATACAGCAGTAATTACTATTACCTTCCACATGTCATGTTATCCATATTATTATAATGCAGCAATTTAATAATTAGCACTTATTTCACATGCAGTTTGATTAGATGCATTTCTGTTTAAAACTTTGACTTGTGATTGTGCATACACTAGCCGTATGGTATTAATGGCCTATAAAAAATAGTAGGATCCTAATATTGATTTCTATTGATGAAAAGTAGCTAAGTACATTTACTTAAGTATTGTATTATATACTTAAGTACAATTTTGAGGGATAGGCTACTTGTACCATTTCATGCCACTTAATACTTCCACTCCACATCAGAGGATGATATAAACTTTATTCTCTACAACCATATATTTGATCATTATTACTACAGATTGTTTTACATAAAAAATATATCTTTAGATTATGAAATATGATACACTGTCATAGAGTTCTACCCCAAAGTAAATGAAATGTGTTAAAAAGTTTATAAATTAGATGAACCTTGGCCAGATATGGCACTGAAATATTGCTTAAATGTTATTGCATCAGTTACAGGTTAAATTATATATAATGATATAACAATATTGAAAATGGCCCTTCTGCATAATTAGTACTTTTGATAAGTACATTTTGCTGATAAAAGTTTTGTATTTTTAATTTAGTTAATTTTTAATGCAGAAATATAATAAGTACAGAAAGCAAACTACTGCTGCCATTAACATCTGTTGTGGAAGAGTTTAACATAACATAACATAACATAGCTTTATTTGTATAGCGCCTTTCATACACAGAGTGCAGCTCAAAGCGCTTTTACATCCAAAACATTCAACACAACTCTCGCAGGAGCACATTTAAAGCACGCAAACAGTATATTTGCACTGTTGCACTGGTATTTTGCTTATTAGTTGACTGAATAATAATAATAATCATACATAATATAACATAGCAGGGACAGATACAGCATGACATGAAGGAGAGGAGAGGGGAAAAAAAGCAACTCTCAGACTATCCTCATAAAGATAAGAACAGTGTGGGAACAGGAAAAAACACCTCAGCACATAGCACACAAGCAGTACATTTGCACTGCTGAACATAACATAGACATAAATGTACAGTTGCACATTTAGCGGCAGACCGGCAGGATAAAATCTGGGTGGGGAAAGTGAAAGTCTCTTCCTCATTACTACCACTGAAGTACCACTGAGGTGCCCTTGAGCAAGGCCCTTAACCTCCAACCGCTCCAGTGGAGCTGCTCAGTGGCCAGCAGATCAGACTGTGGTTGTACTGGGCAGCTTCCAGGTATGAATGTGGAACTGTGTGAATGTGACAGGTCATCGTTGCAAATGTGAAATTGTTCTCAAATGGATTCTCAATTCTTACCTGGATTTTTTTTAAAAAAGGTTACGCCACAAAGACATCATGGGGACGGTCAACCAAGGCAGGCTGGGCCTAGGAGTCATAACCAGAGCTAGGTGGAGGGACGCTAATGCCAAAGGTTGCCCGCAGCCTAGTCCAGGAAGAGCTCCATATGGTGGAGGAGGAGGAAAGGCAAGCATGAAAAACCAGGGGAGGTGGACATGGGGTGGTGTCCAAGGAAGACCATTGGGGTGGAGGGATATGTGGGGCATGGAGGAGAAGAGGATCAAATTCCTCCTGTGCTCCACATATATGTCCTACCAATACTAGTGAACCTCAATCGTTGGGGGCTGGCTGAGAGCCCAGACTGCATGCTGTGTGGGAATTTAGTTAGTTTAGATTCTAAACTATCCAAACTGTGAAAGATTATCAGACCCGAATATAAAGTTTTTTTGTTTTTTTTGCCTTAGATAAAAAATAAAATGATACATTGAGTGGCTGGTTAGCACAGTTGGTAGAGCAGGTGCACATATTGAGTTATTCCTCGATGCAGAAGGTCCAGGGTTTGAGTCTGACCTGTGACAGTTTTCCTGCGTGTCTTCCCCCCCTCTCTCTCCCCTTTCATGTCTGAGCTGTCCTATTATTAAAGGTGGAAAAGCCCATAAAAATCTTAGATAAATAATTAAAATGGTCAAATTTTGTTTGTGTAAAAACAAATATAAAGCTTTATACTTAAGTAGGCCTATCACCAATCACATTTTTTTTTGTAACATTATAATATATTGATGTATTCAGTTATGTTTTTGGCTCGTCTAATAAGCTTTTACTATGATTTTGTCCATTTTGTGGCTAAATAATCACTTTCATTAGACACCCGTCCTATCTCCAGGACCTTTTATTATTATTGATAAGCAGTGGCTGTTCTCGGTGGGGGGGTCCAAGGGTGGCCAGTGCCCCCGTAATATTAAGCCTCGACCCCCCCTCTGGCCTCCCTTACTGTTGCAAATATTTTCATACATTTTGAACCCTATCTTTATCACCAAATAGGGGACATTGTTCATGTGCAGTGATAAATAAAATGTAGGTTAACACTGAATGAGTATTCTTGTGTTTATTGGTATATGTGTTTCGTTAGTCTTTTGTAAAACCAAACCAATGGAGGGTTGGTGGTATGTAACACTTGTGCTTAATCTATTTAGTAAAACCTAAAATTGCATGTGGCCCCAGCCTGGCCCCTCCATTTGAAATGGTCTAAAACCACCACTGTTGATAAGTTACGTTGATATGTTACATTCATAGACAGCATATCAAGGTTACATTACACTATTAAGGTAGGCTACTGTGACTTTAAGAGGCCAGGGAGCAGCGTGCATTGCGTTGCTTCCATTGCAACACTGGGGTGTGGCGAAAACTACAGGCTGTTAATAAAGATCCTCGCACAGACTTCCTGGATGTATCAGACTATTCCACAGCATTCGACCCCGCCATGTCTGCCGCTGAATGGAAGAAGAGATGTGAGGCTGAGTGGGGCCTGCAGGGCGCACCGATGCCCGACAACCTGGACTGGAAGTCCGTGTGTGACGCCAAGCCGTTCGGGAGGAACTTGCTGAGGAACCCTGCGCCTCACGGTACCACAACACAAACATGACTCACGTGCCGTTCTCCTGTTCACTACTGAGCCACAGAGTTTGTGTTCCACAGAAGGGATCAGAGTTGTCATACCTGGTTATGTAGCCTATATATGGTACATGGTAGCCTATTACAGTAACTTGAATATGTTTGTTTCAAAGTCATTTCAGAAAGCTTCAAAGTTCCGTTATAATTCCTAAGCTCATCCTGAATTGGTTTCAGTGTTTAATTTGTACCAAGACTTTAATATGTATAACTTATCATTAGTGCAGTTGTAGTTCATCTTCAGAAACATTTAAGCCAATAGGGCGCAGACTTCCTCATGTCATTGTTTTTCTAAATCTTTATCATTCTGACTAATAATGTAGTAATGTAGTAATGACTCACTCTCTTCTTGGTTTGGTTTTGATTTTCAGTATTTCTTCTGTAGGGTCTAAACAGTGGTGTGTGTGCACTTATCATTGTAGACTCAATGATTTCCTTAATGCCTTATCTGCTGAAATAAACCATAGTGCTCACTGCTTAGATACCCACTAAAGGGGAACATCAGCCAACGGTCTGTCTGTGGTATTACCAATAGTAGTACAATATATCCACAGAGATAGGCACAGTGGCAACCCAAATTGTGTCATAAAATTACAGGAAAACATCAATTAACTCTTATTTATACAATGAAGTTGCATAATGTGCCATAAAGTTTGGTTATCTCTATTCCTCAATTCAAAAGGTGAGTTAATTCAGTTTAGAGGACCAATTGATCCAAATCACAAGACATAGTTGATTTTGGTTTTGAGATCTCCACTGAGACCCAGTACACTGGAGGCAAATGGAAGAAGTGTGTGTGTGTGGTGTCAGAAGCATCCAAAAAGGAGCAATGGTTTTTAGGCTCCGTGGAAGATATTTCAGGGATATATAAATGTCTACCTGAGAAGTGAAATAGGAATAAAGTGACTCAGGATGTGATGATATAAGGCTTTAAGAGGCATGTGCATCAATTATAAGAACCTCAAGGGATTGGTAACGCTTTATTTTGTTTAGCCTAGATGTATTTATTATTAAAGAAGATATTGGTCCAATCCACTTTGTTATGAGGAAAATCATTGTTAGAGTGACAAGAGAGCTAGTATTAGATTAGATTAGATTAGATTAGATTCAACTTTATTGTCATTGTGCAGAGTACAAGTACAAAGACAACGAAATGCAGTTTGCGTCCAACCAGAAGTACAAAAAAGCAGAAAAGTGCAATGTGATATACAAAGTATAGACAGCTGGTGCATAGGCAGTACAAGAAATATATTGTAATTGTGTATTGTAATATGAACAACATGTAAAGATATGTGCAGTGTATTAGCAGAATATATAATAAGAAAAACAGAATAAATATGGATATTCTGTATGAACCATATATACAGATATGTACAGTATGTACAGCTATGTGCAGTGTGTTAACATTATAAGAGTAGTAAGAGTAAGTGTATGTGCAGGATGAATAGTATGAAGAGCAGTAGTTGGTTGTTGCCTGGAAGCATTAATAGATTTGTTTGGCTGTACAGTACCTATACCTACATTTACATTACATTAAACCAAAATATAATTAAAATGAATAAGTGGAACCATCTGTCCATCTCATCAAAAACTGGAATTTTTCTAAACTCAAGTGATCACTGTGTTCGCTTGGATAAAAAAAAAGAATGCAAATTGAAAAGTCTGATTCTGCGATGACGTCAAACACTGGAAGTTTACGCAGACGTGTGCTTTCTGAGCTGCTGACTAATCCTTAAAATGTGTGTTTTCACACCGAGGTCACACCCAGTTACCCTGTCAGAAAGATAAATTCTTTGGCTTTGTGATGCCTACAGTGGGATTACAGTGGCTTCAGTAGGCGTGGTGCCATTCACAGTTGCTCCTTTGTCTTATTTCCCACACAGGATTGAGTAAGGACACCCCCCCACCTGAGCCTGACCTGCCTGAAGTGCCAACACGTGGTCCTCCACGCTTTCAACCTGAGGGTGAGTGACAGGGGTGATCAGCATCAGAGGCTGCACAATATATCAATTTGTTATCGTCATCGCCATATCAACTGGCGCAATAAACACATCGCGAAAGGCTACCACATATCGCGAAAGACACTCAGAGATTTTTTTGTGTTGAAAATATCAGTAGAACTACACTTTATAATGTACCTGTCATTCTTTTTGTATTTTAGCAGAATACTGAAAGCAGCAGAAATGCAGAACTGAGCACACTTTAATATCTGTATATTTATTAGTAATATCGTTATCACCATATTCAACAACGTTATCGCATTGTGCATGTTTTCCTCATATCGTGCATCACTAATCAGCATGTTTGGCTGCAAATGACAACAAAGGAAATTAATGAAGTTTTGTTAAGTTTTGGACCAGGTAAACGTTTTTTTTTTATTTTTATTTTTATTTTTTTTATTCCTAGGTGACTTCAGTGGCTGGACCACGAGCACGGAAGTCCTCCCCTATGATAGAAGTGGCATCCCAGAAGGTGCTGTGATCTGTGCACTGCCTCAATACAGGTGTGTGTTTACCATGCAGCTGGATATTAGTGAGCATATATACTTCACCTACGATTAGGCCTGTAACAATTAGTACATCATTTTTTTACATAATCGCCGTTACTTTGTTTAATCACAATTAATTGCTATCATTAGTCCTAAGGTGTCCAACTGTTGATGGTAATTGTCAATTTTATGTTAATTTAATCAAAGAATACAATGTTTTATGCTCATGAAGGCATGTATACTTGTGATATTACATAATCTGGGTGCACATTACGGTGATATATAACCAAAAGATGTTTCCTGCGATTCATTCAACACTTTATTTGTTTGAAAAAAATAATACATAAATAAATAATTTTAAATTTGACTGAAAGACACAATTATATTGTTAATTGCAATTATTTCTGAGACAATTAATCGTACAGTAAAATTTGGAATTGTTACAGCTCTACCTACAATAGATAAAACTGGCTCATATATGAGAAAAACCTGTGTATCGCAAATAATGAGCAGATGTGGTGAATGTGACTGGTGTGTGCTCTCTGGTCCTCAGCTGGTTCTCCATGGAGCAGGTTGTGGACCTGAAGGCAGAGGGACTGTGGGAGGAGCTGCTGGATGATTTTCAGCCTGAAATAGTCATCCAAGACTGGTGAGGTTAATGAGCCCGCCTACCTCACCCATGTGTGATTACATATCACTGTGTGGTCTTATCAGCTTGGTTGGTACACATGGAGATGACACTGTAAACAATAGGTGTTTCACAGACTGTCAATTATTCATATAGCCCAATGTTATAAATCACAACGTTGCCTCAGGGGGCTTTAAAATCTGTACAGCATACGACACCCTCTGTCCTTTTCGACCCTTGCTTCAGATAAGGAAAAAACGCCCATAAAGAAACCATTTAACTAATTAGTCTATATCCACGACGTTCCACTTCCGGGATTGCTCTGGTGCTGCTGAAAATTCCACCGGATGTCCCTCTTTTTCGGCCATGCTCTGCTGTGGCCATGCTGCGGCAGATATGTCCCGTTTGTGCTCCGTGTATTTCGGCAGTAGTTTCGGTTTCCTACCCCCGATGTAGAGCAGTGTACAGCCACTTCCCTAAACTTTCTCTCATTCAGAGACCAGAGACCCAAACGGGGCTTGAGTCTGTCAGAAGGTCTGAGATCTACCGTATCAGCAGAACAATCACGTAATGCACAGCAGACTATGATGCAGGTAGATTATTTTCAGAAGTATAGTGACTTTATTATTGTATTAGCCTATTATAACTTCTTTTTATTCACGACTCCTCCAAATCTCAGAGAGCACAGATGAGTTATATTTTGAATGTGCACAAAGTTTTGAACATGAGCAGAAATCTTGCTCAAACATCTGAAATATTACAGTCCAGGGCTTTATGAATTCATTTAAATGAATTCATGTATCATTGAGGTGAATAATTGTCATATGCACATTTAAGGAGGTTACTTCCCCAAAAAGACGCAAAAGAGGAGGGAGGAGTAAATTATGCCTCTAGAGGCTACATGTGTGCTGACTCAGATATAATTAGGACAGTCAATCTACAGGAGAATAAATAGCAATACAGAATGCCTGACCTTTTGTAATATATTCCATTATGTTTTTATATTTGGATTGTAATCTATGTTTCCCTTAACATAAAGATATTTCCAGCATACATTGATTCAGAAAAAGGTTGTAGGAATAGGTGCATAAAAATTCACCTAAATGCAGGAAATGAAATGTTTAATGCTCAAAATCTTTTTTTTTTTTTTTTTTTTTTTAAAGAGACCCCCACAAAGATGAAATCTCAATTCGAATCCTGTTGGTACTGTACTAATTCTAAGGAAAATAGGAATTTCCTTCAAAGAAAGGCTCTAATTTCAACCCAATAATGATGAGTGAATTACCTTGTTAACCTTGCCTTATTAACGTATTATTGGAAACTTAATTATACATATATGTTGATTTGAATTGTGTGCTTGATTGTACACAAAATCGTACAATTCTGCATGTTCAGCTAACTAAAATAATCTCTGGAATTAAACAATGTGAAGTGTACCAATTGAACGCTGCCTCTATTTTCCATCATATAAATACCAAAGAAAACATCTTGGAAGTTAGTAGGAAATAAATTGGAAGTTGCAGACCTGTAAAAAGAAGTTGTTTTACACTTATTCATTTCTTCTGTTTGGTAGCATTCAATGTCCAAACTGCATTTTATTATGGTTTCTGGGTTCACCATAAATGTTTCATAATGTGTCATTCTGTCAGGTATGAGGAGAGCCAGCTGCATGATTCCATCTACCAGCTGAATGTGAAGTTACTGGGTGCAGACAAAAGCACAGTGCTCTCAGAGCACACGGTCAGTCCCACCGAGGACCGCAGTGCCTACTCCCACACCTGGAAGGAGGTGAGTGACTCCGTCCCCTCCATGGATGGATTATATTAACTCGATAAAAAATAGGACTGGACGCGCTCAACTCACGTAGATACTTAGAATTCTTTGAAGGCTGGCTTCAGGGTCCTAAAAGTGAATAATCTACTAAGACAGCACTCCAATTTGATAGTTTTTTGCCACACAATATACGTTTCGGGCATCACCCTTCCTCAGCGTGTGCACAGGCAATTATTAAAATTACAAATTATGTGTGGCCCGATGAATATGCGCAGTAGTGTTTCTCCTGCTGGCCCCGCCCTCGAGTTCCCGCTCAGCCCATAGACTTCACATTGTGGTGACGTTTAGGGCTGGGTTTAAAAAATTGATTTTCCGAGTTAAATTGATTTTTTTCTTCTTTTTTTTTTTAAAGATAATTTTTTAGGCTTTTTGCCTTTTAATTAATAGGAAAGCTGTAGACAGCAATGGGGAGGGAGGGGCGAGGGTTAGTATCGAACCTCATGCTGCTGCGGTAAGGACTGAGCCTTGGTACATGGGGTGCTCGCTCAACCAGGTGAGGTACTAGAGTGTCCCTTTAAATCGACGTTCATTTGAATGATCCAATATTGATTCATAAAGTCCAGAATGGATCTCTCTAACATATGAAACTAAAAGCCCTAAGGAATCCTAAACTATGCAATGCTAGCTTGTCGGGAAGGGATTTAAATAACGCTCCAAAGTTAGGCTCCATTTTGGCAAGGGGAAAAACTGGCATGGCCATTTTCAAAGGGGTCCCTCGACCTCTCACCTCAAGATATCTGAATGAAATGTCACTCAAAACTCACTGACTATAGAGTCTGTAGAGCTGCACTTTATTGTGTGTTCATGTTAAATAAAAAGGACATTAATGTAACTTATTTGGGGTCAGTTCTTAATGTAAACATTGATACTTTTAAGAATGCAGCAGGTTAGAGGGAACCTTGTACAATTGCAGAATCTCTTTCATATCCAATCAAAATTGGTTTTGCAACTGAAATATCCCAAATCGACATTGAATCGGAAATGTAAGCTAATTGGGACCTTGTGAATCGGAATGGAATCAATTTGGAAATCAGTGGCGAGACCCAGCCCTAGTGATGTCACACGTTTTTAAATCGCTTTTTCTCGTCTAGAGGGACGTTTTTTTACAAATATTAAAAGTCCATGGATTAGAAATCCACAATAAAAAAGAGTCATAACTGACCTTCTTTGCAGTTCAAGGTGTCTTGGCAATGTCTCTTTTACAATGGTGACCTATGGGGAAAATTATTTTTGGGCCGCAGGGATTGCCAGAGGGCTGTTCTACTACTTCCTTGTCCAGCTGCTGTATTAAATATGCAGAGGAGGAGAAATCAATTTGCACAAAATCATCTGAGAAGTGTTTGACAGTTATTTATTTGTGCTTTAGAAGGTAATCACTGCGAAACAATCATGAAATTAGCTTCATTTATCGCTCCCTCCTGCACAATGACACATTCAAGTAGATACAAAACATTAGTTCTGCTGGTGGACAGCTGGACTGGAGTATGTGATGTTAGCTGTTCACTGAATATGACGTGTAAAGCCCTGCCCATTTCTAGAACTTAAAGTGCTCATATTATGCTTTTTGGCTTTTTTTCCTTTATTGTGTTATATATCTTTTTTGTGCACGTTATAGGTTTACAAAGTGAAAAAGCCAAAAGTCCACCCCAAAGGGACTTACCATCTCCAACAGAAAACACTGTTCACAAACTGCTCCAAACAGCTCTATTGTAGTCCAGCCTTTACTTCAGAGACAAACATGGTCACTTTGTAACACACGTTATAATGCTCACCTAGCTGCTAGCATGGCACACCCTCATACTCGGGGTTGGGTATCGTTTGGGTTTTTTCCGATACCGGTGCTAAAACGACACTTTTAAAATGGTGCCGGTGCCTGAACCGGTGCCTGAACTGAAATATATATATATATAAAATATATATAATATATATAAAAATATATATAATATATATAAATAATATATATATATATTATATATAATATAATATAATATATAATATATAATATAAATATATATATATATATATATAAAATATATATATATATAAATATATATATATATAAAATATATATAATATATATAAAAATATATATAATATATATAAATAAAATATATATATTATATATAATATAATATATAATATATATATATATATATAAAATGTATATAATATAAAAAAGGAGCACAGAACGACAGTTGGCGACATTTAATAATGGCTTGTTTATTGCTAAGGCCATATGGTCAAAATTAAATGATTTATTAATAATGTAATAACAATAACTTATAACAATGACTTATTTCACCAGTAAATTCCTGGTAAACGACAAAAACAAGCACCGGATGGGAAAAGGGTATTTTACAATAACTTAAAATGCACCACAAGGCTGGCGAGTTTCAAGTGAACGCACCGTCTGTGTTGTTTTCCGACAACAGCAGCTGCAGACTGTTAGGTCCTGGTGTTGGAATCCTCTACAGGGAAATACAGTCACACTTTTCAAATTCGATTTAACATTTGGCTTTTCAATTTCGATTTAACATTTGGCTTTTCAAATTCGATTTAACATTTGGCTTTTCAATTTAACATTTGGCTTTTCCCATTTTGATTTAACATTTGACATTTTGATTTAACATTTGGCTTTTCCCATTTTGATTTAACATTTGGCTTTTCGATTTAACATTTGGCTTTTCCACTGACAGATGTCAAAAGTGGAGGCGTGGCCCAAAGGCTAGTGGGAGGGTCTAAAACGAAAGGGGTGCAGAGGCACCTTATGGACAGCAGGGGGAGCTGACTGCTGGGAAGCACTGTTGAGGAGCATCTGGCTGCAGCTTCGTTACCAGGCTGGCTTGGCCTCTTGTTTCACATTAGATAATAGAAACTGATGCTGTAGGCTAAACACAAACGACATTTCATGCAACAACAGTTACGTTTTCATGTAGTTACTGTAATTGGGCCTGCATACTTTTTCGTTCATTTGATTTCCGATTTTAAACCTTATTAATATTGATGACAATGTGTTCAAATGGAAAACGAGCCATATTTCAGGAAATAAACCATCCGTGATTTTATTGAGAGACTTCCAGCTGACAGCGGGGTGTGTGAGCATCACTGACCGGCCGGCGAGCAAGCGATCCTGGCCGGCTGGCTGTCACGTCAGACTGGAGCTTCTTGAGTCAACATCATTGGCCATCAATTTTTGTAAAACTGCCCATATTCAAACACTACACAGTTAATTTTTCGCATAAAAAAAAAATCTCAGAAGTGAATTTAGTGGTGAAACAGCAGAAGAAAATTGTAAAAAGTTTCCAGTTGTTGTAGTAGCAGCACTACTACGGCAAACTCCCGATCTAGATTATGTAATCAATTGCTTTTTTACAATTTCCGTCTGCTATTTCACCACTAAATTCACTTCTGAGACTTTTTTATGCGAGAAATTAACTATGTAGAGTTTGAATATGGGCAGTTTTACAAAAATTGATGGCCAATTGCACATTTTCTCCGATGTTGTCAGAAGCTTCAGTCTGACGTGACAGCCAGCTGGCGGCGGCCGGGATCACCTCCCTGCCGGCCGGCCAGTGATGCTCACAGACCTCGCTGTCAACTGGAAGTCTCTTAATAGAATCATGGACAAGTTTATTTCCTGAAATATGGCTCGTTTTCCGCTTGAACACATTGTCATCAATATTAACAAGGTTTAAAATGACACATTTCTCAAATTTGGACATTGTTTCAAAATCGGAACTCAAATGAACGAAAAAGTACACGGGCTGGACAAAAGGCGTGAGTGTATGTCGGAGAATAGCGCGGACACGTGCCTCACACCACGCGTGCCACCCGGAGAAAAAAGTAAGAGAAAGAAAAAGGAGACGGTCGCAGTTCGGAGGATGACTACCCGGTTGACATTGTGTGTGTGTCCTCGAGATCTAACCACACACAAACACACAGCCGTAGCAGAGCTACCCACGCCCATGTTTGTACTGTTGCTTAATTAAATAAAACATCAAAAGAGGGAAGTTGTCTCTGTCCGTGTTTTAAACAGACACACCTGGGGCTAAGTTGGAAACCAGAATCTGTTTTAAATACAGTCCTAATCTAGTCCTCACTAACACGGGCCCAATTACAGTAACTACATGAACATGTACATTTCAGACCCTCCCACCAGCCTTTGGGCCACGCCTCCACTTTTGACATCTGTCAGTGGAAAAGCCAAATGTTAAATCGAAATGGGAAAAGTCAAATGTTAAATTGAAAAGCCAAATGTTAAATCGAATTTGAAAAGCCAAATGTTAAATCGAAATTGAAAAGCCAAATGTTAAATTGAAAATTCAAAAGATAAATCATTTTACATTTCAACTTTGCTTTTTCAGTTTCCTTTTTCTTTTTTAAATTCAATTATGGCATGATTTTTCCTAGTAGCGTAATAAAATAATATTTTTAATTTGATCTCGCTTCGTTTTTTCTTTGGACTTTCAATTTGGATTATGAATAAATATATCCTCCATAGTAATCTGCATGTACTGGAGGTTTTCATTGTATGTCTCTCTGCTGGCCTGCAGGTGTCACATGTGTTCTCTGGCTATGGACCTGGGGTGAGATATGTCCACTTCCTGCACCGACTGAAGAACAGTTTCCTGAACGAGTTCTTCCCCACGCTGTTCACCGGCAGCTCAGTGATGGTCAGACCAACCAGAACCAGCTCCTAGGCTGAATCCTACTGATACTGCAATGTAACTAACCAGATCAACACATTTGCTTTTAGAATAGTTGATATAGGTTTGATTTTAATACAAATAAAACCATTACAAAGTGTGCAATCATCAGTCATTTGATTTCCTTTGTATGCTGATTGTTGGGGTAGATGTTGAGAGATGTGTTTTAATTTGACATTTACTTTTAAGGTTTTTTCAAAATAAAGGGGGGGAAGGAATTTAGTTGTTCTTTAAGAAACTATACACTGTTTTTTGCACTAATAAAACACAATTTACTTATTTCACATGTAATTTTCTTACTAGCAGTGAAACCTGTGTCTCAAAACAACAATCTGCATGAAACAGACCTATAGTAAACTTCAAATACTATGCACTCTTATTTAGAGATTTCTGTATATTTTGTCTAATGTAAATGGTGGGTTCTTAACAGATTGGCATTTTATGGTACTGTAGGGAATGATCCTGTCCTGAATGACCGAGAAATAGTAAAATAATAATATTATTAGGAGGTAGTTTATTTTTCATTTAGACTGTGTATAAATAATATATACACTACCGGTCAAAGGTTTGGGTTCACTTAGAAATGTCCATTACAGACAGAATACCAGCTGAGATCAGTTGCATTGTTTTTTTAACCAGGGCAGCAGTTTTCAGATTACATTATGTACTTACATAATTGCTAAAGGGTTCTCCAATGTTTTCTCAGGTAGCCTTTTAAAATGACATCAGATTAGTAAACAGAATGTGCCTTTGAAACATTGGATGAATGGCTGCTGATAATGGGCAATGTAGATTATTGCATTAAAGATCAGCCACTTCTTTCTACAACAGTCGAGAACCCTTTTGCAATTATGTAAGAACATAATGTAATCTGAAAACTGCTGTCCTGGTTAAAGAAACAATGCAACTGATCTCAGCTGGTATTCTGTCTATAATGGAGAGGAATGGAAAGTTCTAAGTGAGCCCAAACTTTTGACCGGTAGTGTACAACATATTCAATTCAATTTTATTTATAGTATCAAATCATAACAAGAGTTATCTCGAGACACTTTACAGATAGAGTAGGTCTAGACCACACTCTATAATTTATAAAGTCCCAACAATTCTAGTAAAAAACAATTAAGTAATTAAAGACCCAGGCTCTTGGTAGGCGGTGTCTGACAGTGCCGGTTGGGGATGTGATGAACAGTGGCAATAATAGTCACAATAAAGATAATGGAACAGTGACTAGAAAATGGTAGTCGTAGTAGTTCATGTCATAGCAGGGCACAGCAGAGCATGGCTGGATGTAGCAGGTTCAGCAGGACGCAGCAGGGCACCGTGGAGCGTAGCAGGGTAAACTGAAGCAGGACCACAGCGACAGCTGCAACCAAGATCTTGGTGCCATGATGCTATCCTAATCCAACGAAATATGCTGGGAAAAAGAAACATAAGGACTCCGGGGAGTAAACTCCCCAGAGCTAGGTTAGTAACAAGCATTTCTGGATCTCCTCACTCCCTAACTATAAGCTTTATCAAAGAGGAGGGTTTTCAGTTTATTCTTAAATGTGGTGACAGTGTCTGCCCCCCGAACCCAGACTGGGAGCTGGTTCCACAGGAGAGGAGCCTGATAGCTGAAGGCTCTGGCTCTCATCCTACTTTTAGAGACTCTAGGAACCACAAGTAACTCTGAATTTTGCAAGCGTAGTGCTCTAGTGGGACATTAAGGTACTAAGAGTTAGTAGAGCTAGATATGATGGTGCTAGACCATTTAGAGCTCTGTAGATCAGGAGAAGGATTTTAAATTCAATCCTGGAATATAACATATATATAACGTAGTTGCATCAAATCAGAATATGTACAGAGGAAGGTGAATGGGCCAAATCAAGCAAACAAAAGAAGAAAATAAATAAATAGAAAAACAATAATATAAGAGGTAGTTTTAGTGAAAATCCATTTCATAAACTAATCTTATTTGACTGCGAAACTGGATTAGAATTGTGTAGTCTATGTAAGGTTCTTCCATGTATTATTTCTTTTCTAATAGCCTATATTCTCTGGGTCAGTAGGCTAGATGGCTAATGTGTTATATGACACCACTTTCTTATGAGACACCCTTTATAAAGGGGCTGGGAGTTGTAACTAATGGCTTTATTAATGCTTGATTAAATAATTTACTTAATGCTTTATAGATCGGTTATAAGCCATTGATTGGGTTTTCCAGATTGTGAAAACTCCCTTTGGCTGCATTATTTTTTAGAATATTAATGGACTACCAACATTCATAACTTGGGAAACTCCAAATAAAGTATGTTCTTACTAACATACTCTACATCTAGCATTCAAGGATTCAGTCTTAACCATTAATAAAGCCATCCCAGCAAACAGGAAACCTAGTATATAAAGGGCGTCTTATGAGAAAATGGCACATTTACAACGTGTGGCTGTCTTTAAAAAAAACGTAGCCTACACACTGAACTGAGTTGTAATAAACCCAGTGGATGAATATGCTACTTATAAATGTAATTTCCCACATTCAGGAAAAAAAAAATGTCAGTGCTCATTGTAACGAAAAAGACAATGTTATGCACATCCAGTTGCTGGTGCAGGACAAAAAGAATATGTTCAAAGAAAGTGAGTGAAGTCCGCACAACAGTTGAAGTGTGCAAATTTCGGCCGACAATTTGGCCTTCCTCGGGTGTATTTGATTACAGTGACTTTACAGTGAGAGCGCTCACTTTGTTTGAGTGCTCTCACTGTCTGTAACCTATCGTCAGTCGAAATACGGCCCAAAAAAGCAAGTATAGCAATGCTTGCAAATATGCAGCATTGGTCCAGTAATAAGGGAGAAATAACTGAGCAGCTAAACGCAGATTTGACAGCGAGCGGACGAGGCAATCTATCAGCTTTGCAGCTGCGCACTTTCCCTTGCGTGTGCCGCGTTCAGGTACTCCCGAAAACAACTCGGAAGAGAAGATTATGTAATAAAATACAACATACGCCATTCATGCAGCATCTTTCTACTGAAACAAACACTGGCAGTTTGACGCTTAATTTCACTGAGTACTCAATGGCCACCGAATACACATTTCTGTTATATTTTCCGAGCACAAATACTTAAATCAGCCTCAATAAGTCGCTTTTAGAACTTCACAATGTCCGAACCAGGAACTTCGGAGGAGACCATGAATGCAGCATGTTATCCTCCGCGTGTGCTCGCAGCATCACCACCGTTAGTTAAACGGCAATGTGAGTTAACGGGAAAGTTCAGTCTGTGAGTTGAGCTGTGTGTGAAGACGGGGATAGTTTTACCGGGCGTGTGTTTCCAGACTTTCAGAAGCAATGCCAGCCTTTGGTGGAGCTGTGCCATAAACCCGAAGGTAAGAGCCGAAGGGAAGGGTAGAGGAACAGGTGCGGGGACACTGCTAAAGGTTACGCCCTGACCCATCTGTAGTTTTGATTGATAACATAACGATAGTGATATTAAATAGGTACACGACCCCTTTAGCTACAGTATATCCTACGAAATACTGACTTAAATGACTAGACTAGAGCAGCGGGTTATTTAAAGTTTTCCCCACCAAGACAGAGTTAAATTTGGCTAGCCCTCTCAAACTCATAAGATAGCTAGTTAGTGTCTCAATAAATCCTATCGTACATTTCTTATTCAGCACAGAAATGCATACCGTAATATAAGAGGTAGCTAACTTATGAGGTCAGTAAAACAAGTGACAAAAATACAAAATAAGAGTGGCTAAGCTAATCTTTAAGAATGGAAATATCAGTGATTAGAAACTAGGGCTGCATGATATTAGGAAAATATCTAATTGCGATTATTTTGACTGATATTGCGATCGCGATATGATTCACGATATTGGAGGGAATGGTCGTTTTTTTAACATTCTAATTTTCATTGAAAATTATTAACATTGAAAGAAATTTAAATGATTATAGTGTGATTATTTTTGCGAGGATCTGTACCAAACATATTTTGCCATTAACAAATATTGCCCCCCCTTGCGATTTGGATATTGCACTAGTTCAAATTGCGATTTCGATACAATTGCGATTAATCGTGCAGCCCTAGTAGAAACCATTTTTTGTTATTGCTGGGGACCAGTTAAACCGTAGCCTACTAGTAGGAATCTACATTAGAAATACAAAAAAAAGTACAGCTAGTAGGAGCCTAACGTAACTTCGTTCACTGGCTGGCTGAAATATTAGCTACATGGTAAAACAATTTGGGCCCAAATCTTCCCCATTTGTTTGCATGTGTGACGTTACTTCCACAACAATTTTTTTTAACAAACTTTTTTTAAAATGATTATTAAAGGTTTTTCCAATATACTTTAACTTGTCAAATACTTTCAAATTGTCAAAAATGTTGGCACAAGAAACAACTGGATTCACAAACAAAGGAAAAAAAGAAAAAAAAACGGGACATTAGTGCAATAATACAAAACCATAATGTACCTCCACAACTATTAAATATCTCATGAGGATCACCACTGCAGGCTGTATTGGTCAATGGTTATTTATATCGACATGTAATGAAACCTTTTGTTGAGGAAGTAACCCCAACTTACTGAACAACGCCCTGCTTGCTCGTTTTGTTTAACAGCAGCATTTTTTGGCCAGTTTCTTCTGGTTGAAGAAATACATTTAATAAATTAAATTAAAATTGGATTGCCACTTTGAAGTCAAGTGTGTATTGATGTTTGTGTGTTCCTGCTGGACACTTAGAAGGGCCCATTGATTTTGACTCGGAAAGATCACTTTGCTTTCTCCCTGACATTTTCTGATAAGGGCTGAACTTCAGAGCCGACATTTATAAAAGCATAATTCATTTAGCAGTTTGTCTGCCACATACAGTGTCCCACTCGGCCATCTCTTGTGTCCACAAGTGCTGGCTGCCCACAGGCGTGTTGAGAGTTGCTGATGTGTGAGACAGCAGGCGTTGACTGCAGCTACACCCCCCAGTGCCAATCCATTATATTTGATTACCCAGATGATATCGCTTATATCACTTTTCAGATAAGCATCCGAAAAGGCTCTTTTTCGATCTTGCATTCTCTTTCACTCATGCGTGCCTTTTGTGGCTGCTCTCTTGCTATGTTATACTTAATATGCATATATGCAGTGTTTACGAATGGATACAAATAAACTAACGTTGGGTGATTTCAGCACCACACAACAGCTTATTAACATACATTTCAGATAATTCATTAGGGATGTAACGATGCACTCAACTCACGATTCGATATGATGTTCTCAACAGAATGAGCTGCAGACAAATGACTGAAAATGATGCAAAACAACAGCTGTGTCCTCTCATCAGAAGTGCAACTGAAATTGTATCTTATCTTAAAAAACAAACCCACACATCATAATAAGGAAATAAATAGAAACAAATCTCTTTAAATAAATAAACTAAGAAGACGTAGTGACGTCTGAAGTCAAACAAGTGAAAACGTACAGCGTGTTTACGCCCTAGGCCGTTTAAAAATTGCGTTGCGATTCATTTTTCAACCGGTTGTAATCTTTACACATTTCTATCGATTTGTAACCGATTCACGATGCATCGTTCCATCCCTATAATTCAACATAATAATGGCAAAAGCAATAGACTGTGTGATATTACAGAAAATTTAAAGATAATTTTTTGGGTTTTTCCGCCTTTATTTTGATAGGACAGCTAGGAGAGAGAGGGGGAAGACATGCAGGAAATCGTCACAGGTCAGATTCGAACCCTGGACCTCTGCGTCGAGGCATAAACCTCTCAGTATATGTGCGCCTGCTCTACCCACTGTTCCAACCCGGCCACGTAATGACAGCACATTTAAAAGATAGTTTTTGTTATATTAATACGAAACTTATTTTGTTGGCTATGAGTAGAGTTACACATAGAGCTGAAATGATTAGTGGACTGATTGAATAATCAGCAACTATTTCTTTTTTTTATAATTGATTCGTTTTCACTTTTCAGGCAAAAAACAAAAAACATTTGCCTGTTACCAGCTTCATGAATGTGAGTGTTTTCTCTTTTCTCCTCTTTGTTCTCAAATCATTGTAAATTGGATGTCTTCAGATGTTAGACTGTGGACGTTGTTGTAAACGTGTCCTTGCGGCCAGGGACGAAATTGGGATAGGAATTTTTCACAACTCTAATTTTATAGACAGAACGATTAATCAAGAAAATAATCTGCAGATTTATCCATAATAAAATAAGCGTTGCTTATAAAATAAGTTAAGTTGCAGCCTGGTTTACAAGTCGTCTGTCAGTATGCAGATTTTGTCTTAGGACCTTCTTGTCTTTCGTCAAACCTGGAAGACAATATGTGTTGGGGTTTAGACTCTCAATACAAACCACTAAAGCTCACTGACACTTATCCTCCCCCCCCCCGTATGTGACGGCTCAAGTAAACCAATGCATTGTATACAGGAAAAGATACAGGATGCGTGCCATCGCAGGTGCCACAGGACAAAGGGCTATGCAACACCTCACATCTCCTCTACGATCAATCAGTCAAACTGTATATTTGACTTGTTGTCCACTTGATTTTGGGAAGTGAAAACCTGTGGATGGGTCTCTTTGACCCTGAGTGAATTAGATTACTGTACCTCATTTAGTTATTGATGCAATGATACTATAATGAGGCCAAAAGCTCCTGCCACATACATTAGGATCAGAGAAATAATGTAGTAGCTTGAGGTTACAGCAGTGTACATGCTGTAATGGATAGTATTTACCAGCCTCTGTGAGTGTGTGTGTGTGTGTGTGTGTGAGCGAATGGGAGAGGAGAGGAGAGTTAGTGCCTGTTGTGGGGGTCTGTTTTGTTTTCATTGACTCCTATTGTGTGTTCAGGCCTGCTGGCTGCCTCTGCACATTTTGTTAACATTTTGTTGGTCTAAACTATATTGTTGCCCTGAATTGAAGCGGCTGTGGTGAGGACTAAAAGGCACCACAAATGGTTTCAAACGGAAATATAAGTTTGTGATTCATTGACTTTTCCTTGTTTTCATTTTCTGTTTTAATTTCGATTGCTCAACCATGTACATTATAAGCAATATGTTACCTTTAGACTGGGTAATAAGTAGAGGTGTTCTCCTTATGAGTTACATAGATTAGTGATTGCTCACGGAGGTCCAGTAGTGATAGTCAATGTGCAAGCAGCAGTGTTTGTGTAGTCGACACCATCACATTGTCATATAACTGGTCACAGCCAGCAGTATGGGTTTTCAGTGTGTTAAGGGCCGTCCACACCAAGAACCATAACTATAACGATAACTATAAATATATAGTTTTAAAAATGGTTCTAACTCAAGTGGATGGCGAAGTCCACATCACAACTATGACGACAATAACAGTGGCGAACGATGTCGTTGGGATCACTTTCAGAGCGATTTGATGAACGATAGGAACACCGACAGCCAATCAGATTCCATCGGAGTTTAGAACATGACACAGCGGAGAGACACGCGGCGGAGAGATTTGTTTCACACAGGTGGTCAGTGGCGTGTCGTGAGTTGTCCCCTTGGTGGGGCTACGATCCTTTAGCTCTGTGTATTTTAATTTTTTTTTTTACTTAAGTATTTCTCATATCACAGTAACCACTGAGAGTGAATCTTGTGTTTTGGATGTTATTATTATATTGCTGTCGGTGTTTTTGGTCCGGGGCTCTGCACAGATCTGACACGTCCGCTCTCATCCCCGGCTCTCTGGCGCTCTGTGCGTCCGCTGTAGCCTGGAGAAGGCAGCGGTGTCGCTGTTTTTGTGCTGATCCGAAAATTGATCCGATCCGTGGCTCCAAACCGTGATCCGAACCGTGAGTTTGGTGATTCGTTGCACCCCTACATCGTTATAGTTCTGGTTATAGTTATTGTTCTTGGTGTGTGGACGGCCCTTTATTGATGTTTCTGACAGTAACCGGAATATTGCCCTGTCTGGGTTCATACTGAAGTTGAAAGTGCTGTTCCTTCTAAGGTGAGAGGGCTGCCAGTGGCTGGGCAGGGTGTCTCAGGTAATGGAAACCTCCGGAGCTGCTGTCTGCTGGCTGTCAGCTGTTTGTCTACCGAACCCCTTTCTGTCCACCTTACCTCCGGCCCCATGCGGCCTCTCTCTGTCCACCTGCCTCTTTCTTTTACAGCGCGCCGGCCTGAGGCACACGTGCAGGAGAAATCTGGAGAAAAGGAAGTGTAACGTTTATAGCAGAGGCCGAATGACTCGAGGGGGAGAAATGAGAGCTGAGAATGGCTTAGAGATACCAAATGGATTATTTATCTCAGAGTCAAAGTGATTAGAGAAGAGGGATGTTGAACTCTCTGACTACCCCCCATATCTCAAGGGGCCTCCTCTGAAATCTCACAGTATGTAATTCATGCTTAACCTGAAATCCCCCTTGGCTATACAGTAGGGGTGTCACGATACCAAAAATTCAGTAGTCGGTGCCAATACCAGTAAAAAAAAAAACACGATTCTCGATGCCGATTTCGATACCACGATAAAAAAAAGATTTTGTAAGATTCCATGTACTATAACTTGAAACATGGACTTCTTTATTAAAATATTTGAAAAATATCAAAATGTCATAACAATACATACAAAACATGTGCAATAGAGCATAGAATAACATAAAGTGCAATGAATGGTCATAGTGCAACAACTAGTGTCCCCAGACACATTCCAGACTTCCAGGCATCTTTTCAAAAGGTACTGTGCAAAAACAACAACAGTGTTTCTAACAGTTGCGTGACCAGAGACGTTACAAACCCTGGGTAAATATTGGTAGCTTAGAGTCCAAAAGGACGCCAAGTTGGCTAATTTCCTCCTGAACAGGTAGCTAAGCATTACCTTCAGGCTAATTTATCATGGCTACAAGGGACGAGCATTTTATGTCATTTCAACATTAGTGTACTCACATTGAATTATATAGCTAGAGTACCCGAGTTGGTTACTCGCAAAAACAACTGAGACACAGCCAGTAAAGTGATCCCGACTGGTCCTGGCTAACCGTGGCTAACGCCGCCATGCTAACCCTGCTAACGGCTAACGTTACCGGAGGAGCAGGCAAGCAGGCCACGGCTGTTTACAACGTGTAGCCTGTTCAGCGGCCGTAGCCGACAACGGTGAGTTATTTGAAGCCAAGAGAGGGGGGGTTGTAGCTAAATCGGAAAGAGAGGACCGTGAGTTTGCAGTGAACATGCCGTTTTTTAGGTTGGGTAGAGTTGTCTCTTGTATGTACCAGAAGTAGAAAGACGTGACTTCGGCCACTTCTTCGTGACCTCCTTCTTCTGAATGTATCGACTGGAACACTCTGAAGCGTTATACTGCCCCCATCAGTTCCGGAAGAGGCGCAGCACCAATGCTGCTAACACTGGCGTCGTCGCTAACGGTGCCTACGGTGCTTCAAAAAAATGGGCATCGTCGGTGTTTTGTAATTTTAGAACCGGAAGGTATCGGTAGTATCGGTTCTCGTGACATCCCTAATATACAGTAGAAGCATGGTCATATGATATAATATTATGCCATATTGTAGTAATAAATCAAATAAAACAAGTGTATTTGTCACATCATTATTAAAGTACAATGTGTAGTGAGATGCCACATATTATGCAATATAAATTATCTAAACAATATAATACGTATTTGCATGAAAACAAAAGCTATTAAAAACAATGAGAATGTTATACACACACACACACACTCAGCTGCCATGCTATTAGGTACACCTGTAACAGCTACATTCTACCTAAGTTACAAAAATGATAATAGTAGGTATCAAGGTATTAATAGGAGTTATTCATTGAACTATATGTTGTTGAACTATACTAGGTGTTTAGTCCACCCCATTTCCAAACATGAGAGGGGAAGAATATTAGAAACATATTATAAAACAATATAATGTAACAACACCATGGCTACTGCAACTTTGACTTCAGTAACAAACAACCAGAACAGGCCATTATAAGCTTAGTACAATGAAGAACAAACCCCTAATATAGTACATAATAAAAGATCTGTGGGGTCTAGGTCATCATGGCCAAATCATTGAGCAGTTATATGGCAGTGTCCAAAAATGAGATTGCATGTTAGGGTATGAGCCATTTAGTGGGCTATAAAATGTGTATACAAAGACCTATTACAGATCAGAACAGTCTGGGATGACTTTCAAACATGTAAATCTCTATCAAAGCCCCAGTGAGTAGAGCCAATCGGTAATAGTCTTCAAAAGTTAGAGCTAAAAAACAAAATTGAGAGACTGTTTTGGAATGGGATGATTTTGATTTTATTTTTTTTCTGATTATTTTGTTGTATGTGATCTTCAAACTCTGACAGTGCTAACAGTTATTAGGAGAGTGCTCTTCCATGCACAGAGAATGATTCTGTGTACTGTCACAGTCACATATTTTCAGTTTTTGACATCACGGGTTGGCCACAGGGCAAGAAGACAGTTTCCCACAAGATAGATGTCAGATTTCTAAAGTAAAATTCTTTTAAGATTATTGTCGTAGTACATAAAGCAGTGAGAGAAATAGTTGAACTGTGGTGACTGAAAGTAGATCACCATACCTGAGGAAGTGAACAGCGTGGCAGCGTGCCCACCGTGCTGTAAACTAAGCCTTGTGCGCAGCCGAGCTTGCACTGCTGCTGTCCAGATTGATGGTAATTTCGAACCCAGTGGACACAGACGGAGCAGAGACTGTGCATGACTGGGGTTATCTTTCGTCTGCATGGTCTTCTCAAAAAGCAATTAGGTCCACTGGGGTACTGATTGAGCCAGTGTAGTTAATGTATGCACAGAGTGACTTCACACAGCGCAGAGACATGGTAAAGCACTCTGGTCAGTGTATGTTTCGGTCATTCGATTTTCATTTCATTAACAGGTATTAAAAAACAAAAAAACAAATGGTTATTTGATTTGCATTTTAAAATACAAAATTTAAAATTGAAATACAAGGCGTTTTTTCCCTTTTCATGGTCAAAAGGGAATGTGAAAATTTAAAACATGCTTCGATTTTCATTTTCTATTTCATATAACAAAAAATGTAATCACTAGAAAACAGAAATGAAAAAATGCCAGTTTTTTCATATTCTGAGACCGGATGTTGCATTTCCAAGGCAGTAGCACGTTCTCTTAATACATCCATGAGTAGCACCGGTGTAGCCTACCAGTTTTGCTTTAACCCAGGCTGCAGTTGAGGGAACCCATAGCCTAACTTCCTGAGCGACTGATCATCCATTTTTTTTACACCTCTTTACATAAATATAGGCTACATAAATATGGCAATGATGAAATACATCAATGAGGCAATACATATCAACATATGCATTAGTCATTATAGTTCAATAGCCTAAATACACATATTTTACTTTTATTTATTTCAGGAGACTTTTATTTATTTCTGTCTATTTGCACGTTATTAAACACGAGCGCGGCAGATTCGTCTGATTCCCAGCTTAACTAGAGCGGGTAACGCCAGCTCTGCAGACGGACCAGAGTCAGTCAGCACCGGGGAGCAAACCGGGGTCCCAGGTCACGGGGCTGGTGGCCAGCTGCTAGCTAGCTGCAGCTGCAGCGGCAGCAGTGAACATTATAACATAGACCTTTTTCACAGCAGACATGTTGACATGTCATAGTAGGAAAAGCACAGGTGTATTCAAAACCATTAATGGCTGCATTCCACTTAGGAGAGGCCCTGGTATTGTTCATGCTGACTCACTGAAATAGCTCACTGGGACACTTGATGGAATTGAGCCATCGTTAAGGTTATCAATTTCAGCTGTGCTTTTCCTACTGTGACAAGTCAAAATGTCTGCTGTGAAAAAGGTCCATTAGACCCAGCACCGGAGGTCTGATTCCCATGATCTGATCCCGAACTGCCGGTGACTTTCTGCCAGATCAGCAAGCTTAACGGCAGCAACAGAAAGTTTGCTGGGATCAGACTTTGGTGCTGTAACGGTAACGTTAATGTAACAGTAACGTTACAGCCGTGAACTGAAAGTCAATTTCCTCAGCTGGTTTGACTCTCTTGGGGCGAAGTTGTCTGTGGTGAGTAGAGACAGAGTCAGAGGTAGGCAGGGAGAGAGGGTAATAAATAAATGTGACATTATGAAATAAAAGTCCCTCCAAGCATTACCAAGAGTATAGATTTCCAAAGTAATTTTAGCCTGGGCTGAAAG
Source organism: Sander lucioperca (assembly GCF_008315115.2). Taxonomy (NCBI): domain Eukaryota; kingdom Metazoa; phylum Chordata; class Actinopteri; order Perciformes; family Percidae; genus Sander; species Sander lucioperca. The sequence continues at coordinate 3,490,519 of NC_050185.1, forward strand.
CAAGACTGGTACACTGGCGCTGTTGCACTGGAAATGACAACATCCAGATAACATCCGGTCTCTGAATATGAAAAAACAGGCTTTTTTTCGTTTCTATTTTCAAGTGATTTTATTTTTTGTTATATGAAATAGAAAATGAAAATCAAAGCATAGCATTTTAAATTTCTCCCATCCCCTTTTGACCATGAAAAGGAAAAAAAGCCTTGTATTTCAATTTTAAATTTTGTATTTTAAAACGAAAATCAAATAACCATTCGTTTTTTGTTTTTTAATACCTGTTTGTGAAATGAAAATCGAATGACCAAAATATACACTGACCCACTCTGATACCCTTTTTACCACCAAGATTTGCATGTATGTATTGGTTTTTTAAAAAAAGGGGCTAAACCTGAGGTAGCCAACACGGTGGCCGCGAGCACCTGGTCGCACGCAGGGACCAAATGAGTTGCCCGCAGAGCATGTTCTAAAAATAGCACGAGTCACCAATAATCTATAACACTTGAATTAATCTAGAAATTGAGTTTAACAATGTTAAAGGAACGCGCCCAAGTAGCAGTGCTTCGGCTGTGCTTCGCCCCAATATAGTCCCAAGTCAATATCTGCCTAGGAAATCTCCTAGTCAATATCTGCATTGCTATTTGTACTCGTGAATACGCAGGCCACAAGAAGTAATTAGTTGGGTTTTTTTTTGTTGGCTCACTTTTACTCACGACATGCTATCCGGCAACAAAGGATTCCATTCACTACGCTAAGCTAAACTAGCGGCAGCGCTGCCGGACTAAGACAATACATACACTACACAGACAAAAATGCGTTTGCCCACCTATCTACATCTAGGGGAGACGGTGAATAACCCTATTTAAAAAACAGTGGCGTGTTCTTTTAACATTGCATATAACATTTTAAAGTGGCCATATTATGCTCATTTTCAGGTTCATAATTGTAATTTGAGATTGTATCAGAATAGGTTTACATGGTTTAATTTTCAAAAAACACCATATTTTTGTTATGCTGCACATTGCTGCAGCTCCTCTTTTCACCCTGTGCTCAGGTCTCTGTTTTAGCTACAGAGTGAGACCTCTTCTGTAACATCTTTGTTGTCAGTCGCACATGCTCAGTAGCTAGGTAAGGACTACAAGAGCTTCGGAGCTTCGGAACTTCGGCCTGTACAAGGCAGGATTAGCCGGGAGACTTCTTCTAAACGAGGGTGCCCCCTCGTTTCGGCTAGTGACGGAGAAAGCCGTGCAGATTTTGACCAGCTCACCCGGAGACTGAAGGCAGGACACATTCAGAAACCGTATCTCACTCAAAACAGCATGGATGTTTTTTTTCAAAGTTTGTATGTATACCAGAGACACAAAATAACTTAATATGGGCACTTTAAAAACAAACAATATAGTCTTGTATAAACTCTGACCTCGACTGGGTTTAAAGTTCATGTTAGCACACGTTCACGTTATAGCGCGAGACGCATGCGCCCACACTCTTTCCTGAGGAGTGCTAGTGGACACAACATGAGCAAAAGCGGTTTATAAAGAAGAGTTCAGAAAAGCGAAAGAAAACGTGCCATTTTCAGGACGAGTGGGAGGAACAGTTATTTTTCACAGCAGTCAAAGAGAAGAGTGTATGTCTGATTTGCGGTGCGGCTGTGGCGACGGCGAAGCAGCATAATGTCAAGGATCACTTTAGTACATGTCACAAGAGCTTCCATGCTAGCTACCCACCTGGCAGTGCATTACGGCCAGAAAAAGCCCGTCAGTTAAAGGCAGCTTTAGGCAAACGGCAGTCTTTTTTCACAAGGCCAGTGAAAAAGTCCCATAAAGCAAATGAAGCTTTGACAAAGAACAAGAAACACTTTTTGGATGGAAATGTACTGAAAGGTGCAATGATGGTAATTGCAAACACCGTGCTCAAAGACGAGAAGAATGTACACTAGTGCTGAAAATGGCTGACTGGCTCCTTTGCCATTGCTGGTACACGAGTATGCCTGTCTGTTTTTTTTTCTTCTGTGTGTCACATTCAACGCCACAGACACGCTGGAAAGTGCTAACTTTTCCTGCTACAGCTTTCCGACACTGCAAACTCTGCTGTACAGTCTTACTTACTTGATATCTTTGCTAATAAACTAACTAAACCAAACTAAAACAGTAGAAAGCAGCAAGGAGGCAAGTGAAAATGTTACAGTGGTTACTTTCTCATTCGCGTATTCAGTCCCTCTGTCAAACTCGGTGGCGACTAATTTGATGTTCGAGTGCTGCTTGGGCGGAGACGGACTTGTGCCTGAAATGACAGAAGTCACTGACGGAGCCAAAGCGCATCACAGCAGAGCGCCAGAAAAGGGCCGAAAATTAGCGTATCCACCCGGGTGTCCTGTTTCCATTACTGCCGGTCAGCGTTGGAACCGAATATCTACAAAATGCTAAGTAGTTTGCACTTGTCTCTAAAGCATTGCTAAATTGAAAGTGAGCGAATCAAGGTGCCTTTATTATAAATTGCACAATAAACTGCAATAAACTAAATAGTCACATCTGCTTTTATAAACCTAGTGTCAGCTTTTACTGCTGTAAAGATGTGGTTGTCATCATCCACGTGACTAAAGCCCTATTCAGACAGGCACCTCTTTTACATTAATCCAATGGCAATTTAAACTATACAGTAAGTAGGTTGGTTGCATATTATGTTTGTTCATGCCCACTGCATAGATGAATATCTAGCAAACATACAGCATGAGAGCAAACCAGAGTCCAAACTTGACATCCTGTCAATTTTAAAACCCTTTGTCTTTGCTATCATAATCATCATACAGTAATAATCATCCATCCATCCATCTTCGTCCGCTTATCCGGTGTCTCTCTCTAATATAAATATCACACAAGCTTGCAGTTCTCCCTGTAAATTTGCCCTCATGTCTGAATGAGTTAACATTAAAGTAAAAGACCAAAAGATAGATGAAGCCAGCAATGTTATGTATCCAATTTCTGAAAAAGGACTACAGTATAACAGTACCGTGAATGAGATAGGGAATTTTAGCTATGATAAACCAACCTGGGTAGAGCAAGGAATCGTTCTAGGAAAGCCACAGAAAGGTGTGAAGGGAACAGGATGTTCACAAACTAGCAGTAATTAGATTCAGACATTCCATCTTACTTTTCTATGCTCACCAAACATGGGGTTACTCTATCTGAAGTCAACGAAAATGTTGTAGTTACACTGATCAATGACAAATGGTAATAATCCAACTTGTTTCTGTTGTTTTGATGTTGTAATAACATAGTCATGAAAATTCCTGTGTGGATCAAGGGGGACGAAGGTGTGATCTGACTCCTCACTCTGTCAACATTTAAGTGCATTTTTACATTCAGTCCTGTATCCAGTGACTAACATAACCTGTGTGTGTGTGTGTGTGTGTGTATGTGTGTGTGTGTGTGTGTGTGTGTGTGAGACATGTTTTAAACTTGTTTAAACATTTGCAGAGTGGAAAACGACTCAGCGGTTAACGGGATAACTCTTTAACAAACCCTAGTCTGCTTTGCATTGGATCTCTTTATAGGACCCAGATTTAGGGCATGCATGTGTAAAACTCTTCAGAATGTTGTATTACTTCTAGAGCTGCAAAGATGTATTGATCAATCGATTAGTTGTCAACTACTAAATTAATCGCCAACTATTCTGATAATCGATTATTGGGTTTGAGACATTTCTTATGGAAAAAAAACCAATTCCAGCTTGTTAAATGTGAATATTGTTCTGGTTTCTTCTCTCCTCTGTGACAGTAAATGGACTATCTTTGAGTTGTGGACAAAACAAGACATCTGAGGACGTCATCTTGGGCTTTTGGGAAACACTGATTGACTGATTAATTTCACAATTTTCTGACATTTTATAGAACAATCAACCAATCGATTAATTGAGAAAATAATCAGATTAATCGACAATGCAAATAACCGTTAGTTGCAGCCCTAATTACATCATTTAAAAAGACGTCTGGTTGACACACAACCAAAAAATGAAGTCAAGATTGGTTACAGTGCACCCCCGAGGAACCATTTTGAGTTTGTCTGTGTGACAATGACACAATGCAGCGTTTGGTGGTAAAAGTAAGAAATGTTGAATGTACACTAAACCATGTTTGTTTACAATGTAAACCTCCACAAGAGGCCTTTAATGCCACATTAGTAGTTTGGCCCAGTCTGTATCTATCTGTATCTGTCTGTGTGTCTGTGTAGGCCGGTGGATTATCTTACACTCGGATACATCGGATACATTGATAGGCCCATAGCAGTAAGCCAAAGCCTGTGTTACTTATTAAAGGGATGGATCTCTTTCCTTTCTTTGCTTTAAGTGCAAACTGAGAGAAAGTCGGAAACAGAGACTAGATCTAACTGCCTTGATTTATGTGTAACTGACATCACAGTGTTTTCCCTTAGCTTTGTGGAAGACTTAGGTACGCGTACTTGGCGGGGGGTTTAGGCGTCCTTCCTCAAGAAAATTTTACGTTTTTCATAGAAAAAAAATGCTATTTGCCCATAGATTTTGTGTCTCTGTAGTCATGTTGTGTCTCTTTTTGGTCATTTCTGTTTTCTTTGGGGTTGTTTTGGGTCTCTGTGGTCATTTGGCATCTCTTTGTAGTCGGTTTGTGTCCCTTTGTGGTAGTTTTGCGTCTCTTTTTCACATCAATTTGACCATTATTATTTCCATATCTGTGTCTAAAACATTGGACAAGCTAGAGCAGGTGATAAATAAATAACCCTCAAAAGGCTTAAAGACAAAACTCGCTAAAGAAGTCTGACTCCAATCATTAGATCTGAGAAAAGTCTTTTAGTTACGTTAATCCGGCTTAGGTGCTGCACCTAAAGGCTGTTGTATGCTTCTGCGTCAACTCCACACCGTAGCTACACCGTCGCTCATACGGATGTCGTGACCCTTTCGGAGTCTGCCAGCCAGTTTATGTTATGTTAGCAAGCTAACTTTAGCACAACTGCCCACAAAGTACTGCTTGCTGGCGAAGTGCTAATTTCAAAACGTTACTGACATATAGACACTTTACAAACTGATAACCCCGTCACTGTAACCAAAATATGTCTGAGTTTATTTGCAAAGCTGATGTCAGTGAACTAGCACTAGTCGAGCTATGGCGAAGGGCTCAGAGGGGGGTTCGCAGCGACGCAGAGGGGTCTGAGGGGGTACGCCGTCGATTTGACGCAGAAGCATAAATCAGCCTTAAACCTTAAAATGACAGGGAAAACTATGCATCATTATGCTGTAATTGGATGTGTTTTATTCTGTATTGCTCAAATCAAAGACTGAATCACCTGTAGGGAAAATTGCTTGAGTTAATTTTCTCAAATATACTGTATGGAAGAGCCTTTCGATCTGACCATCCAAACACTACCAAAACAACTAGTAGCATCTTAGCTATGCGCCAACATCGAACACTTAAGATACACAGAAACAAAGGGGGAACAAACAGTTTCAGAACAAACTGATAGAAACAGAAGAACTAGTTAACATGAACAACAATAACCAACATAGATAAATAGTCAAAGACAGGGCATCACTTCCGAAACCTAGACTTTATCATCAGAAAACCCATGAAAGAACTGCCTACTCCGTGAAGGACAGATAATCTGTGAGAAGTGCAGTGCAAACCCACCATTAAGTAGCACTAACAATTTAGCACCACAAAAATGACTCTCCCCTACATTCCCTAACTTTTCTGATGAAGCAGCAGATCAATCATTTGGTGCAACTCTTTTGTGCCACAAAACAGCTTTTAATAAAGATATAAAACCTCCTCTCAGGATCTATATTTGCCCTGATTGCACAAAAGGAACTTAAGCTAAACTAGTTTGATAAAACCAGTAGAATATAACTAGTTGGCCAGACTCATCATCAATCCGTCTTGATTGCACATTCAGTATTGTAAATGAAAATACAGCAGACACATAAATTTTTGTAATAAGGACTAAGATATGCTGCTTGAAAATATCATGTTTTGTATAGGGCTGTCAATCGATTACAAAAATTAATCTAATTAATTACCTAACTTATGTAAATTAATCGCATACATAATTTTTGCCCGGTGCCTTAACCGATACTTTTTAAGAAAGTTAAAAAAAAAAAGAAGGGTACTAAACAACAGTCGGCGACATTAAAGAACGGCTTGTTTATTGCTAAGGCCATATGGTCAAAATTAAATGATTTAATAATAATGTAATAACTATAACAATGACTTATTTCACTAGTAAATAGCTGTTGAATGAGAAAAACAACCACCAAATGGGAAAAGGGCCTTTAACAACAACTTGAATGCACCACGAGGCTGTAGGTTACCAGTTTTATTGAACGCATTGTCTGTGTTTTTCCGACAACGGCAGCTGCAGATTGTTACATCCCGGTGTCGGAATCCTCTACAGTAAAATACAGTCACACTTTACACTGTTTAGCGTTAGCTGTGAGCATTGTAACTGTGTTTAATCCAGCTACTAGCTAGCGGTAGGCTAACGTTAGCTGCCGTTGAGTATAGTGTTAACTAGTGTCACGTGCAGCGATGTTTGTGTTGCCTGTAACGTCTGTTTCAGACCATCAGAGAGCAGCGCAGACATATCAGTGGTGCCGAAATGAGGATCTGAAATCCGCGTTGCTATTCGGTCTGGTAGATACAGGTCGTGAAGGCACCTGTGCCGTATTAGCACCGGATTTCGGTATCCAACCCTATTCAGGAAGAAGATTTTTATAAGTAAATGTTCCAATTAATGATCCAGGCAGCACATTCTCGTCATTTTACAGTCAAATGGTGGCTAGAACGGCTCTGGGTCAAAGTTCAATATGGAATGGATTAATCTGCGTTATTTTTTCTCTGATTAATTAATCGAAATGAATGTCATTTTGACAGCCCTAGTTTTGTATTATTATTTCCTTGACAGAAAGAGTATTTTCTTGTCCCAGAGGAATTAGCAGTTTAAAGGAAATAAAGGCTAGGGTAATGCCTGGTTAGCCCCAAATGTCTCCCTAGCAGAATTATTTAAAGCTACTATAATCAGTATTTTAAATGGTTCAAATGATGAACCCACAGAGAGAATTATCAGTGTATTAGTATTTTTTTTTAGCTCTTTGTTTTGGTTTGACAGCTGCTCTCCACAACCTGCAGGCAGCTGTTTTCAGTGAAAAAGTTCCCATAAACCCAGTGGACACTACCTGTCCAGCACCAAACTACAGGCAGATAAAGTTGTTTCCCTTGGCAGTTAATGAAGACCATAAACAGAGCTTAAAGGAGAGTGAAATTGGAGATGGCCCGAAATACAACTCAATGAATGCTAGTGTTGCTCTGTGTCAGCTGGATGTGTACACAGACATCTGGCACATTGTTTAAAATGATCTAATGTCTCGTTACAAGGTTCCCTTTGTATTTTTTGGTCATTTATATGTTTTATATATATTGCTGACTTTGGGTTATTGCATCTGAAGTCATTTAACCCATGAATGAGACGCCTTGATTCTTTAGGATACATTAGGTATTTTCTTGTGGTAGCAGCCAGCAGAAAAGGCTTTGACAAGTCTGTGGATGGCAGTGGTCACTGACTCAAGTGATGTATCCATTAACCTTGTTGTTTGCAGAGAGCTACAGTAATGCAATACGCTCTACATTTCAGCATGGGGCTTTACTAAGTGACTGTTCAAGAATAAATACAAACAGGCTTTGATTGGTTGTCTGTGAAATTAATACATGGAATGTTTCTTGAAAGATGATCTTTGTCAGTGGTAATGTTGAAGCTGCTCGGTTGAGGCAGTTTCTTCCTGTCTGTAATGGATTGGTGATGGAGAACGGCTGTGTGTGTGTGTGTGTGTGTGTGTGTGTGTGTGTGTGTGTGTGTGTGTTACACAGACATGTGTTAGGTCCCTGTTTCTGAATGCACTGTCCAATTGGACCAAATTCATCGACTGATTCTTTATTTCTTTTTTGCAAAAAACCAAAAAGAAATGTTCTTTTTTTTTAATTTTTTTTTTTTACATATTTCACTAAAACTAGACAAGATGACTTAACTGTGTGTCCAGATTACACTCATTTTATAGCTAACACTATCGAATAAAGCAGAAATGCCTAAATATCTTCAAAAAATCTGACAGAGTCTGACAGTTAGGCTCAAAGCCATATTAGCCACTGGTTCACTGGCTCTGAAGTGGGATTACGAGTAGTCTCGCATTGCCAGATTCTCCTCCACAGCGCCGCGGAGGAAGGTCTGGCTAGTCTATACAGCATTCCAGGATGGGAGAGGACGGAGCCACGGTGCCTCTGCAAAACAGCCTCGGGAAGGAACTTGTTTTGGTGGAACGTGTACGTTCAAAGAAAGAAAACTCCAATTGGACAGATAGTCTAGCTAGCTGTCTGGATTTACCCTGCAGAGATCTGAGGAGCAGTTAACCATAGTCCTCAGAAATCCACCGGAGGTTAGAACGCCAACACAAAGACAGCAGAAGGTGACGGACATCCGGCTGAAAAGAGACTAGATTACCAGTGGTGAAGAAGATAAATCACTAAGTGAATCCGTATTATATATCAAGTATTCTTGGTAGTTAAACATGTGGAGCAGCATTTGTCAAGTTTCAATAAGAGTACCTTTATTATTTTCCCGTTGATGCTTGGATAAATCCTCTCTGCGTCACCCTCACACCTGAGTGCTCTGCACCCCACACCTGACAGGTACAGGAAATATGACACTGTTAAAGGTGCTAACTCCCTTTTTTGCTGTCACTCCTATCAGTGTAAGATAACCCCAGGCAATCACTTATCGATGGTGGTGACAGATAGTGAACGTGTTGGGCAGTAAGGGGAGATGAGCTGTCACCCAGCTCACTGTTCCTGTGTGCTAAGGAGACAAGGAGACCACCGGCCCCTTTTCCCAGGCATAAGAAAGGCTTGTAAGAATAGAGTTTCTTTCCCCCTAACCCTAACAGTTAGACAGTTATGTGCCCAGTAACATTGTTCCTGGAGCAAAACCAAATAAGGTTGACTTGAATCAGTGTCAACGCAGAGAAAAGCTCTGATCCATTTAGGTAAGGGCAGGGAGTGGCAGTAATCTGCCCATTTATCTCGCTATTTACTTATCTCTCTTAAATTGAAAGACTAAGAAGGACTCCCTTTTCTTCTCTTCTGAATGCCGTTTGTAGATGACATGAAAGGAAGATATATTTAGATGAATGCATCAATCAATAATGCATCCAGCTCTTCCAGCACTGGCTCCTTGATTATCTAGCACTCATAAATTGCCCTCAGTGGCCTATCTGCGAGGAAAATGCACCACTAACCCTTAAACAAATCTGCTCTTGGATCTTAAGAATGCCGCACACGCGTACGTAGACTCGAAAGACAGGGTGTTATGAAAAGTGTATTTTGTGTAGCCCAGGTTGTATAACCAGGAAAATGTTAAAGTATTTGTTAACACACTTTATGCTTAGGTGGTATGAGTACCCATTGCTGGTTTTATGTGAAAGTGTTGGCTGTTATGGTAAAAACAAAGCTAATACTCTCGTCACAGCCCAGCAGTATTATAATATTTCACTGGGGCCATCATATCGTATAAGAATTGATTTAACAGGAAGATCTATATTTCTATTACTAATCCCCCTGCCTTGTGCCACGCCGCTCTGTTACTTGTGCACTATTGTCGTCCAAAATATGAACATTAAGGAAGTTAACCCCCTGGTGTAAGGTGGCCCTCTGTCTGAGGTCGCGGTAACCATAGCAGTCCTTGGAAAGTGAAATGCGATGCGACAGGCCCTCTGGGCTGTGTTTCTGAATCACAACTCCATAATGAGCTGGCAGAGCTCAGGCTGCATCAAAGATGCAGCACCCCAGTATCTGTTTCAACTCTCGTTGCACAATAGTACAGTGTCACCTGTGCAGGGAAAGTGGAGGGGGTGGGCCCAGGAGCAGCACTGAGAGACTGAACGCTTTCTACCACCCTGCTGTACTCACACCCATACATCCTCAGACAAGCTCAGGCTGTAAACTGCCTGCTACCCTTTAACACGTGTCTGCTCCGCCGACGTCTGTACTTTGACATTATTAAGCCTTCCTTTAATCAAAAACATGCATTAGAAATGCTCTAAAAGAACACATTTTATTTTTACACAACTTTATAAATGTATTGGGCTGTCAAAATGAATGCGATAATAACAAGTTAACACAAATTCCTTTAAACGCCAATATTTTCTTAGCGAACACACGTTCTGTGAGTTTCAAAGCCCTTCCAGAGGGCTCTCTCCACAAGACTAAAGTTATTTCATGTACTGTAGCTGTGTTGATGTTACCACCCGAGTACGTCCAGTCTCAAATACCACTTGCTGGCCGAGCATACGGCTGATGCATTCAGGTCAAAATGCCCATCTGTTGTGTTCAGTTTGCCAATGTTATTTCAGCATTTATTTTGGAGCATACAATACCATTGAGGTTATTCTAGACAGTATTTGTAATTGTTTTGGATTGTTGCAATAATAACAAACATTTGCATAAAGAAAACATATTTGTCCGCTCCTTTGTTAATAAGAGCTTTAAAAACTTGATAAAAAAAATCCCTTTTAAAGTACATTTAGAACAGATAGAAATGTGCTATTAACTAGGACAATCGTACTATTAATCGCGATTACATATTTGAATTGATTGACAGGCCTTAAATTTAAGCATCAACACTTGCTTTGTTTAGGTCATATGTTACACTGTTCTTGACTGTGGTTAGTGATTACAATTTTTTTCTGTATCACAGTATGAAATGATGTAAAAAAAAAAAACAGGGAACAATGTCATTAAGACATTAGTACATCACAACTCAGGGATTAGTGATGACCTGTAATGGCCAATAAATAAATAGCACACACAAAGATTACTCATGCAACTGACCAGTGATGGGTGTCAATGAGGACAGTGGCAGATTAAAGGGGACCTTTTATATAGTCCATACTTGGATTTTGTGTTTCTACTAAAACATGTTTAGGAGTGGGACGAGACACCCAGCTCACGAGACGAGACACAAAATTGTGTTCACGAGATCGAGACGAGACGAGATATTAACACTATTTTACAGAAAACTTCAATGAAGAAATAAGACTGGGAAAATAGTAGAAAATAGTTTATTCAATCGAAAGTCACAAAATGAAAAACAAGCACTGAAAGCACTCAATGAACCAAGGTTACAACGTAACTTATTCCATATGTATGGTGGGGAGAGAGTCTCTTCACTCAGAGAACCAAGGTTACAACATAACTTATTCCATATGTACGGTGGGGAGAGAGTCTCTTCACTCAGAGAACCAAGGTTACAACGTAACTTATTTCATATGTACGGTGGGGAGAGAGTCTCTTCACTCAGAGAACCAAGGTTACAACATAACTTATTCCATATGTACGGTGGGGAGAGAGTCTCTTCACTCAGAGAACCAAGGTTACAACATAACCAAGCGTTTTCTGGCAGCAGTTGAGACCAAATGAATTTGTCATTGTACAGTAGACAGAGATAAATAAAGCTTATTTTACTATTGTTTCACATTGATTACGTTCTAAAGCACAAATAAATTACCATCAAACACAACAGATAATTTTTGTGAAGACAGATGCTGTTTTCTCCTCCTCTGCATTTTATTAATTGCAGCAATAAACAAGGAAGTAGGCTACTCTAGTAACGATTTATGACCATTATAATAACTTATAGTATTATATCAATAATGAATGATTGAAATTTATTCTTTAAAGGGGCATTAGTTGTTGCATTAGAATATTTATCGAATGCATTTCTCTTTTTCATCTCCAGATGCCATTTATTATCATATGTTGTGATATTAGCTGACCATCTGGCTCAGCTGGTTTTCAAGAGACTTTTCAGAAGTTTGCCTAAAATTTGCTTTCAAGTAGGATTCACACAGAGATGTTGACATTCTCACCATAAGGGTTCAGTTATTAGTGCTAGAGAATGATAACCACAGGAGCCTTAACCTGGCTTCAGTTTCTCAGAGGTCATTTTGATATACTGTTTACTCTTCTCCATTACGTCGGCTCAGTTTACTTTTAATTGCTATTAAGATGCCTTTGTGTTGGTGGCTATGGTAAAAAAAAACTGCTTCCTGGCAAACACAGTCCCCAACAGACATCCCTGAAACAATATGCATGGGTGTGTGCATTAGTTTGTGGCTAATCATCACCTGCTGGGTATTACATGGGATTATCATACAGGAAGGAAAAGAATGTTTTGGCAAGTGTTAGTAATGCACAATTTGTACTCAAATTACTCACAAAACTGATACTATGCAGTAGGGTCAGGTTTCACTTTTACAGGTTGAAGAGATGGTGCTTTGATTAGGAAATGCTGAGGTGTCGCAAATTTAAAAATAGGCCCATTTTAGGGTTAGGGTTAGATCTCACATTGGTTCTTGAAAAAGCTTCACTTAAATGGGTCTTATAAGTAAATGGCACTTCTACAGTAGCTCTCATTAGAAATGAGAAACAAGCAACCCTTACATGTGAGGTTATGTAATGTCTTTATGTATGTAATGCATGTAAATGTTGTTTTATGTAATCATACAGGTGTTTTTTATCACATGAAACTATTTTTACATATAACATTCAACAACAAAGTGGAATTTAGCAAGACTAAAGGGCCGTCCACACCGAGAACAGTTACTAGAACGATAGAACTATATCTTTTTCAAAAATGTTTCTAACTATTAATAGGTTAGTTAGGTATTGGACTTTTTCTCTTCAGTCTGGGTCAAAGTGGTGGACCGTCCAGCTGGCAGACAGACAGACAGACAGATAGACAGACAGACAAACTACAGACAGACAGACAGACAAACTACAGACAGACAGACAAACTACAGACAGACAGACCGACAGACAGACAGACAGACAAACTACAGACAGACAGACTACAGACAGACACACAGACAGACAGACAAACTACAGACAGACAGACAGACACATAGACAGACAGACAGACTACAGACAGACAGACAGACAAAGTACAGACAGACAGACAGACAAACGACAGACAGACCAACAGACAGACAGACAAACTACAGACAGACAGACAGACCGACAGACAGACAGACTATAGACAGACACACAGACAGACAGGCAGACAGGCAGACAGACAGTTTGCAACCAGTATCTCAACTGATCAAACAGCTAATTGTACTGTAAAGATTTTGGTGATTTCTTTTGGCTTTTGTTTTCTTTTAGAAACCTTACCCCTGTATAAAATTAAATTATTCTTTCTTTAGACAAAAGCAAGGTAAACAAACATGTACTGTAAGTCTGTTACACCCCATTGTATCTCTTTCTTAGAACCATGTGCCTTCCTCTGTTCCCTCAGGAGCATCCTCTGACCCAGCGCATCCCCCAGTGACCCCCAGGCCCCCATCTCACTCAGGAATATCATGGGAGCCCCCCCAGTTCACCTTTCCCCACTCCTCCTCCTCTCCTTCCTCCTCCTGGCCCAGCCCTGCACCTCCATCACGCCCCAGGTTGTGGAGCGAGCGTCTGCCTCCGAGCAGCCTCAGTCCCTCGCTAACTCTACAGGGTCTGGCAAGCGGACATGCCCGGGCGTCGTGGTGTGTAGACCCGGTATCCTGCTGCCGGTCTGGTTGCCACTCAACCCTCCACTGGGGGAGCAGACAGGGAGGGCTCTTGTCTACTTCATCTGTCTCATGTACATCTTCATGGGCATATCCATCATCGCAGATCGCTTCATGGCATCCATAGAAGTCATCACCTCTCAGGTATTGTTGAACTTCACATTTGTAAGAAATCAAATGCAGCCAGGATTAAGTACAGTTTTGGTCTAAGTTCTTAATCAGTTTTGTTTCTCTCTGTTCAAGACTGGGAAAAAATTAGACACTGATGAAACAGAATGAATCGCTTATCCTCTGTGTCCTTTCAGAAATATCATATACCCCACATATTCCTAATTCTCCACATGTTGCATGCTCTCTTAAATGCAGCCAATAGGTTGTCGATATCAAATGCTCTAAGTAAAATTTGAAATTGATTGCAATAACTGGAACTTGTGTGCATGGGTTCAGAAGGAACAGCATCTTTGACATTTTCACAAACTTGTGTCCTTGCAGGAGAAAGAGGTGACCATCACTAAACCCAACGGGGAAACAACAGTAACGACAGTAAGAGTCTGGAATGAGACTGTGTCCAACCTCACGCTCATGGCCCTGGGCTCCTCGGCGCCTGAGATCCTGCTCTCTGTTATTGAGGTACACAAGGCATTTCACATCCTTCTAACATACTGGTGTAGTGCCCGTTTGGCCTGTTTGGAACGGGCTGATTCTTTTTTTTCCCACAACTTTATTGTATAAATTCTCACAAACATGTGACACAAAATGCAGTTATAAAACGCTTGGTTCCCAGTATTGCTTGGTACACCTTTCCTGTTTCAGGCTCCCAGACCGTGGTTGGGAAGCACGATACTATAAAGTAAAGTTAAGGGTGTTACCCCCGAAAGAGTATTGGCCCTGGAGGGAGCGTCTCCCCTGAGCCTGAAACAGGAAAGGTGTAACAAGTAATACTGGCAACCAAGCGTTTAATAACTGCATTTTGTGTCACACGTTTTTTATGAGAATTTACATGCAAAAAAATACTGGGAACCAAGCAATCGGCCCGTTCCGAACAGGCACGTGCTCCAAACGGGCACTGCACTAGTGCTTAGAATGACACAAAAAAGTATGACTTGCAGTTGTTTATGTTACATGAATAAATGGACTTTTACATAAATGAATTAACACCGTAACTTAATAAAGATTAGGGTACACTCTGGGCACCACTTGATGTTAATTGTAAGGCATGGCAACCACCAATGTGAACAAAACTTACTTCATATTTATACATAGATTTATTTCAGTTAGTTATATATTCATTTATATTTCATATTTGAGTATCCCCCACTCAAAAGTACAAACGTATTCTAATAGATTTGTGTTATTTTGGTTATTACCACGGGTCTTAAATTCAGTTCCAGTTAGCAATATGAAAGGTCTTTGATTTTTGTGTGTAACATTTGTCTTTTTTTTGTCCCTTAAATGTCGACAGGTGTGTGGGCACAACTTTGATGCAGGGGAGCTGGGCCCCAGCACCATAGTGGGCAGCGCAGCCTACAATATGTTTGTGATAATTGGTCTGTGTGTGTGGGTGATCCCAAACGATGAGTCTCGCCACATCAAACACCTGAGAGTGTTTTTTATAACGGCTTTCTGGAGTATTTTTGCCTACATTTGGCTCTACCTCATACTGGCTGTCATCTCACCTGGGATTGTAGAGGTGTGTTTCCCACTGACTGCATATAAATGTGTTTCTAACAAATCAAGTGAATAAATGATGTAATGCTCATATTGCCTGTATCGCCAGGTGTGGGAGGCCATAGTGACACTGCTTTATTTCCCGGTGTGTGTGATCTTGGCTTGGATCGCTGACCGTCGCCTACTCTTCTACAAATACATGCACAAGCGTTACCGTGCTGACAAGAGGCACGGCATCGTGGTCGAAATGGAAGGTGACCTCGAGGCCAAAGGCATTGACGTGATCATGGATGGAAAGTTGTCAGACGCCAGCTCATGCCCTGGAAACTCCTCCAGTGTGACAGTCTCCGTGCAGACAGGCAATGAACTAGACCAGAACAACGACGAGGTAAGACAAGTGGCTCAGGGAGAGATGCTGCTGTAGGCACACATTGCAAGACTGAAGATTAAATGGTGTGAAATCATAGCTTATTTTTCCTTTAATGTCAGGTTTGGCGTCTATTTTGTATTTAGAGCTTTTAAATTATATCATTGTTGTTGTTCAACTCAAATTTGCGTGTGTATTTTCTCAAACATGAAAGAGGAAATTCTCACCCAGTAGAGCGTGCATCCCTGTGTGTCATCCTCTCTCTGTCCCCACTTTCCTGTCTATCTGCACCATCCAATAAAAATGCATTTAAAAAAATAACAAAGGCAGAAGGAACGCAAGAAAGCTACTAGCAGGGGAACATGCCCACTGGTGGATGATGTTTTACTAACTTTTAAGCTACTTAATGGAAATTTAAGGGCAATATTAGGTTTCCTGGAGCTATTAGGATTCAATCCCAGCAGGAGTCTGAGTGGCAGGAGTGCAGACAGCAGGAGTCTTTAACAGCAGGAAGTTGATCGGTAGGAGGCTGAGCATTAGGACTATCCAAAGTTTTTCTTTATAAAGATCCCTGCATTAGTCTGCAAGTCGCACTTCAGAAAAGTTTTATCCCAAGAAAGACCAATACTTTTGCCATTATAAACTAAGCCATGTCTTCTCATTCTGCCGCCGAATCCCACCAAACCCTCTGCAGGACCACACTGCGCACCCAGCCTGTGTAGTCACAACTTAAAACGTCTTGGCACTGGAGCAGTTTGTGTTTTCAAGAGCATTTTTTACGGAACATTTTGTTATACATATTTATGAATATGGTGTGTTATTTTACAACCGGTTTCCTCTCTTGGATAGGTGGTCCGCATCCTGAAAGACCTGAAGGAGAAACACCCAGATAAAGACCTGGACCAGCTGATTGAGATGGCCAACTACTCTTCCCTGGTCCACCAAAAGAAGAGCCGTGCCTTCTACCGTGTCCAGGCGACACGCATGCTGATCGGTGCCGGCAACATATTGAAGAAACATGCTGCTGATCACTCACGTCGCACAGCAGGCCAGGACACTGACAAGGCCACATGCTCGCACATTTGTTTTGAAAGTGCCCAGTACCAGTGCACAGAGAACTGCGGCTCTCTGAGCCTCGGGGTGATCCTCGAGGGGGGCACAGGCCAGAACACTTTCTATGTGGACTACTGTACAGAAAATGGCTCTGCCAATGCTGGGGCAGACTATGAATTCAGTAAGGGGACCCTGGTGTTTAAGCCAGGGGAGAGCCACAAAGAGATCAAGGTGAGCAAGGGGAAAAGAGGACTGTATACATATATATATATATATATATATAATACAAACTCTAAAATAGTAGTTTCAAGTTATGTTCCAACTAATGTTTCAGGGTTTTATATCAATGGTTGTGGTACAGAGATAGAGTGCATTTAAGTCACCACACAGCAGCTTTTAGGCATTTTTCTGTTGTTTGCTATCAGACGGAATAGACGAGGAGCAAACCTTCACACAATACAAGTCAATGGAGAGCAGAGAGTTGTTGCCCCTCTGGTGGCCGTGGCTTTGAGAGTGTGACGCAGGGCACTCTGTCTCTATAGACCTTTTTCACGGCATATATGTTGACATGTCATAGTAGGAAAAGCACAGGTGTATTCAAAACCATTACTGATGGCTGCATTCCACTTAGGAGAGGTCCTGGTATTGTGCATGCTGACTCACTGAAATATCTTACTGGGACACTAGATGGAATTGAGCCATCGTTAAGGTTATCAATTTCAGCTGTGCTTTTCCTACTATGACAAGTCAAAATGTCTGCTGTGAAAAAGGTCAATAGCGTGTGTCTGCATCCACACTGTTATGGCTTTATGCTTGCATGAGGAGAGTGACCTTACAATACTCTGTGCTCTCCAGGTGGGCATCTTGGATGATGACGTCTTTGAGGAGGACGAGCACTTCTTTGTGCGTCTTCAGAACCTGAGGTTAGAAGAAGGTGGAAATGAAGGGGCAGGAACTCCCCCAAAGGGTCGGCTAGTGGAGCCACTGGTAGCCACCATCACTATCTTGGACGATGACCATGCTGGCATCTTCACTTTTGGCCAGCGTGTGCTGCGGGTGAGTGAGAGCACAGGCACGCTGACGGTGACAGTGGTGAGGAACTCGGGCTCCAGGGGCACCGTCGCCGTGCCCTACCATACTGAGGATGGAAGTGCAAAGGCTGGTGTGGACTACGAGGAGGCCAGAGGGGAGCTGGAATTCACCAATGAAAAGACTAGGTGAGGCCCAGTCAGCAACCAGAGGCAATGACTGCGAGAGCCACAGAGTCTAATGGGTGTATTTCCATTTGAACATCAATCTATTCTTTTCCGGGAAGGAGGCAGCGCCAGACATTGCGACTAACGAGGTCGCATCTTCCTACTCTTCAACATACTATACATTAAAACATGGCACTTTTACCTAGAACCCTCAAACAAATCGTTTTTTAAAGATAAGGCTGGCGATATTCTATATAAGTCCATGAAGGCCAAAACCAACAATATTAGTCAGTCTCTCAAAACTTCTACTCAAGGCTTCCCTTCTCTGTATTCACACTATTTATGCTACTTTGGCCCATTAGTGTTTAGGAAACAGGCGTCTGACCCTCACTGAAAGATAAGCAGGTGGAGAAAGTCCAATTAGACAGAATGACGAGGCGACTTGACACCTGAAGATTATCCCGAACCCGATCAGGTGTGGGAACCTCCAGTCACCCCATTTAAACTGACAGATCCTTTTCCCATTAACTTTTCAGATTATATAAACTGTGTTTGCACATGGACTAATTGTACACTTAGTGAAGGACTCTGCTGTGACATGCTGCAACCATTATGCCATTTTTACATGTATACTCTTCTTCCAAGTTGTCAAGAATTAATCGAAATATTCCACAAATTAACCACACCGATATTGATTAACCAGGGTGTTGTTGTTATGCTTCAAGTCATTTAGTGTAGCGCTATTTCTTTGTCCTACTGAGGAGCAAAAGCACACTGTTTAAGCATGAATTATTTAAAGGTCCATTGCGATTAATTATTTAGGTCACTTCAATTTGCGATGTGATTTAGATGGAACAAATGTTTAAGATGTGGAGGTATTGTGTATTCAGTAATTCTTTGTTGTAGATATAAAACTGTGTGTGTGTGTGTGTGTGTGTGTGTGTGTGTGTGTGTGTGTGTGTGTGTGTGTGTGTGTGTGTCTCCATCTCCAGTCAGACCTTACAGGTGCGCATTATAAATGTGGAGGAGTACGAGAAGCAGGAAAACTTCTTCATTGTGCTAAAGGACCCCAAATGGCTGAAGAGAGGAATCTCGGGTAAGTGTGTAAGCATTTGAAATGTCACCATTAATGTCTAAGTGACATGTGGCTTTTAATGGTTATGGTAATGAGGTAGTTAGGGCTGTGAAATTGTAATCGCTCATTGTCATCGAGAAAAACAAAAAAAAAATGCATGTTACGTTATGCAGGTACTTATTTTGTCTCGTGTTCGGAATGAAAAAAAAAGTTCAACAGGAAAAGTATGAAGGGAAATTTCACAGTTCAAGATGTTTTCACTGTTGATTTGTTTAACTGTTTCACTTTCATTTTAAGTTGAATAAATGCAACATTTTCCCAAAAGTCGATGAGCAATCGTGTTAAATAATCATGATTTCAATATTGACCAAAATAATCGTGATCAGGATTTTTTCCATAATCAAGCAGCCCTAGAAGTAAGGCTGTATGAGGTGATAGATAAAGAAGGATTGTCCGTTTACACTAGCATAAAATAGTACACTCAGTGGATGGCAGCAATATAGCAGTAAGATCTAGTTTCATAACAACAGCAGCAGCAACATGCTGGGCACCTGCGTCAGAGCCAGTAACTGAAGATTACACACTGCCATTCACTGCTGTCTCTGTTTCACTGTGGAACAGGCGCCACAGCCAACTGTAAAATGCAGTATCCTTTAGTTGCCTGTTCCCTGTCAATGTGTCAGCAGAACGGTGCAGGAACTGGATATGTTTGTTAGTGGAGGTCAAAAGAAGCAGTTTGTAATGCACAGTCATTTATATCATCAACAAAGTATACACAGTTTTTTGTTCTGTTGCATTTTTTAGATTCTCTCAAGCCACTCTAATGTATTAAGCCCTGACAATAGTGTTGGTATATTGTTTTGAATAATTTTCTGTCTTTCTTCACAGCACTGCTGCTAAACCAGGGTAAGAGTGTGTGGATTTTTAAAGGTGCAATGTGCAGCAGATTTATATACCACCTCTAGGGATGCACGGAATGTTCAGCAACTGAAATTATTCGGCCGAAAATAGCAAATAAAGTACTTTCGTTTTTTGGCCGAATAAGTGATAAAGGCTGAATACATTTTACCAAACAATTACGTTTTTGATGACGCGATCAAATAGCAACCAGCGTAGAGTGAGAGGCGCGCACGCTTTATAAATGCAGCATGTTGGCAGTGTGGAAGCACTGTAAAACTGTCCAAAAAAAGGCAATATTTAACGATTCCGATCGTAGGTACTCGTCTGCTCCATGCACAAGCAGCGGCAGCGAGAGATGCTGCATCTCATGTCATGGCCCAGACTGGGGTCGGGATGCGGCAGTATTAAGAACAGATGAAGCCCCCGTGCCTTGAGAAGCCTACTCTACTCTCAATCCTCGCTCCACACACCATGTCCACACACTCACTGACATCACCCAGGCAACGCACACCATTCTAGCTCCAACTTACGCTACTCTCGTAATGAGGAACCGACTTTCATGTGAGAAAGCAGAGAAGCTACTTTTCATAAAGAAGAACCTGCCACTTTTCCTGAAGAAGTAGGCTTATGTCAAGTACGATTATTCATTTGTTGTGGGTCCATCCACTTTTTGGCACTCTTTTCAATTCACTTTTTGTTGTAGGCGTACAGAGTAGCATTCAGTTTCAGTTTCAGCACATAGTTATAGGCCTAATATAGTATATTCAAGAAGAGGGACTCAAAGATGGCCAAACATTTTTATTTTACTAATTTATTTATTGTAAGTTATATTGTGCTTTGTCGGTACAATGTCTGCTGCAATGTTAAAAAATGTTCAGTGTTAAATACATATTTTTAAATTGTAGTTTTGTAATTGATTTTTTCAGTGGAAAGCAAGAAAAAAATCACATTTTGACTATTTAACTTATGCAGTGATGAAAAAAATGGCAAAATAAATGGAAAAAAACACCTTTGGTTATCGGCTTCAGCCAAATATCTAAATGAATTAGGTAAAAACCTTTTCCTTGAGATTAGTGGATCTCCTGGCCTTTGCTTTCCTTTTACACTCCCTGGCCTAGTGCATTATGTTTAAAAGAGGAGCATAAACGTGGTTTCAGTCTTCCATCAGTCCACTACTTTTCATTGTCAGAAACTCTGAAATCTGTAGCTCCATTTATGCAACTTCTTCTTTTGTTTTGTGATACACAACAGTATATTATTACTTCTACTTCCTGGAAGACAGCAAATCAGGGCCACGTTCAGCCCCGACAAAACGTAGCAATGCATTTTTTAAAACTGGAACGGGGGTGTGTTGAACACCCTGTTGTGTGCTGGGCGCTCTGCCTTTTTATTACCACGAGTTTACAGACACGTCACCGTTTCACACCGTTCCGAGGAAACATGTTGTTCAACGCGGAAACCGTAGCAAAACGTTGCACACCGTTTTGAGATTGAACGTGCTCCTGTACTTGTGCCTGTCACCGTGCAGCCAGCTGCTTGCACTGGTGGGACAGGGCCCAGTTTCTATGGTCAGAGCCGACTGTCAGCACTGGGGGCGGGGACTTGATGCTCCTCTCTTTAACTGCTGTCCTACTGGTGTACACCTTTGAATGATCCCTCCTCTTATGCCTGGGTCTATTTTTCTCGAACAGAAACTCACAGGCAGTGCTAGCTGTGTCATTCATATGCTCTGAGTTATAGATGGGTATGATCAGGGTGAAGATTGGGGTTTGAGGTGTGAAAAAAAGGGCCACCCCACATCCTGTCTCAACAGGAAATACATGAACTCATGTAGGCAAGATTCTCTCTCAATGTGCTCACAGCACCTTTAAAAATGTTTGACAGTGTAGAGTGGTTTTTTTCATCTTTATGCATCAGGTTTGGGCCTGTACCCTTGCTTGCCGATGTTTAGTTCTGTGTGTTTTGTGAATGACACAATAGATATAAATGCATAGACATGATAATGAAATGCTCCCTAACAGGCCACCCCACCCCTGAGGAGGAAGAGGCCAGGAGGATCGCTGAGATGGGCAAACCCATTCTAGGAGAGCACAGCAGGCTAGAAGTCATCATAGAGGAGTCCTCTGAGTTTAAGGTGTGTGAGTGGCTGATAGAAGGCATTACACCTACTGTCTTTGTGCAAATAGATCACTTAATACAATGGACACACAAGTATGTTTTAGGTTAAGTCCATTAGAAAATATGAACCAGAGCTCATTGGTTTGTTTTTGTTTTGGAAAATTTGAGTGAATATACGCAAAGCACTTTTTCCGCTTTGGTCCCCCTACAGATTGGAAGTGGAATTGTCCATTACCGCTGTTGTAATGTCTCATTACTCCGGATTTCCACTGGATGCGGAACGTCTGCGGACCGGCTCCGCTGCGGAACGGCTGCGTGCTTCGCCGTCCGTCAATACCCACCAGGTCCGGATTTGTTGCGGTACGGCCGCGGCCATGACTGACAGCTGTAGTCACGCTGTACGTCAATATGTCGCGAATTCACGTAGAATAGAACCACAAAACCAACAACAGTTTGTTTCCATCCAGAGGAGTAGAGGGGAAACAACTCTGTGCTGTGTTTTCAAGGTGTAGTGCAGGGAAATATGACCCGCTGCGGATGCTGGATTTTTATTTTGTTTCTGTGCTCGACTTCCTGTCCCGCACTATCTGCCGTGTGCTGAATTGCTGCGGAGCTCTCCGGCGTCCTGCAAAAATAGAAGCTCTGCGTATCAGCTCCGGAGGGCTGCGGACCGCCGGAGGGCTGCGGACCGCCGGAGGGCTGCAATTCCGCTTCCAACCTGTAGGGGGACCGCAGCGGGAAAAGTGCTTTAGTGTTGCTTTAAAGGCAAGTTTTAACGTATAATTACGTCTGCGTGTTTCATGACTAAATCTTTGTGGAATAAGCTACTATGTGCTTCAGGCAGAAGTTACAGTTTGTCTAACGCCAGAAACACCATGAAGCTCCGTGAAGCGCCACAAATAGCCACGTAGCACGGTGAAGCGGAGCTATTTTCATTTCGGCACCCATGTTATTCAATCTGTCCGTCTGTGCGATCAGGCGCGGAGGGGCTGCGCGCTGCAGCGCTCGTTTCGGCGTCTCTATTTCGTCCGCGAGCCGCAACCGAATGTATCAAGCCAGGCAGGTAATCACATACAGGAAGGCCACAGTGAAGCCGGATACGTTACAAAAATAAAACAAATTTCAAATTCAATGTATTGACTTCTCAGCTGTGTCTACAGCAAGACATGCGATTAGGCACACGGAGAGAGACCGATGGACGGACAGACAGAGTGACACATCACACACACACACACACACACTGGGAGAGAGAGAGCCGTTTTGTAGAGTGGAGAGGAGAACTGATATGAACAGTCAGGCGCGCGATCAGGCACGAATCTACTCTTCACGGTGTTCCTGGCATAAATTGACATCAGGGTGACACATGAGTTTAGTAACAATCCGTTCTTAATTTAAAGCTTTAACAAATATAAGCACCTCAGGGGTT
Organism: Sander lucioperca; assembly: GCF_008315115.2. Lineage (NCBI taxonomy): Eukaryota > Metazoa > Chordata > Actinopteri > Perciformes > Percidae > Sander > Sander lucioperca. The sequence continues at coordinate 3,513,945 of NC_050185.1, forward strand.
GGGGTTGTTGCAGACATAAACGTGTTATTTAAGTAATTGTGTTTTAGTTCATTAACCACCTCACACCCTCTTACTCATCAGACTCCCAATGGAGTACTAGACCAGGTACACTTTCTGCCAGCATTCTGTGTGTGATGGTACTGATTAGATTTTTCTCATCTCATTTCCTCATGAAAATCTCATTATACTCTACTCATTACAAAAACATTATATATTCATATCTACCCTTTCTCCATTCTCAACTTGTCTCATGCATTGCATGCATTCTGATTTGAGATGTGTGTTCATTTGTGTGTGCTGTGTGTGACATTTTGGCTCAGTTCATTCTACATTAAATTCAAACAGTGAAGCCAGCGGATTATACTATTAATATGTGCCATGTTCGTATATTTGCCACATTTGCTTTGGACCCAGTCTGCATCAACCAGCCTATTAAAAAAACAAGCTTACCATAACCAACTTTTTTATTTCAACATGCTGTTAGTCCCGCAAAAAAAATCTCTTCTAATGTAAAGATAGGTTTAAACCTTTTGAGATGTTTAGAAAAACAATCCAGAAAGTATGAAGGGACAGACATGTAAACCCATCTGTTCAGTGTATACTACCTCTGCCTCAGTACTGACTTATTTCATGTGTTGTATCAGAACACAGTGGACAAACTCCTGAAGCACACAAATCTGGCTGTAGTGCTCGGCACTCACTCGTGGAGAGAGCAGTTCATTGAAGCAGTCACAGTCAGTGCAGGTCAGTGGCTATATATTACATTTTATATATATATATATATATATATATATATATATAGTTTGTTTTTTGTGTACTTATATTTTTTATTCATGTGGATTATGTTTTACATTTACTCAATTTCAGATGTTAAGTTAAAGGGTTTCACGTTTGAATAAATGTTTATAATTGAATAGGTTTGCTTCCTCTGTTTAGTTAGCTGGCCAGGGATGACATGTGGTTCTTTCACATCAGTCTGTAAATGTTGAAGTGAGCTGTCAGACCGGACATGAACAGAACTCATTTTCACACTATGGCTGATGTTACTAACAATGAGCAGAGAAGGAATATGACCTTACGTATTTCTCCCACATTTCAGCTAGCTACGTTAGCTTGACATTCACAAGAAGCATTTGCTTTGCCAATTTTAAAGAATAGTTCAACATTTTGGGAAATACCCTCATTCTTTTTCATGTTCGGTTATGTGCCGGACTAAGTCTTGGCTGCGTCCAAAATGTTGAACTATTCCTTTAAAGGAAGGTGTTAGGAGGTTGTTTAGATCTAGATCAACGGAAGTACATTTCCAGGATAATTGCCTGACATCGTGCTGGATGTCCCTCACCTTCCTCTCTCTGTATGTTGCCGTTCTCAAACTCCGTTCGCTTCGGGAAACAACAACAAACTTCCAGCTAGCAAGCTACACGCTGAAAATGTCAAGTTTTGAAGAACATTTGGATGGTGCAACAAGGCAGGCCTGCTTGGTTCTTTCTGTGAATGATTGTAAAGATTTACAAAGAATATGTTTGAGGCATTTCCTCTCTAACTGGGATATTTTGGGACTGATTGGTGGGATTGCTGTGGACGTACACACGGAGATACACTGGTAAGAGCCAGTGAGGTTTAACCATGTATCAGCTAATTTAAAGTGCTCATATTATGCTTTTTGGCCTTTCCCCTTTCCTTTAATGTGTTTTGTATCTTTTTGTGCACGTTATAGGTTTACAAAGTGGAAAAGCCCAAAGTCCACCCCAAAGGGACTTACCATCTCCAACAGAAAACACTGTTCACAAACTGCTCCAAACAGCTCTATTGTAGTCCAGCCTTTACTTCAGAGACAAACGTGGTCACTTTGGAACACATGTTACAATGCTCGCCTAGCTACTAGCATGGCACGCCCTCATACTCTGCTTCTGACTGGCTAGCAGTACTTACTGCACATGTGTGACTCCCAACAAAGATGGAACAGAAGTGAGAGGTCTCACTCTGTAGCTAAAACAGAGAGCTCAACACACAGGGTGAAAAGAGGAGCTGCAGCAATGTGCAGTACAACAAATATATGGTGTTTTCTGAAAATTAAACCACATAAACCTATTCTGGTCCAACCTCTAAATACAATTATGAACCTGAAAATGAGCATAATATGAGCACTTTAAATATCTCACGTTACTGTATTGTGTCAACAGTTAACTTCATGTAATATTGTATGTGGCATTTTCTTTTGCGGGGTGCAAGTGTTCCACCAAAAGAAGTTCCTTCCTGAGACTGTTTAGCAGAGCCACCGTCACTGCGTCCAGAGCTTAGCGCCGCCCAAGACGATTGTGATTGGTTTAAAGAAATGCAAACAACCCAGAGTGTTCTTATCTCCTATCCCAGAATGTATGTGTGGTGTAGCCAGACCTTACTCCACAGCGCTGTGGAGATAGAGCTGGCAATGCGAGACTAGGAGGGTGTGCTTTGATTTATCTTCACTGTGTCTCCTTTAAACAGGTAATGGAGATGAGGAGGAGGGACAGGAGCAGCGAATGCCGAACTGCTTCGACTACTTTATGCACATAACGTGCATTTTCTGGAAGATTCTGTTTGCTTGCGTCCCACCCACAGAGTACTGGAATGGCTGGGCGTGCTTCATGGTGTCAATCTCTGTCATTGGTTTCTTAACAGCCATTGTTGGAGACCTAGCTTCCCATTTTGGCTGCACCGTCGGCCTGAGAGACACTGTCACTGCGGTGGTCTTTGTAGCACTGGGGACTTCACTACCTGGTAAGTGATCCTACTAGTGAGTCTCAAGTTTTTGCAATATGCAGTGAATCTCTAACTGTGAGGTGCACAGAGTAATGTCAGTGTTTAAGTCAGTGCATGTAATCCAGTAGTCTTAGGGTTATAAGTACTGAAAGGATTTTGTGTTGGATTAAACTATTGAACTATTGAACTACTGACTATTGTTTTTCTTTTTTTACTTTTTTACAGATACCTTTGCCAGTAAAGTGGCTGCCACTCAGGACCAGTATGCGGATGCATGTGTGGGAAATGTGACAGGAAGCAACGCAGTTAATGTGTTTTTGGGCATTGGGGTGGCCTGGTCCGTGGCTGCCGTATATTGGCAAGTCAAAGGTAAGGTGTTCCGTGTTGACCCCGGCTCGCTGGCCTTCTCCGTCACACTCTTCACCATTTTTGCCTTCATCGCCATGGGAGTGCTGATGGTACGCCGGAGGCCGTCCATAGGCGGCGAACTGGGTGGCCCGCGGATCCCCAGAGTCCTCACTTCACTGTTTCTCTGTGGACTCTGGTTCCTCTACATCCTCTTCTCCAGCTTGGAGGCCTATTGCCATATACAGGGCTTCTGAGGGAGCACAGCTGGGGAGAGTAACGACTGCACTAACAAACAAACACACATAACCTGGGACCATTCACCTGTACAGTTCTGCTCCAGTAACTACCACTGGGAAGACATATCATCACTTCACAACTGCTGCCATGGTTCATAAAAAAAAAAATGTATACACACTACAGACGTCGCACATGCAAACCTGTACGTTACATCCACTGCAGGACAGTTCCAGTCAGCCCAATTTATTGTGACAGCACTGATTATTATATTTTTCACTTAAGTGGACTAAATAACATGCAGTGACTGTTTTTTGTTAAAGGAGAGCAAAGCAGGAAAGCATGTACACTGTGAAGTCACTGGATTTTGATTGATACTGGATTAATGCCTGATGGCTCATAAACTGGATTTCAAGTTTGGTCTTATTTCTCCTCAAGCTGATAGAGGCTGGGTCAGATTAGATTGCCTCAGCTTGTAATTAAATGAATATTTCATCACACTTATACCATGGCCGCTTGTCCCAGGCAAAAACAGAAGCTGTGTTGAAACTTTCATCCAAGTTTGTTGTTAGTAAGCATTACCCCATAATTACAGTCCTTCCAGAAAAATGCAGAGTTTTTTTGTGATTGTTGTGGGCAAAAATCCTTGATTATGTGGCACGTTTTCTTAAAAAATGTAATATGCGGGATATTTATGCAATGAAATTGCGGAAACTTGCAAAAACTGCGGTTTCATCATGGCTTCATCGCGGGGTTTGCAGCTTTTCGATGATGTTCACGTCGCGTAATTCCTTCACTTCATAACGTTCCCATGGCAACAGGGGAAAATGGCTGTTCTTGTGTGAAGTAAACGCAACATTTTTCAACTTTCTGCTAAGATATATGTGACTTTATTGCAACGAAAATGCGGGAATTATGAAATCATGCAAGCCCCGCATATTTTGCGCGGAAATCGGCAATTTATAATATAATATATAATATTATATAATAAATATGCAGACTTTGGCTGATTATGCATTGAATTATGCGATCGCATAATCGTGTTTTTCTGGAGGGACTGATAATTAGGTCTGTTTGACCAGTTAGAGTCCTGTAACGTAGCTCAAAGCAAAAGTGATGTTGCTATGGTTACCTCCAGTTTTTTTGCGCACAGATTTAGAACAATAGTAATAAAACTGTTGACTGGAAGTGTTTGAGTTGTCTTGGTGTACAATTTTGGATGGAATTGCCAGCCAGTTAGAGGTGTTTTCTGCGGCCGTGGTATAAAGAACGGAGCACAGCTGGGTTCCAGTCTACAGTTTGGGAGATAAGCTGCTGTAGTATCTCACACTGATGAATTGTGTTTCTCTGTTAAATTATGTGACACGAGAAATTGTGTAGTGAAATGTAATTGACCTACTGAATTCAGTCGCACTATAAGTATTGATAATAGTATTGAAATGTATAATTGGCAAAGACGTACACAGGCAATGAATTTCTAATAAGCCGTGGAATGAAAAAAACGAAGTACCTAGTATCTGCCATTGAGTGTGATTGTGTAGAAGTGATGATTTATTCACCCCTGAAGTCTTATCTGTTTATTTATTAATGATGTAATTTAATGTCTTTGTAATTGAATGTATTCGAGCTGATATGAACAAAGATATATTGTAATTTCTTGTAAGCTGTAATAATTACATTGACATTTTAACTGAGTGTGTCTCAATTGGATCAGCCACAGTGGTTGTTTAAGTATTACTTCCTCATTAGTGCAGAAGAAGACAGATTGTCTCTGGATTTGAAGACGGTATTATCAAGATTTTTGTAAGGCAATTGGATTTGTCATTAAGGGCATTTGTTATTTTTTGACGCACACTGACTTAAATACATGTTATGTTCTTCAATTCTGCTATAAAAGATGTATTTTAGGATTGTGCATCCAAAAAAAGAAGATAGCGGCTTCATGAGTCTTAAAAGGATAGAAATCTTTCAGAATATTTCATAAAGTGTGTTACCATGAAAAAAGTAAAAAACATGGACTCAACACAGACCTCTGAGATACAATCAAAGTCATTTTTGTGGAGGGAGACCATGGCAACGCAGCAACACCTATCATGCAGGTAAGATATAAGATAGTAATAAAATCCCTATCTGAGATGCCAATCCAATTTTTAAAGCATTTATGCAGGATGGGTTGATGACTGGATCCAGTGCTGTGCTAAGGTCCAAAGGGAATTTCTGAACAGAGCTGTCTCTGTGCTGTGTAGGGCTCCAAAGCCAGATTGACATTTTTTTCAGAGTCAAAAATCAATACCATTCATATGTACCTACTTGTCTGCCATCAGTTTTTGTGTAATACGTAGGTCAAGTGACATAAAAGGCCCCAGTGCATGCTATTATGATGGGCCCTTGTGCACGCTAGTTACTCGTTATGAAACACACACACACACACACACCATTAGGCACATACTGTATATATATTTTTACCAACAATGTGTTGGATTTTACAGTCCAATGAGTTACTCAGGCTATTGTATTGGGAAAGAAGAGAGGTCAAAGGGAAAGCTATCAGTACCATGGATAGTGCTCAGAGTGCTGAAATGTGAAAACAAGCATCTGTCTATATAACAAATGGCATCGTTTTTAATTTAACATATTTTTCTTTGAACACAGGCGTATACAATCTGAATCACTCACAACGGCCCCTTCTTTGCCCAATACATTGTTGGAAGGCCTGCTCTCTCCTTGCCCCAGTTCAGCCGCGCTGCCTGCACTGGCTATATTTACGCCCCTGCACAGGTCAACTACACTAGAGGTGGAACAGTGGGTGAAACATTTAGTTTTCTCCCTATAAAGGACCAACATTTAGTAGGGATATTGTGCTGAAATAGTCCTATAGAAATATGAAAAACACAAGGAAAAGGGTGAATAAGCGTTAATGATGCAAATCGGTGACAAATTGATTTTTTTGGGGTCACTTTTGTATGCATGAAACATTTCTTTCCTGGTTTTCTGAGCAATTGGCACTACGTTTACATGTTGGGAAACATCCTACCAGGTTATGTAGCTTCCAGCATGGGGTTTTGGTTAAAAAGCAATGAGTTAAGTGAAAGTAGTGCAGTTTATGTTAGGGTTTTCATAGTTTTTATGAGTGACAGGCTTGTGACATGTTGGCAGTGTTCCTATGTGCTTGGACTGTTCAAAATGTGTAACCTATGGTTTACCCCACCTCCTCTCCTGGAAGACACAATAATGATTGACAGGGTAAAGTGATCGATTGTATGTGTGTGTAGCGTGTGACCCTTTGCTTCATCCAAGGGAAATAAAACATTAGCACCATGGTTTAAATCAGAGATCTTCAACAGGGGGTCCGGGACCCCTAGGGGGTCGTCAGAGTTACTGCAGGGGGCCGCAAAACTATTGTCTGATAATTTTTCATAACGTTTTTTTTATTTTTATTTTTTATTGGTGTCTGAAAATATACATTAGCAAAGATAAATCAGCCTATTTGTGAAAAACCAACAACATTGGTCTATAGGTAAGCTAGCCACTAATACAGTTAAGCTTAAGGATTCACTGTGCCACATCACATGCATGTTTAACATTAAAACATGATGTATACATATATGAATTTGTCGCAATTATTTTAATAGCTTAGTATTGTATGCACCATAAACAACTCCCTGCTCCGTTTCTTTTTTAGTTAAGGGCTCCTTAGCCTAAAAGACATTGAAGACCCCTGGTCTAAATAAGTCACAATGGGTCGCAAATTCAGAAGAAAAAGCAAAGTAAACTGTTGCTGTGATCCCAATGAATGTGCCTCCCAAAGGAAACGCATTCATGTGTGGACATTTTTAATTATTTTAATTTGTTCCACTTTCAGATTAAAATGTGAACTCCAGTTGAAAACACACAATGGACAATGGAAAATCGAGTCGTTGTTTTCAGCTGTACAAACAGTAATCCGTTTTCCCACACATCTTGAATGCAGCATTAGCCCGGCACAGGGGACAGGACAACATGGCTGCTGCTGCGGGCCGATACTTCGGAGAAGGCGGCAGAGCAACGAAAAGGCAGAAAACCGAGGAGGGAGGAATGACAACGGTGAGGCTTTCCATCTGGCATTGATAGTTAGTGTTTTATTATGCTAAAATGTGCTAGGTTTTGTTTTTCTAAGTGATGGAATTAGCTTGACAAAGTAGAGCTTATATAGCAGCTAGCTAAAATGAACAAGCTAACTTAAGTAGCGTTCACGTTAACGCTAGCTCGGTCAGGTTTAGCTAGAACAACGTTAAAGCGGTCACGGAGTTTGTCTAATTATTAACGTTAGCGTTAGCTATTCGACAGCACATAAATAACATTTTCTGTACTGAGAAAAACGTGTTAGTTTACTGTAAGTTGTGCAAATATAAACAAACATGAATTGGTCTTTTTCAGGCCAGCGGTAAACGTCCATGGCAACGTTCCTTTAGTTAACGTTAGTAACGCTAACGTTAATGTTAGTCTCCAACGCAATAACTGTTATTTTATCTGACTCACTGACTTTGGCTGCTCAACCTAACCGGTCAGCTTCTCCATTCCCTTTCCACCAGCGGTGGGAGTATGTAATGAGCCTAAAAACAAAATGTTGTGTGTTCCGTTTTCAGGAGGGCTACGATGACCCTCATAAACCGCTCCCCTCTCCGGTGGTGCACATCAGGGGCTTGGTGGACGGTATCATGGAGGCTGACCTGGTGGAGGCCCTGCAGGAGTTTGGGGCCGTCAGGTAATAACCGAGCACCAAAGACCTTGTTTGCCTGAAGCGTGATTTATGATTCCGCGTTAAAAATGAACTTGCTCACTGCATTCTTTGGTGGTGTGATTCTCATTTGGAACAGTAGCCACATTGTCTACAAAATCATTATTTTCGCTAGTGGATGCAATTCTCGGCAGGCATGCAAAAATCGGCACAACACCGGTTTCATGGAACCTGATGTGTGAACATTCATAATAACCTCATAAAGCCACTCACAGAAAACAGTCCTCACCCACTGTCAACTTATCCAGCTGCTATGGCAGTTTTGCTAAACAATGAGCTAAAAGCTGCAGAGAGCTGCAGATGTGAATGTCAATTGTTGCTAACTCTTTCATATTACTGGGAATCCCTTGTGTTAATATGAAGCTATAAACTTTTATTAATGAAACATGGTTCAGTAATACGTACTATGGATGCTATAATTTTCTGCTAAAATATTTATTTACAGTTTTGTGGTTATGATGCCCAAGAAGCGCCAGGCCCTGGTGGAGTATGAGGACATGATTGGCTCCTGCAATGCTGTTACATATGCAGCAGAGAACCAGGTTTACATTGCAGGCCACCCTGCCTTCATCAATTACTCCACTAGCCAAAAGATCTCCCGGCCCGGAGACTCGGACGACACCCGGACTGTCAACAATGTGCTGCTGCTGACGATCATAAACCCCATCTATCCTATCACCACGGTAACTTGATTATAAAAACTAACCCTGTGTGCAGTGACAGTGTCACATTATGATTTATGTAGTGTGTTGAACTGGATACATTACTATATGATTACAAATTCAGACAGAATCATTCATTAGATCACTGTACATTAAACCCTGTTTAAAGTGTGCTTACTGTAAGAGTACTGTATGAACGTATCTGTGTGCCTCTGCAGGATGTGCTCTACACCGTTTGTAACAACTGTGGTCCTGTACAGAGGATCGTCATCTTCAGAAAAAATGGTGTTCAGGCCATGGTGGAATATCCTTTTCAATAATTGCCTTTTTTTATTGGCAATGTTCTTTTACATTTGGACACACTATAATTGTACAATGTGTTGATGTTCAAATATATTTGGGCCCTCAGAAATGTTGATATAATCAGACCTCACCTTAACTCATTGCTGCCACATTTGATTCGGTCCAAAGTGCTCAAAGGGCCAAAGCCTCTCTGAATGGGGCAGACATCTATTCTGGCTGCTGCACTCTAAAGATTGAGTATGCCAAGGTAAGTGTATAGCCATGTCTAATCAACCGTTGCTGCCTGTTGATTGAGCTAAACATCTTAGTGAGAGAGAACTAGTTTTAATTTTTGTAATGCAATCCTGTTCACAGCCAGCACGCCTTAATGTCTTCAAGAACGATCAGGACACGTGGGACTATACAAATCCCAACCTCAGTGGCCAAGGTAACATGCAGTCCCCCACCCTTACCTCCACCTTTTTTCTTCCTCTTTTTCTCTCATTCCAATGTATGGGATGGTTAGGGTTCTCTGCCTCCGGGGGTATTGCCTTTGATCACAGATGAATGGTTTCCTCCACCATTCACCATCCTACTCAACTCAGTGTTCAGAGGCAGTATCCCTGCGATGCCTTCACGAACTTCATGCATTTTTCTCGCCACACAGCAGGCTCAAAGTAAGGGCATGAGGAGCAACCTCAAGGGCAGCCAACTTCAATTACAGGCTCATGCATGTGAAATGCCTAACGCACCCGTCACAGTAGCATATGTAGGCGCACCATTCTTCACATAGGTTCACATTCCCCATAGAGCATGTCACAGCTACACAACCTCACATCCCTGCCTACTCTACACTACAGAGACTATCACGCCTGTAAGCATTCCTTCAAACATAGTGGAGATTTTATCATAGGTTATTTTAGACATAGCCAGCTGAGTTGAATTGTGAGACCACTCGGCACACCTCTGGTTAAAGGTCCCATGAAACAACTCCTGAGATCTTAAACATTTCCCCGATTTTGATGTACTGAAAACGTATTTTGGGATGTGGGTAGGATTTAATAATGGGAGGGCCTGGATACCTGGTAGGTAGAGTATAAACGGAGTGATCACTGTCAGCGACACCATGTTGTTGAGGACTAACACCCAACTGTGTTGCTGCAGTATTGTTGGACGTATAATTTAGCATACCTCCCAAGTACATGAGTTATTATAATGACGATGATGAATTTTTTTTTCTATAATTATGGGTTACATTTTTTGGTATGTTTTGCATGTAACCATTGATGGTAGAACAACAGATCCAGGGCACAAGAACATTCTACATTTCATGGGACCTTTTAATGTAAAATGTGTATAAGAAACACACATGATAGTGCCATGTACATTGTTAATGTTAGTGTCAACAAATTTGTATTGTTTTAAGACTCACTGATGAAAGACCAGATAATGTGGACATAGGTTTTTAAAGGTAGATATTATATCATTTGTAATTGGAGATATGTGATGTATTGATATAATGCCACAACAATATGTTTAAAAATCAGAACTTAAAAAACCTCCATGAAAGAAACTTAACCAGCCAATTGGCATGTTGTGATGACAGAGATTCTTCTCAGCCACTTCAATGATCACAATGCAGGGTAAAATACAGGATACAAGTTACAGGATAAATGCAAGTTGCATTGCTGTTAGTTAATCAGAGGGTATGGGATGGAGAAGATGATACTGCAATTCATATTTGCCTTAGATTCAGTGTGGTCAGCGATAGGATTTGCTGTGATTTCAAACCTGATTACAGACTAATACTTAAGTGTATTTGTATTGAGGACTTTTTTTTTTTCTTTTTTTTTGCTATCACTGTAAAATGATGTAGTTTTTTCTTTTCTTGTATACAACCAGGACCACAACATGTACACTTCAAGTTCTATACAGGTGTTTGAAAACTTTCTTGATATATTCTATAGTTTGTGCTGCCTTATGAACCAGAGGTACTCCTTGTGTCCTCACTGTGCAAACTCATACAGGCTTACCTCAACTTCTAAGCAGACACAGCGGCTTCTACAGCTACAGTATACCAGCACCTACAGCCACAACTAATGTATATCTGCTCAGTGGCATACATCGGACACAGTGGGGCAACAAATAATGGAACACAACCTCAACTCAGTACTTCCTTATTCCAAGTCCATCATCACCCCTATCTCCACCACCTGACATGGGAGTCCATTTTATTTTTGGTGGTGGACAGTAGCCACCATTTCAGTTTGAGGGACAGAAATACTCCCAAGGCCACGCAAACAGACACTTTGCATATCCACCACAGACTGATGTTGATAGATTGATAAGCATCTACCACCACCTCTTTACCAGTACAGCACATCTCATCTGCAGAGCCCTGAGGAGTCACCACTTTTGACACAACACATTGATGATGAGGGTGGGAGGCAGGTGTGTGGTCGTTGTGGCCACGCCTCCTAGCCTTGGGATGTGCCTGCCATAACACAACCACAGGGAGCAACAGAGGAGTTTTCAGACATACTCAGCCCGACCAGGGAACAGATGATACCACACACTGGGGCAGTAAACAAACAAAAAAAGCGGCCATTCTTTTTTCTCAGACGCTAATACCGCTCGACTCTACCTTCCTGTGCTGAACACAACATGACAACACAACGAGCTGAATATCCACGGCAACACACAGCTGAACCACCATGACAGCACATCGTCACGCAGATATTCCAGATGACTTATTGTCAAGCACTAGATGCCTTTTCACTTTGCAAGTGGCTGACAGCTATTAAACCAAATAAGCAAGCATCATGTGAGCGTTTTTACATGAGAAGAAATATCCACGGGGGGGCCTATGAAGACACAAGCATCAAACACCTATCAAGCATACAAGCACAGAGGCAAACAGATTAAAACTCCTTTCCTAAAGCTATCTCCATTTATGGACTCTGGTGTTCTGCTTTTTCCCCCTGTACCTTCTTCCCCATTTCCCTCCTTCTCTCTTTGCTGTTCTTGTGTTGTTTCTGCGTTGTTTCATTTTCCCTTTTTTTGCACTGGCCCATAGTGATGCCTTTAACGCCTCCCGTGTGATGCAGGTTTGGCTCAGTGTGTCTGTGGACAGACAGCCCATTCTCAAACGGTGCAAATGTCCTGCTTTGTGGTCAGAGCACGGTAAGCTGGAAATGAGCCTCTAATAGCAACTTTCAAAACAAACTGGCAGCAAGTCAAAACCAAGCATGGATGTGTGGATGTACTTTTCTCTCTGGTGGTGGGGATGCAAGGAAGGGAAGAAGGAAGGAAGGAGGAAAAGACTGAAGAGGGAGAATGAGTTGAGGCTGGAGTCAAGAGGTTGGCGGGTAGCGTCCTTGCTGAAGACTGCCCCCTACCTGCCCACTGTGTCCCATGGTCCATGTGTGGTGCTGTAAGTACTTGACAGAAATGAATTCATAATCTGACTTGATGGTTAAACGTTGAATGTTATTGTCAAACTAAAACAACATGACTGTTGTTAATTTTTGCCATCATGTTAATACTGCAACATGATGTCGATGGCCCAAAGTAACCAGCAAACAACAGATTTCAGTATGTCATGGACAAACTGGCTCTGAATTCTTGCTAATTTTCTATTTCAATTTTGTATTCTTATTCTGAGAATTTGCTACATTTACAGCTGTCTCATTATACTACCTTATGTTGGGTTACCAAGCACCTTAGTAACCAAGGGAATGAGTGGGGTCAGTCAGTAGTTGACCATTCTTAATTTTTATTAAGGGAGTGTTGGATTTGGATTTTACGATATTGTAGCACTAGTAGCTAAATGATCAGTTATTTTTTTTTTTACAGATGTGGATTTGGGTATTAGTCCTTGTTGTTTTTGGTTTTAGCACTATTGTGAGGTTGCTGTCATACCCGGTGGTGATACATTACAGGAGGTTGTGTTTGCTCAAGTAAGAGTATAATGAAACTAAGATATATTAGTTTTTTTTACTTTATTTCTCTTCACTTTGTGTTGAACAAATCAGAACTTGTTATATTCAGATTGCATGTATCATGCGAAATCCTGTGAAAAATGGGTCATGGAAGTGGCGTTTGTAATTAAAGTCCCCATATTTGGTGACTACTCCCCTAACCCTACTCTGCTCCAGTATTGCCTATTGCCGTGTAGCTTTAGTGGCAAATTCAATTAGCAATCATCAATTTAGGAAACGTTATAAGCAGCCACTGATTTAGTGTAAGTAACTGACCTTCTGTTTCAGTAATATTCATTGCACTATCTATGCCGTTAAATACACATTCTCCCAGTGTTCGTATCACAGTGTACCTGTCGTGCAGTATCCATATTTTAGTTACAGATGTGAAACAGATTTGATGTCATAGACTAACCAAAACAGGTGGGAAATATGTTTGATGACAGGCCACTGTAGCCTTAACCTGCTGGACTGTTACAGAGTGCTAGTGTGGATCTCTCCTTGAAACTACATTACTTAATGGGGCTTGACTTGATATACAGCACATTAATACGATCTGTGAGAGCTGTGTGGAGGCAATCCCAGCCCACTGTTTTTTTTTGTTTTTTTTTGTTTGTTTTTTTAATAGTACTTTTTTGTTGATTTTAAGCGTAGTCTACAAGTTGGGTGTAATTTCTTCCCTTCCACAATGTAGTCTAGTCAAAATGCTTGATGTCACTTCATTTCTGATGTTATACATCTGTCCTATCCTGGTTTGTATAGTTCTCATAGTTTCAATAAAATATGCTTAGACTGCAGGTGCTGCTCATAGCACTGATGCATGTTTTACTCTCTGATCTTCTACCTGAATTTTTCTATTCCATATGATTGCGTAGGATTAAACAGGATGTTTATACAGTGTTGGCAAATTTATACTTTATGTTTATTTGGATTTGACGTGTGTATATGTGTACCTGCACAGATGCTGATGGTGAAGGCAATTGGAACAATTCACAAGGTGTGTGTGTGTGTGTGTGCGCGTGTGTTTGAACTAGGATGGCTGATATAGGGGGTCTTTTAAAAAAAATATTTATAAGCTCTTTTTCAAAATCACTCCTTTTAAAAAAAATCTCCATTATGTCACGTATTAAAATGTAACACTTAAGATGTCAGACCCCTCTGTTGCATGTCATTCACAACCTTGTCCCTTAGTACATTGTAGGTATGATTACCTGTTTGATACATTTAGGCAAAAAAGCTTTTTGATAGGCAACTTTTATTTTCCCATTTTAGATCCCAATGCCAATCCCAACAAACGCCAGAGGCAGCCTGCTCTTCTGGGAGACCACCCACCTGATTATGGTAAATATCCGATAAAGAAATTGGTCTGACATTTAGAAGAATGGAACACACTCTGTATCTGTACCTCAAATGTTGATTTTTTTTTTTCTTTTTCTCCCACTTAAGGTGGCCCTCAGGGAGGTTATCATGGCTACAATGAGGACAGCTATGGTCCCCCTCCTCCCCACCGCATCGGACCAGGTATGGGTGGGCGTGGCCGTGGTAGTCAGCGCTATGGCCCAAGTTATGGACCACCACCCCCTGAGTATGGTCCTCACGCTGACTCCCCAGTTCTTATGGTTTATGGCCTAGAGCCCTCTAAGGTCAACGCCGACAAGGTCTTCAACATCTTCTGCCTCTATGGAAATGTAGAGAGGGTGAGTGAAAGGATGCTAACCAAACACCCTCGGAGCATTAACCGTTAGACACCAAAAGTTGATGGCTGCATCAGTCAAATTTAATGAATTTGTTTGTTTGATAGTGATTACTGAAGTTGAAATCCTAACAAATTACACCACTCATTGACGTTAAGTTAGTTCACCAGCATCAAATGTTTCCTGTAGAGCTGCAACAATTAGACGATTGTTTGATTGATAGAGAAGTAATTGGCAACTAATCGTTCGTCATTTTCCAAGGAAAACTGTAAAAATATTAGTAAATAACTTCCGTACTGGCCCGAATATAAGACATTTTCCTGGAAATGCACCTGAAAAAGTGGGGTTGTGTCATATTTAGGTTCTAGACCAGGGGTGTCAAACTCACCTTCACTAAGGGCCACACTGGAAATGGAGAATCGCATCAAGGGACACATGTAGAGTTTATTTTCATGCTTTTATTTTGAAAAAGTCAAATATCTTTGACTGTATTATTCCATGTCTCATATAGTCTTCTTACTTAGTTTGGTCCACATAAAGCCCTAAAAAAGGCAGCAAATAGTTCCTTAGAAATCTTAGAATTTAGCAAATGAAGCAAAACAAAGATTACATTTTAAAAGTCGACTCACAGCAACCTGTTTCCCAGCTTGGGAAATTCCCAGTGGGAATTTCTGGGACTCTCAAAGTCGGCAAACCTACCAAATTCTGCTCCAAGTGTGGTGTAGTTGCCGTTTGAAAAACAGTTTCCTGTCTTTTTGTTTTGGTGCACAACTAAGCGGGCCAACATTTATCGTGAAGCTAAATTGATATGCGGGCCGGATCAAAACCTGCCAGGGGCCGGGTTCGGCCCGCGGGCCTTGAGTTTGACACGTGTTCTAGACTTTTAAATGTCAAAAAACATTCACAACAGCAGAGGGCGCCAAACAGCGAGCCTCCTGGCAGCCAGGATGACGTTCTATGGGAGGAGCCGATGGTACCAGAACATGGGATTGACGATAGTGAGAGTGAACTGCGGCTCCGACTGCATATTTCTGTCTGAACGGGAGAGTAGTAACCGAGGCCAACCAGAACGCGCCAGGCATTCTGTTTTTTTACGTCCGAACCCAACCCGACACAGACAATGTAAAGTGAAGCACAAATACACCTATATCTGTCCATGTGTCTGTCTGGGGACGCTGCTGAAGCTGTGTAAGGGCTGGCAGAAACCAGACACTACATTTTCACTAAAAAGACCTTGAACATGGTTGTTCTTTCACTATGAGATCAATAGCCTAATTGGTATTAGATATAGGCCTACCAATACTACAGTTTATTAAAATTTGTAATTTACAAATGTGATTATATTTTATTTAAATGTGACAATTTAATCTAAAAGATATTGAAAACATGATTTTATTTAAAAGATGTTAAAAACAACAGCCTACCTTGGTTTATTCAACATGGATGTGTTTTTATTATCATTATTTTTAAATACAATTATTTTCTTTATAAAAACAAGATTAGGTCTTCAAAAATTCTTTTTCCAAAAAGCAGTCTTGAAAAAGAGGGCGGCGTCTTATATTCGGGCCAGTGTGGTAGTAAATTGAACAATTTGAAGACCTCTGAGATATTGTGAATGACATTTTTTTACTATTTTTTTTTAACATTTCATAGACTAAATGATTAATCAATTAAACTAGTTGATAGATGAATTGGTAATGAAAATGATCCTTATTTGCAGCACTAGTTTCATGCTCTCTTTTTCTTCGTGCGAGTCAGCTGGATATTTTTCTTCCTTTTCAGATTAAGTTCATGAAGAGTAAGCCTGGAGCAGCAATGGTGGAGATGGGAGACTGTTACTCTGTGGACAGGGCCATCACTCACCTCAACAACAACTTCCTTTTTGGCCAGAAACTCAATGTTTGGTAAGAGCAGCTGTCCAAACTATTACAAAACATGACAATAGATGACTGCAAAAGGTGCAGAGCTAGACATACAGATGTACGACCTCTGGCTCTCTTTCCTTGGCAGTGTGTCCAAGCAGCAGGCCATTGTGCCAGGACAGTGCTACCAGTTAGAGGACAACACCAGCAGCTTCAAAGATTTCCATGGATCCCGCAACAACCGCTTCACCTCCCCAGAGCAGGCGGCAAAGAACCGAATCCAGCACCCCAGCAACGTCCTGCACTTCTTTAACGCACAGCCCGACATCTCTGTAGAGATCTTCAACCAGGTACAAAAAACTACCAGGGGCTGTGAAGTGTACATTTTCCACAACCTAAAATATCCACTGAAACTGGTCTTTCCGTCCAGGTCTGCGAAGAACTGGAAATTAAGAGCCCCACAAGTGTGAAACTTTTCACTGGAAAGAGTGAGTAATATGGATTACAGCCTGACCAACAGTATAAATTGGTTTTGTTGAAGTGTGCTTTGATTTCCAATGAATAATATTAATCTATATTAAAAAAAAAAAGAAGTGAAGTACTGACACAAAAAGCCCTTAAAGCAAAACATTGCTACACACTAAACCCCAGCTCTTCTTAATGCAGTTTTATTTGCTAACTAGATCATTTAAAAATGGGATCAAAATGAATTGCTCACGTGTATAAAACTTGAATTTGGGAGACGGAGACAAATGTTTTATACGTTTTAGCAGCATACATATTATTTACTGTGTTACTAAGCGAAGACCAAATCAGCGTTAGACAGTGGGTTGTGATTCTCTATTTAGTTAAATATACTCAAGTTCAAATTGCATTACATCCTCTCCAGCTGGTTTTGAATATTGCTATGTTGGCTGTGCTGCAGCTGTCAGGTGGCTTCTTCTGGTATATTAGTGATCTTAAAACCTATACAGAGCTTTAGTTTAACGCATTAGCACACAGTTAAGTATTCTCTACTGTGGTAATGTAATCACGTCATCTTGTGTGGCACAAAAGGTGAGCGAAGTTCATCTGGCCTTCTGGAGTGGGAATCCATCAATGATGCCATGGAAGCCCTAGCACTGATCAACCATTTCCAGATGAAAAACCCTAGTAAGTTTTCATCTCGTTACATTGAAGGAACACCGTAACCCCCAGAGTAAGATAAGACCATACATACCCTTCTCGTGTCCGTGCGTGTTGTAACTCTGTCTGACGGTTCCACCGGTAGCTTAGCCTAGCACAGAACCTGCAGGTAACTGGTTCCATCTAGCCTACTGCTCCCAATAAGTGACAAAATAACGCCAACATGTTCCTATTTACATGTTGTGATTTGTAGAGTCACAGCGTGTACAAAAAAATAACGTAACATGAGACAGCCATCTTCTAACCGTAAACAAACTGGGAACTATGTTCTCAGACAGGCTTGCTGCAAAGCAAATCACTCCGCCCAAGTAGCAGAAGTAGCAGTGCTTCGCCTTTCTGAGAATATAGTTCCCTGTTTGTATACGGTTAGAAGATGGCTGTGTCTCAAGTTACGTTGTTTTTTGTACACGCTGTGACTCTACAAATCACAACATGTAAATAGGAACATGTTGGCGTTATTTTGTCACTTATTGGGAGCAGTAGGCTAGTTGGAACCAGTTACCTGCAGATTCTGTGCTAGGCTAAGCTACCGGTGGAACCGTCAGAGTTACAACACGCACGGACACGAGAAGGGTATGTATCGACTTGTCTAACTCTGGGGGTTACGGTGAATAAGCTAAAGTCCCAATAAGTCGGCGTGTTCCTTTAACATACCAACGTGGTTTTTCAAACGCTGGCCATGTAGTTTTACAATATACTGTACATTTGAAAGCCTTTTTATATCTTTTTGTCTACCTTTTGTCTTTAAAATGTGTTTTTTTTTTTTTTTTTTTCCTCATACAGGTGGGCCTTACCCTTACACACTGAAGCTGTGTTTCTCAACCACACACAATGCCAACTAAATCCTCTCCCCTCAAACCATTTGTAATGTTTTGTGTCTTTGCATAGAGTATACTGCAGTTCTGTTGTCACATCCTACTAAAACATTTAATCAGTATTGACAAAAACCAGAACTGATGTGCTATAGAACATGTTACTTAAACTGTGATTTTGTATGATTTACTTTTGTTTTTCAATCAGCTGTTTATTTTCTACGTTTACAACACTATTTGATTTGAATAACCCCCACCCCCCCCCACTACCCTGAAATAACTATTCAATGCGGACCTGTTTTTGGTTTTTAAATCAAGTGAACAGTAATGTGAATACATATAAAGCTAGTGTTCACATCTTCAAAGATTGTTTGTATTGCATCTTTCATAATTTCTTCACTCTTGACAGGGAAACATCCATGTCCATTTATGGGGAAGTAAGAATACATAGATTGGCAAGGTCTTACAAAGAGAAGCAGCTGTAGTTTTCTGGAGGAAAAGTCCCTCTGACTGTACTGAAGTGGTTAGGGTGCCTTCTATATGTTGATACCTGGACTAAAGAGCATGGCAGACATGAAGGAGATGGTTATCTGTTCAGGGAATGTCAAGTTGACACTTTTTTAGTAAACAATACTGTGAATATGACTTTGGCTGGAATTACTCAATTAACTAAAAGTTTGTTTCAGTTTCCACATACCTGAATTGGGCAGAAGCCCCATCTATACACACGGGTTGTGAAGCCTAATCTGTAGTGATTACGTGTACTCAGACCTGCAATGCACTGCATTATTTTCAGTATTATGGTTTGTATTCACAAAGTGCTAGATTAATTAAAGCAGTTTAAAGACAAATTGCCCATAATTGGCCTTTTTGCTTAGATGTTCACCTAAATGTTTTTAAATAATTTAGTGTTAAGCATGTTATTAGCAGCACATCCAAAATACATAACTGTAAATAAGTTCTTATTTTTTACCTAGGGACCACAGTATATTTTGTGCTTTTTCGCTATTTTTTGGATTCTTTGTTTGCTGCATGCATTTGTGGTGTACTTGGAACATTACCCTTCTCCATATACAGTAAAAAAATAAATAAATGTAACGTAGTTTTCTCAAGAATACTAAGTTGTATGTTGCACACAAAAGCACACATACATAAACCAATTTGTTAAAGACTGAAGAAAACCAACTCCAGGTACAGTAGTAGATTTTCTCTGGAGCTTTCAGCCACATCTCGTGGCCTTCAAAGATTGACATCTACATACACTACAGGCCCACTATCTGCTGAAAAAGGCCATGAGATGAAGCTGAATGCTTCAGCAGAGTCTAATAAGTGGACCTTTTTTGTTGTTTCAGTGAATAGTTTATAGTCCCAGAATCCACCAAATTCCATTTTCATCTGTTCTCATCTTTGTTCTGGCCTTCAGTGGGATCGTGTATCTAGAGGCGTTTCCTCCTCATATGGTAACACAGCCTACCACATCATTTTGACTAGCCTGAGGACCATCTTTATTATGTTAAAAGTAATGAAGGTAAGCTGACAACGTGTTAAGAATCACAACCTTCCGGAAAATATGCAGGTGGCTAGTTGCATTAGAACGCTTCATTCCCTGCTACCTCAACCAACCGTTTAAATCAAACGGGTTTCTAACTCGATACAGGTAGTTAACCATTATTATTAACCATTATTTCGATATAGCTATAACTCAAGACTATCATTCCAGCATCTCCAATAGTTACGTTATCATAACCGCTCAATCGCTTTGGCACATTTACTTCAACTTACGTACAATATTCACACCACGTGGTACATTCAGCACGTCACTATATGACCTGCAAAAGGTGATTACTCAAATCAAAATAATTAACTCCTGGAGGGAAAATCTTTTGATATGACGCAAACTTTTTTGATCTGCGAGGCTTACTCTTTGCTTTTTGTACCAAAGCAATGAAAAATGACTATAGTCATGTGAACAACTGACCTAATGTTCATGTCCTATCATTTTGACGAAGTTTATAGTCATTCGACGATTGTGCCAAAGCGATTGAGAAGTGTACACTGTAAGTGTTAAACATCCTTTAAATCTCTCGTTTATTTACTGACCTGCCATATTTACCTGTGCTGTGAACCTTTATTCCCTAATTGTTCGTACAGTTACGTTAACTATAATATTCACAATACTAGAGAAAAGGAAAAAGAAGGGTCCGTAAGAAAAAAAACTACAACTCCCATAGTGCCCTGCGCCTCAGTCGCGTAGGTGTTTCCGGTGTCTCATAACATTTTACTTCCTTCCACACAGACCGACACGAACAAATCGAGAAAGAAGACGTCGCTAACTTTTAAATGCTGTCTTCAACAGTCGCGTTGTGAGTTTATTTTTCGTTTAATTTCCATCGTAAAATGCGCGGCATGTGGCGAGTGGTGTCTTGAGAATTGAAGAATTGCTGAAAAACGTAGACCGTAACGTGTAGGCCTCCCGAAGAAAGTTTGGTCGAGGGCCTGTAAACAACATGTCCTCCGCCTCGCAGTCTTCCTCTAGACGGCAATGGTGCTACCTCTGCGATCTGCCCAAGATGCCCTGGGCCATGCTGTGGGAGTTCAGCGAGGCTGTGTGCCGGGGATGTGTCAACTACGACGGGGCAGACAGAATAGAGCTCCTCATTGAAACTGCCCGGCAGCTGAAGAGCACGCACGGAGTTTTAGACGGCAGGTCCCCCGGTCCACAGCAGGGAAAACCCAGCTCGGCTGGGCCCCTTGAAGCAGGGCGGCAGCATGGAGAGCGTCTTGATAGGGGGAGGGGTGAGTATGGGGTGTCTTCTCGCCTCCCCAATGGCCTGCACAGAGCCGAAGATGTGTCATTGTCAGAGGGCAGCAGACAGAGCCCAAACACTCGCCGGGCTATAGTTGGGGCAGTTCCTAGTCTTCATGGCACTATATCCCATGCCTTGATAGCTCAGGGGTTAGTAGCAGCCCCTCACGGGCTTTTAGCCCCCTTATCAGGCTCCAGGGCTGGGGCCACACCAATTGCAGTCTCAGCTGGCCCCATAATGGGTGAAGCTGGCAGAAGGCAGGTTGTGTCATTGGGTGTGGGAGCAAGCACCTCTGCTCTGGTGGGTATAGATTCTGCAGTGTGGAGGAACAATGAAGTGATGGCAGAACTGAACGAGGTGACGCGTAGCAGGGTTGAAGGCTGGCCAAACCGTCCCAAAGCAGTCCGGGATGTGCTTGTGGGCCTTAGCAGCTGCGTCCCCTTTAATGTGCGTTTCAGGAAAGACCATAATCTGATGGGTCGTGTTCTGGCCTTTGATGCCAGCACTACTCCAGACTTTGAGCTGAAGGTGTTTGTGGAGTATCCTGTCGGCACTGGAATGATCTACTCAGGAGTTCCAGACCTGGTCAGGCAGATGTTCCGCGACTCAGCCAAAGATGCAGGTAAAGCGGTGAACTCTGGGTTACGCTATGTGGAATACGAGAAGCGGCAAGGCACCGGAGACTGGCGTGGGCTGTCTGAGCTGCTGAATGATGGTGTGCGTATGTTTAAAGAGCCCCCAGTTCCAGAGGTTCTGCCACAGTCAGATGCAGGTTTGCCTATGGCAGCAGCCGGACGCCCCATACCGGCAAAGAGCACAGCTCGGCGCCGCAAGGCTTCTCCGGGCTCTGAGAATGGAGAGAGCGAAGGGAGGCCTGATCACCCAACGAGAGAGCCCTGGCCCAGAGGTGCTTACTCAGGCATGGAACCTCTTCCTGGCATGGCCACGGCTCAAGAGGGCCCACCCCGTTTACACAGCCAGCCCTCACCCATCTCGGCGCTAATGGGAGTCGCAGACAGCCTGAGCTCCAGCCAGATGGCCAGGGATAGCCCCAGCATGTCCACAGCCCACTCCTCCTCAGCTGGGCGCCCCACCAGCAGCAGCCCCTCCACTGCCTCCACCTCAGTCTCCCAGGCAGCCTTGGGGCAGGGTTTAAGTGCGGTGGGGCAGAGCAGCAACGCCAGTGCCGGGGAGTCTACAAGCAGTGCTCAGGGCGCTCTGCTCTGCTGCACCCTCTGCCGAGAGCGCTTGGAGGACACTCATTTTGTCCAGTGTCCCTCTGTCCCGCACCACAAGTTCTGCTTCCCCTGTACCCGAGGATTCATCCGCAGCCAAGGCCAAGGCGGGGAGGTGTACTGCCCCAGTGGAGAGCGCTGTCCCCTGGCTGGATCCTCTGTGCCTTGGGCCTTCATGCAGGGAGAGATCTCCACCATCCTGGCCGGAGACGGAGACGTGACAGTAAAGAAGGAGAGCGACCCTTGACGTCTCCCTCCTGTTGTGGTGAATGGTAAGAGGATGAGAAAACGTGCTTTTTCTTGTACTTCATGGTCAAGCATCTTTCTTTTCAGTGAACACGAGGGATGCAGCTGTCCAGAGAGGGGGGGTAAGGCCCATATGTAATCAGCTTTAACAATGCCCTTTAAAGATGACATTAAAAGCAGATTGAATGTATCAACCATGGTCTAAAGTCAATAAGAAACGTCTCAAAAATGTAGAGTTGCAAATGAGAAACACTACCAGTGTTACCAAAAGTGATGTTTCCTTTTTTTTTTTTTAAATACGGTTTTCTTTATTGAGCTGTGACTGCTTAGGTTTTTATGTCAGCATTACTAATTTAAGTGATGCTATCCTCCAAACTATACAACAGGATATACAAAGGTGAAGAAAGTCTTGAAAATCTTTGGCAGGAGAGGGGTCTAAGTGCATCTACTATCAGAAGAATCTGTCTGTGAATTTTATGAGACACAGAAAGACGACTTGACAATAATACAGCTAAATAACAATTCCAACGTCTTCTCACAATGCTAATAAGCATTATACGAAATACACTGTGACCTCCCCAGGCTCCTGTAGGCTAAACGTCTTTTGGTGGCAGCACATTGTTGAATAAGGGAGGCTCAATGTTATAATGGCCGGAAAGCCAAATTACACAAAACAGTTAGCATTGTAAATAAGATGCTTTGTGTACCATAAAGAAACATGATCTGTACTAACTTAAGCTCCTCATTCCGAGAAATCCTTTCCCCCGCGTCATCTTGTTTACAGTGCATGTTAAAACACCGACCACAGTGGAACACGGACTTTGTAGCTCCACATATCAACAGAATATTGTCATTTTTCTCAGTGTGTAAATCTATAAAAAACATTACACTTTGTTACTTTCTATAAAATATAGAATCCATGGGTTTTGCACGTGATCAGCCCTTTCATTAAGGCCACACACCGCAGGCAAAAAAACGATACAGACGTATGGAATTTTGTAATGCATATCTTTTTAAGGCTGTTTTTTGCAAAATGAGCATTTTTTTCTTTCTTGTACTCTGAGACAAATCTCCACTTCAGTACACCTAACATAACCTTTTATTCCTAAAAACATGTAGAAAATACAATTTTTTTTTAATGGCTATTTTCTGATTTATGGAGTGATAAAAAGAGATCCAAAATCCCCTCTGCAAAAACCTTTGGCTCTAATATGTCAACAAAATTAAACCCATTTGCAAATTAGCTCACATTTATTTGGTAATGCCTGGTTTGCATATTTAATTGTAACATTTCAGAAAACGTGGAATACAAACAGTGATTGTCTTAATGTCAGTAATCAACTGGCAGCGTTCCATGGTGCTATCTATTAGTTCCTCCATTCACCTGTAGTGGCCCCGCCTTAAGCAAACAACACAAAGGTGGAGTCTGTCAGTAGTCTGATGCTGATTTAGAGATCAGATTGAGGCAGAACAATTCACCAGCTGCATTGGAAGGGGGAAAAAAGACTCCGGATAAAGTAAACATTGTTAGGTCATGTTCACCATCTTGCAGCTCACTCCCACTGTCCATCTTCTGTAACAGCCTCACATTCTCAGCTTTGATTGTTCTTGGTAGTACAGTCTCATCAGCTAACCACTGGACTGGACTGGATGTAGCACGAGCTTCCCTAATATCAGACCTAGGGTTTCCCACATTTAAAATGGAAGACTTTTTAGGAATTGATTTACATTTTTATCACACTTTTGTACTTCCCAGCTGTACACAATACTTTCTAGTAATCCATTAATGTTACCTGGACCCGGATGAGTGGCAGGCAATTGACGGATGGATTAACCATTCAATTTCTTTTAGCTAAAATGAACCCGTTAGTGCAGCTAGCAGCAGTGACAGTGTTTGCTACCAGTCTGACCGTGCCGACGGAAACTCCTGAGTGCACAATCCACTGTAGCACCAGTCTCATCAGTCATTTATAGATGCATACAGCCACATACAGAAACATGGGCTAACTGTTACCATGGCAACCAAGAAAAAAATTTAAGGTGAGGTGAACTGTATTCTATGCTTTTGAGACTTTTCAAGATAATCCCAAATAAGATCCCGTCTCCAATCAAATGTGACCAAGCTTGTACGGTTGTTCTCATATTTCGATAAAAGCATAATTTGTAATCAGGAGTACATTACGTCTACAGGTAATGCTCTCCAGGCAACTAAACCTGGTGGATACAACAAAAATGTACCCTAAAAAAATATGACTGCTTTGTTCCCCCCCAAAATCCTGACATATTTTTTTCTTTTTCTACAGTGGGTCAAACACTTTGAAAGCACTTCCCCTATTACGTCGAGCAGAGGTCCACGTTGGCTGCCGTTCATCATGTGTGCCTCTGAGAAGAGACTAACTCTGAACCCCAGGAGAACAGCTACACACACACACACACACACACACACACCTTCAACTAAAGACACAACAAGACTCACTTTTGAGAGGAGGGACACGTCTGCTGCCGGAGCTCGGCTCACCTGTGAAGGCTGGGCCGCCGCGTCACAGACCGAAATGTTGAGTCCGACCAAATGTCTCTCTCCTTTGTCCAGTGCAGCAGAGGCCCTCTCGTCAGGATAGAAAGCACACGCTTGTTTTAGAACGACAATCTATTTTTGTCTTTCATTTGTGTATTTTTTTGTTCTACATGTTGCATACTGTTCTATACAGACGGATGACCGGCTCATGCAATTCTTCAAAAAAACAAAACAAAATGAATGTTCAAAATGTGGCAAAACCATTGGGTCCTTAAAGCCAAGTATTGACAAACAAAAATGTAATCCCACAATGTCTCTTAGGTATTCTCCTTATATTGTATGTCAAAAATGTGAATTTACTTTCAATATGGCTATGTAATTTCTATTTTTGATACAATACAAATTTATATGTATTTGTTTATAGTGATACGAAGACCAAAGATGGCTTCATGCTCAATGTCATTTTATTGTATTGTAGCTGTGTATGCTGTATCCACTGATAACCTTTGCATCAGTCACTAATTTGTTCATCTATCTCAGAGGTAAACTTGTTTTTGTCTATTTACTTTTTGAATTCTATGTATGGTAAGATAATTAGCAATCTTCAATGGTTAACCCACATACTTATGTGATCTTTACAGGTCAATTCTACAATAAATTACAAAATAGTTATTCGTCATAGCTGGATTCTTTTTTTTTTTTTTTAACCTCAGATGTGCAGCACATTGTTGAGACTTAGCCATTTTTATAACACTTTATTTGATAAATATTTTGACAAAAACATGAAAAACCCACACCAGCCCTTGAAAATGCATCAATATCCACTGAATTAGCATATATCTCTTAAAGCACAGTTAACCAGCTTTCTAAACACACTGTGAGCAAAAGTGCCAAAGTAATTTAAATGTGATCTGCCATTCTGATTATAAAATCCATGACTTGATTGAGCACAAAACCCACAACCAGCCCCACAGTATGGCAGACGATTGATGTGTAAACAATTGATGTGTAAACATATCATTTGTAGACAAGATAGTGGTGTAAATCCTTTAGTTTCTTGAAGTGGTTACATTTCTAATCTTGTTCACACCATTTGTTTTGATTATACAATACCAAGGTGAGCAGTGGTATGACTCATCGTCTGTCAGACGTGTCCTGGAACATTGCGGTGGTTCAGATGGGGGACGCGGTCTCCCCCAGGGCCTCCTTAGCTCCTTTCAGGGTCTCTTGCTTCACACATTTCCAGTAGCCAGAGAAGCCGTTGTGATGCTGCACCTGAGGACAGGGCAGTGTTCAGCACATCTCACACAACTGCAACCTGAGGGCAATCTAGAACAGATCTACCTGTTCAAAACCATAGCAGCGTTTAGGACTTCTATCTTTGCTAATAGTTTGCTATTCTAAAATAAAAAGTAACGTGTAAATGTTTACTGTTAACTGCATAAATGAAAAATCAACATCAAACAGTACAACCAAAAAGGGATAAGAATTAGGGCACTAGAGCTGTTTTCTCTAATTTCATCAGACGTCAATTTTAAAACTCTTTTTATGAAATGACTTGTTAGAAGAACAGTTGGTGAGCTTTCGAGGTGCAGGTAGGCAGAGTTCCCCCCCACCCCAACAGGGCCAGGCTAGCCGCTCCCTGTTTACCGTCTTTAGGGTTTTTCCTGCATAGAGGATATAATATAATCATATGAGAGCTGATCTGAGTTTCATCTCCAGAGTCAGCCTGTACCAGGCTCTCCTGGTGATTTATTTCAATATTAATATCATCTTTTTAACCACTTTTGTTAATTGGGGTTTCATTTACTCAAGCATAATATACATTTTGGTTTATCAAATTGTCAGAAAGAACAGGTAAATGCATAGACTACCGTCAAATAAGGAACCACAGACTCTTTGCCTTTACTGTTCGCAGACTGATCATGTCTGGTCTAGCATTTAGCATACAGATAGCAGTAAGAACATCTAACTGCGCAAAAGAGCAAGTGAGCTAATTTCCCTAAATGCCAAACTATTCCCTTTAAGATGGGACATTTTCTTTGCAGAAATATTTGCATATATATATATATATATATATATATATATATATATATATATATATATATATATATATATATATATATATATATATATATATATATGATGGATAGACTCACCCTGAGGCCTCGCAGTACTCTGTCTTTCATCACACCCATGAATTCCTTATGGCTCAGGCAGTTGTCCCCGTCCATGTCAAACAGTTTGAACACAGTGTCCAGCACATTCTCAGACAGATGGTGGCCTGTGGCGATCCTCACAGCTCGTTTGAAGTGGGCTGCAATGAGAGGAAGGAAAACCATCTACTGCAGGGGTCTTCAACTGTATTTTAAGCCAAGGACCACTTAACTGAGAGTGAGATGGAGCAGGGACCCCCTACTACATATATTGTATAAAATGTAGCTGCATATTAAACTGGGCCTACAATAACGTGTAGAGCAGCCTTAAGTTTTTATACATAACTTTTTTGGTCATAGAATACTAAGCTAATAAAATAATATTTTGTTGCCATTACCATATTTTATAAATCATGTTATGATGTTAAACATACATGTGGCCCAGTGAATCCTCAGGATGAACTGGATCTGTGGATGGCTACCTTATGGCGCTTACCCACTGCTAGTACCGGCTCTACTCGTGGTTGATCGTCATAGCGACGCCGCAGGAAACTGCCGTGACCTAATGCGACACACACACACACAGAACGTGGAAGGTGTGCGTTTTTGATTCTCGGCATGTGGCTTTGCCAGGAGACACATTTAGTTTCAAAAGAAGCTGGAGGCAGAAAAAAAAAAAAAAAAAAACACCGCTGGCTAAACTATTTAAAAATGACGGGTTTGTTCAAGACACCCCCGTCTGTCGCTAGCAATGATGACGCAGTGATTAGTGACGATTCTCTCCGACCAATCAGTAGTCTGCAGGTTTTCACGTCACCTTTTGGTATCGCCTCAGCTCGCTTGGAACCTCGACGGAGGTGATACTAAAAAAAGTACCTGTTGGCAGGTACCAGGGACTTTTTATCATGATGGAAAACCAAAAAAGGTGAGTAGAGAAGAGGCGAGTCAAGCAGGTACCATGTAATGGAAAAATGCCATAAGTGACTATGTTACCCATCACAAAAAGGCTGAATTATTTTTGCTAATAATATGTTGGATTTATGTTGACATTTTAATTACTGAAAGAAAAAAAAAACATTCAAAACATTAACAATAATTTAGAGGCCCCCCCTGAAGTAACTCTGAGGACCCCCCTTGGGGTCCCGGACCCCCTGTTGAAGACCCCTGATCTACTGTATGCAGTGTTTAGAGTAAAGTATCCACATTCTAATCCATAGAGAGGCGTTACCCATTCCAACAGGACGGTTGGCTCCAGTGAGCATTTTCAGTGAAAAGGCAAAATCCTCCAGGTTGTTGGTGAAGAGACAGAAGGCCTTGAACTCATCGAACGTGATACTCTGCAAGACAACATTTCAGTTCATTCAAACGCTACACTCAATGGCGTTTTCACAGCATTTTTTTGTGAGGGGTAAGTGCTTAGACCTGGCCGGCGGGGATCCTCTTCCTCATGTTTTCCCAGTAGATGTCGTTGTCTTCTTCGTCGGTGTAGTGTAGCAGCCACTCTGCAAAGTCTTCTCTACGCATGGTGTCCATCCCTTTGGAGAACTGCAGGAACTCCATCTCCTGGACTTCAGCCTGCAGGTCCTCCATGAACCTGAACAACCACGAGTCACAACAACACCACTTATGTCACTTAAAAGAGAGCATAACAAAGACTTCTGAAAATAAATCCATTATTTACATCCAATTTCTTTCTATATAGATAATGTAGTCCAGAGTCTGACTTTACAGTCAATTCTGAATTCATATAAAAGGGTTGTATAAAAGGATTTGACTGCCCTGCACTGCATTAGTTCACTGTTTCTGTTCTGTATGGACCAGGACCAGGGGCGATTCCAGGATTTTTTTTATGTGGGGTGACACGGGGGAACAATAATCAGTAAGGGGGGGGGGCATTTTATCAGAATACAGAATAGAAAATCTGCTTAGAAATATAGGAAATATTGGATAGGATATAACACAATGTAATTCTGCTAATTAAAACACATCACATTCGTTATTAGTTTCAATATATCCAAATACAATACACATTTTCTACAGGCTCAGTCTGCCACTTTAAAAAAAAAACAAAACAATTTCACGCTGGTTCCATGGTATCAGAATTTTGGATAGTCACCATGGAAACATTAATTGGTCATGTGACAAGGACTGGGAAGATTGGTAGAACCATAGATTGTTCTATATCTATGGGTAGAACAGGCAGCCAAGTGACAGCACTCTAATCCAATGGAAGTCACAATTGTCTGATTGACAGAACTCTAGCCTAATGGGATGACCGGGGGGGGCTTAATGTAGCCTATACACCAGACTAGCATACGCTAAAGTGCTGCAAGCCATTTTCATCACAGTTCATTCCTCACAAAATGTGGTTTCCTGCCTTTCTTGAATATAGGCTACCATAGCCTACTTTATGAAGTTAAATAAACCATATTTTGCATCATTTTTCCTTCTGGCACAGATGTGGAAAACCTGATGGTTTAATTGTGATCCTAATACATTTTCAGTCCTGTGAGCTTCCTTCCCATAGGCCAGGTCTATCTATTCTAATTTTTAAATTCCTCAACAGCTGTCCCATTGGACTGTTTACAGAGCACTTGTCAATAAAGTAAAGCTCTATGTGTGTGTGTGTGTGTGTGTGTGTGTGTGTGAAGTACAATAGTGTACAGTAAGTTCACCGTTTTGGACATAAAGATCAAATTCAGCAAACCGTGCACGATTCTGACCTTTACATCTGCATGTAGACTGATCCACACTATATGTGTTCAGTGGAATGGAAGGATCTCTGACAGCAGCAGCAGAGTGTGTGACTAGATTCAAGATTCAAAATCCTTTATTAATCCCACAATGGGGGAATTCACACTGTCGCAGCAGCAAGGGATAAGAGGAAAAGTAGAAGACACGCAATAATAAATATACTTAAAGTGAATAAATATTAAAATAGTCAAATGTATTTACAGTATTGCAGTCACATTTTTTATTGCACGTTTTGTCAGTCCTGATGTGTGTGTGTTTGTCCATGCGGTCTACTGGGAGCAGTGCTGATTGTAAAGTCTGACAGCAGCAGGCAGGAAAGTGATGCACAGGACTACACGGGACATTTCCTTACCTGCAGAACTCCTGATACTGCAGCTTGTTTTCGCCTCTCTCCCCAAAGAAGTAGGCCTGCAGAGTTGTGTTCACACTTTCCCCTTCTTCCACTGGTTTCTGTAAACATCCAGGGAATGTACAATACCATGTTAAAACTCAACTGGTAGATATTACTCTGTATTTAAATAGTGATGTTGAAATATCCAAATCAAGCTAAGCTTTCCTTTTAAGGGAATGTGAATATACCCACCTCTGTGCTGTCCTTGGGAGCTCTCTTTTTACTTGTTGCAATGATTTTCTTCAGCTTCAGAAAAAGAAAATGAAAAATTCACAACAAAGTTAAGCATTCAACCAGAGAAATGATGTCAAAATGTAAACATACATCCCCTCTTCTTTGAGCTATCATAAGAAATTATGAAAAAGACTACTGATCAAACCATAGATATAACATCCATCTAAGGCACACACGACAGACACTGGAGCAGATGACAATCCATGCACCTCTTCTCTTTGACTCGAAAACTTTAGGCTTTGTGCACCGAGTCACAACATGAAAATACGAAACAAGGTGCATAGCGTGCCAACATGCAGTCTACTAGCCTGGACCCGATCTAGACTAAGCACATAGAGGGCTTCTCTCAACATCGCAGAGGTTCAGTCCAGTTGGAACAGAGACACAAATGACTTGAAATATATGGACTAAACTGAGGGGCTGACTCAATCAGGATTTATGGTTCTGTGGGGGCTCCATGCAGAGCTTTCGCCGTAGCTTACTTAAGAGGCCGGAGGGTTATACTTGTGCGTTGGTGTCTGCGTCGTTCTAGCGTATCGTATAGAATAGCAGGGCTGGCATGTGTGGGGTAGAGCGAGTGAGAGAGTGATGGTGATTATCTTCAGAGTGAGTAGTGACTCTAGAGTCACAGTGAGACAAACAAAGTGTCTCCCCTGTTCTTTCTGACCACGGTGGGAAATCTGTAGCAGGAGAAGTTAACCCTCTCCTTGATTTCATGTTGTTCATGGAGAAGGAGAACCAGGAAATGAGTTGGGGGAAATGCAACGCTACCAAGCCACGGCCATGCGGACCAATCACAGTTGTTGCTACGTGTAGTTACATTTTTTGAGAGGTGCACGACAGGCTACGGAGTAGTGTCCGTATCTACACGTACCTAGGCATGTACCTACGGCTTTGATTTAACGTAGGTAGATATAAACTAGGCTTCAGGGTGCAGAGATGCAAACACATGACGGATGGAAAACAGACTAGTAGAGTAGCTAGCAGTGCATCTCTCCCTCACCTTCACATGGTGCCATGGTCCATACTTACAACTGTGGCAGCATCAGTGCTTGAGGCAGCATTAAAGGTGACAATATTTTTGAAATTTAAATGCACACAATAAGAATGAGAATCACAATTCTCTCTGTGCAATGCCCCCCCCCCCATGATTACAGTGCTTTCATTATGACACAATCTGTGTTATGTTCACTACAACATTGTTCAAATCTCACCAAACAAAAACATCATGAAATGTATCAGAGATCTTACCTTGAGAAATTCTTTTTGGTCCACCTGCTCATTGCCGTCTACATCCAGCATCTTGAAAGCTATATGAAATCCTGTACGCGGCTCTGCAACAGTAATACGCTGTCAGTCATCTGAATATTATAGAAGAGCTCACATGAATCACTGCACTTGGTTAGTAGGGCAAAGTAACATTTTGTCAACACAGCCTGGAAAACAGTGCTGAGAAAGAACATGAACACAAATCAGGTCAACTGCTGCTGCGCTGAAATGTGCAGGTGTGCAAAGCTCGGACAGAACGACTGGGGGGGAAAGCAATATTCTTACGGAAGAGAAGAAAATGCAATGCCACAAAATCACAGGCAAATCCATTCAGCACAATATCACTGAGAGTGGGGGAAGACCTTGGAAGGCCCAGAAGTTCATCTGGTATCTCACGTTACTGTATTGTGTCAACAGTTAACTTCATTAATACTGTATGTGCGTTTTCTTTTGCGGGGTGCAAATGTTGCAAATGTTCCACCAAAACAAGTTCCTTCCAGAGACTGTTTAACAGATCCACCTTCGCTGCGTCCGGAGCTTAGCGCCGCCCAAGACGATTGTGATTGGTTTAAGGAAATGCAAACAACCCAGAACGATTTTTTTCCTCCTATCCCAGAATGTATGTGTGGTGTAGCCAGACCTTACTCCACAGCGCTGTGGAGAATAGGAATCTACTTACTGGTCAGGATAGTCAGCAGGAACAGATACTCTGTGTAGGATATCAAACCTGCAAGACACAAAGAAATGTACACTGAATTATATTTAGGAAACAAGATAACCAACAAATATATTAATAGACTTTAAAAACAAGTAACCTGCAAACATACTGATGTGTTTTTTCTGTTAAGGTCACAAAGGACTAATTAAACAAGATCCACCGGTTGTCATTCTGATGCCAAGTTTGAACTGCAGTCAGTAACACCGGAATCTAGACACAGCATGATCAGATCTGGATAGTCTGAAGCTCCTGTGTGTTTGCTCTACTCTGTTGACAGACTTACCATTGTCTCCTATGGTTCTGAACAGCTCACTGCCAGCCTGAGCTTTAGAGGCAACCCCCAACATTTGGTTAACTTCCTGCAAAGGCACAAATAAGAAACAGATAACAGCCAAAACTGATGACTATGCTCTATATGTGCAGTTTGAAACCATTTATTTACACAATGTGATGATGTGAACATACTTTTGTTGTTAAATGTCTCTTATGCAGCTTTCCTACATGAGAAGAAACAAAGATATGTTAATATAACAATAAAAAGAACGTAATAAATAACAGCATGAGGCAGGCATTACATGCAATTTCTTTTTCATCATCTTGGTTTTATCTTTTATCTGAATGTCTGAGGGTTTCCACCCCCTGCAGTTCAGTGAACATGATGTGTGCACCACAGCTGCATTTTATAGTTTGTCCATGACTACAGAGGGTTTGTGCACAAGCTTTGCACCTGAGACTTCCTATGATAGCTAATACTGTAAAGACCAATGAACACCCAAGTGCTGGTGACATAGACTGAAGAATAGACACCACCATGATGACTTTTTTTTTTTTTTAGGGCTAATAGCCCAATAATATATATAAATATTTCTATATTCCCAGTGATTAAAAGAACTCCCGTATACAGTATAGAATTAATCTGGTAATGGGGGTTAGCTGTACTTATGTATGGTTAAATAAAGTTATCCGCTGACATGATGGCTGCGTGAATTTAAAACAAGTCACCTCCAATACAGTAAAGTCTTGTTTTATGTATTTCAAGTTACATTTGAAAGTGACATTTCATGAACCTCTGAGCAAATTGCAACTCCCACCCAAACCATGTTATATGTAGGATTTGATCATGTAATGCTGGTCTAATGGTGTTAAAATGAACTAATATGCTTTCCAATTGAGCATTTTCACATTACCACTCACAACTTTCAGGATACTGCAGGCAACCTTATTTTAAATCACCCATATATATATATATATATATATATATATATATATATATATATATATTTCATATACAAAGCTCTGTCAAGGTCTAACCTTGTGGCCCAGGCCTTGAGCAAAGACTTTTCTCCCAGTTCCAGTCAAGTTATTACATTTACAATAAACCTTATAATGCAAAATCTTCCTCCAGCATCTCTTCTTTGTCTTTTCTTTGTTGCTGTCACAGTACTACTTCTCTATTATCCACAGAGGAGTGTTAGAATGAAGGAAGTGGATGTACAGCTGCAACGCTTCCACTTATATCACCAATATCAATTTGTCACTACGTAGCCTCCTTTACATTTAAAGAGAAATGCACTAGTAACAAGTTCTGATATGGCCTCTCGTAGTCTTCTGGTCCTGTCTATGTACAGGTGACAAATAAAAGGAAAATCCAAAATCAAGTATCAGAGTAAAATGTTAGGCAACAAGGAGCCTTACGAATAGCTTCAATGCTCTCTGACATAGATTCTACAAGTCTCAGCAGCTGTACTGGAGGGATGAACACAATTCTTCCAAAAACTATAGAGCACTGTCGATCATGTCGGTCCATGACCTCCTACAGGTGTTCAACCGGGTTGAGAAATGTATCTGGTGACTGTGATGGCTATGACATCATTTTTTTCACACTCATCAATTCCTTTCATGATACCTCATGACCTGTATTGAAGTATCTGCATTATTCATGTTTTTCCTTTTTATTTTTTCACCCATCTTCTGCAGTATCACCTAGACTAGCGTAGACTAAGTGGACGTAAGTGGAGCTTACTGTCAACATTTTCCAGCATCACAGAGAACAGGAAGTCTCGCGGGGTCATGTAGGGTTCCTGTTCATAGACCACGGAGGCGAACTGGATGAAACGCATCTTCCTGGCAGACATTTGGGGTGCTGAAGGTTCCTGAAACAGCACAAGCGTCACAAATATCACTGCACACTACTGCACCGCTGGAGTACTCACTGTTGGCCATTGTTGGCCTGATAAAAAACACATTTAGCATTTCACTGTGTGAGTGTGAGTGACAGCTGAGGGGCGTTAACGTTAGTTGTTAGTACAAACTCAGGCTGGCTAGTTAGAATACGCCCTTTCTGTAGTGTAGGAGCCACACATTGTATGTTTTTTATGGTCTCATTTATATTATTCATTGATTATTATATTGTGCACTTATATTGTAGGTGGTGGGCGTTTTCATCGCGGTTTGAGCAGAAGTGATAACTTGTTTGCTTCACCTGTTCACCTGTTGTTTTTTTGGGCTTTGACAGAGAGGGGGTGAGCCTGGGAGCTAACACTTTCTGTTGACCGCCGCACTAACGCACTTATTTCGACTCACAAAGTAACTTTACATTTGGTAACTGCAGTGCTAGTTGTATTTTACGTGTATCATTTGCAATACAATCTCGAGCGCGTCACAGTGTGTTTATGCATCTCTCGGTGTTTAGCTAGTCCCTCGCGGCAGCACTTCGTTGAACTGCTTACAGCCGCAACATGTAGGCTAAATATTCATATGTGCTGCTGTAACACGTATTTAGCAGCATATTTAAACAGACAGACATAAGATACAGGGGTCACACCGTGCGTCTGTTTGCGACCAGCTTCGACCTCAACGACAGAAACTTTTATTATGCGTGTAAAGTTACTCACTTTTGGTTCCTCAGCATGAACGGCGAAGGGCAGAGTCCTGTTGTTGGCATGATATTGGTAATAACAGATAACCCCAGTTCCGATAACAGACCCTAAAATACCAGGTCCGACAGCACGGCGCAGTGATAAAGTTTTCAGAGACCGAGGACTCCTCAAAACATTCCTCAACACGGCGGCGACCCTTCCCCAGCTGGCCATTTTTTTTAGGAAGCTAGCTGTTAAAAAAAACTCCAAGGCTAGGCTTCCGTAGCTGCGTACTGTATGTGGGCAGAGCCACGCCCCCAGGTATGACGTAACGTCTTCAGTTCCGGAAAGACCATAC
Source organism: Sander lucioperca (assembly GCF_008315115.2). NCBI lineage: Eukaryota > Metazoa > Chordata > Actinopteri > Perciformes > Percidae > Sander > Sander lucioperca. The sequence continues at coordinate 3,550,064 of NC_050185.1, forward strand.
ATGTCCATGTAAATCCATAGAATATATAATAAATAATGGAATTTGGGTTTTAAGTTTCGTCATCACATCCTGCCAGCTACCTATAGATAATACCATATTTGGTTATTTGGTTATTTTCATGAACAATGTCCCAAATATGATCTGTTTGCATCCAAAGGACCTACAGTACATGTAAAGGCAAACAGGAAATCTCCTACGGACTCAGGAAAAAAACAACGTTTAAATAATGAAGCACAGGGAGGAGAGCAGTGCAGGTTGAAGTCAAAACCCTCCAGTAATATTAGACTGCCCTAAAATAAAATTCTGTAATTGAGAAAAATATGTTGTAATCCATGACTGACTTTTGAGATAGATAAACATTGTCCTCAGATCCTGAACATTTCTCTGCAGTGTGACACAATACATCATGTAAATCTGCTTTGGAAAGAGTTCACTGCTTTTTGACCATGTGTAATGATCACTTTCACATCGATTGTGTAATGTTTATTTTCAGACTCCTCTATTACAAGGTAACATTGGGGTTTTCCCCTCAAGGTTGGGTTTTATTATTATTATTAATATATACATATACTAATTACAACTAAACCTGGTGGAGGACAGTGTGAAAGCATTGTGATGTTACTATAGTGACAGAGCATGCACACAAAGTGTTAACTGTAAATTCTACTTTTAATCTGAGCCCACATATATGTGCCTCAGAGCAGAAAATCAGTCCTATTAACCCATGTTTCACAGAGAAATGCATTTCACATTTAACTTTGGATTTTGACTAATGTTAGACACAAGTAAAAACATTTTATCACATTTCTTAAAGCTTTAGTACGTAACTTTTTGATATCAATGAACATCCGTTACATTCAAGCCATTGCTAAATGAGTTGCTACAAAGCTAATTAAGACTATCAGCTCCACACAACTCTCTCTGTATTTCTCAGTATGACTATGTTCAGAAGATTGTGTCGTCCGGTGACTTTCCCGCGCAGAAACTTGAGTGAAGATAATGACCTCTTCTTGTTTTTTTTGTTTTTTTTAATCCTCCGTGTCCTCCTTGGCTACTAGCAACTGCATAGAGGAGAGGTGGGGGCACGTGCGCGATCACGGAAGGCTTGTATCATGTGGACGTGCCGACAGTTTTGTTGTCATTACTTAGAATTCCTCATGTGGGGGCAGAAACGACGCACTATAGCTTTAAACTAGCAGAAAAGTCATCCTATCTCCTTCAGGTTTTAGGAGAGCTGTGGGGGTCTGCATGTCATATACTACTTGGTCTTAATGTTTCATGGCACGGCTATAGATATAGCACCCCTTTGGGTAATAGGCCTACTGTATACAATATTATTGAAAATGTCAGAATACAGTGGCAAGATATAGCAACATTTATCTTGGTCAAATAACAATTCATCTTAGGATTCCTCTCAGTTTTCAAAAGATATTTTACGTACTTAAAATAAGTGTAACATTACAAAGTGTCCGTCACTGGCCATGCTACAGACCTACAGAGGGGAAAAAAAGACAATGGCAAAGTTAAGGGATGAACAGCTTTTATCAGACAATACCGTATTTCATATTTCCACAGACAGACATTGGCAAATGTTATTCAATTCAACAAACCCATCATAATTCAAATGTACATTCTTAAATACATATATCAAGTTGTGCAGAATTTGTGCAACATTGTATACATGTATGTATGTTTTTGTGTTTTATTATAGAATAAACCCTGCATCACCACTACTGTCTAACACTGTGCACAGGGGCTTTGCTTCAGTGCTAAACAAAAGTTGCATGAACCCCTTTATTTTTACTCAGATAAATTATTCACATGTCCACTCACACTTTATTTAAAACTGCACGTACATAGCTCGGATGAGATTCTGAATTTTCATTGGTCGCTATGAGAAAGCCATAAATAGAGCATAAAAAAAATGTTTGCGTCGTACCACTTTCTGTATGTTCAGAAGCCGGCGGGGCGAATCTGAAGCATATAGATACCCACTTGACATGGACACAGTTTGGAAAATAACAGGCCTTCAAGTGATTTCCACCAATGATTCAGTCCTGCAGTAGTGTCAGTGTGAAGGCTATTTCAGCACTAACTCCAGGGGGCGCTTCTATCAACATACACTTTCTCTGATGTTTTCTCAGTTGAGTATCAGTTGAGTGTGTTTACATTTCAATGTCATACTTTACTGTATGTTTCTATTATATCTGGCCTCCCAAATTTCTTCCATATGGTTGGAACCACCAAGGCTTTATCATAGTGTATGGAGCTGATGTACCGTCACTGCTAATCAACGCTGCTGCCTCTCCATGATGATAATGCTGTGTCTTTTAAGCTGGAATCTTCACCTTCACAGATACTGAGAAACAGGGGCAGAGCCAGATGTTGTAAACATTGGGGGCTCAGCCCAAAGGTAAGGGGGTCCAGGGGCATGCTTCCTTGGGTGAGATTTTCCCCATTTACAGCAACTATATGCACTTCTTTTCAAGCCATTTAAAAAAAAAAAAAAACACAGACTGCCTAAAAATTTGTACACCATTTGGGAAAAACATGATAGTTGCCAAGAAAAAGATTCATCCTGTAGAGCCGACATCCTGTTTTATATCTAACTGTTCTCCAACTGTCTTCAGCATTCTGAAACCAGAACACAACAAATAAGGATTTTCACTCCTGCCACCTAAAAAAAAGGCAAAAACTGTCTGATTCTGATCTATTTATAAGTTAGGCTACACAACATACAGTCGGTAGGGTAGGAATTTGGCGTGAACGGAATTACTAATCTTGAAACCTATTTTCAAGAGAGTTCACAGAATGAATGGCGATATTTCTCCAGTAATGCAACTTTTGCTTCATTGATTTGCCGGCCCAGTCAAAGAGAATGAGGGTTTGGGGGCTTTTGAGAAAACATTCAGGGCTGGAGCCCCAGAAGCACCCCCGCCCCGCTCCGCCCCTGCTGACAGAGCTGAAGCAAAAGTTGATTATCAGTTTCAAGAATGCGCAATTGAGTAGAGAAGCGCTCAGCTTGTAGTTGAAACCAATGTGAGGAACAATCAGGTGTATCAGGTGTGTGTGTGTGTGTGTGTGTGTGTGTGTGTGTGTGTGTGTGTATGTGACCAGCATGTGTGTCCACATCAATTGCACATCAAGTTTGCATCAGCAGGTTTGGAGGTTTATTTAATGTCATAGCAGCAAGTTGTAATGTAAAGTAACAATGACATACACACTTGTAAGACCATCAGTGAAGGAAACAAAGTTTGCACAATATTTGTTTTTTCTTTAGTCACGGTTTATGCTGCCTATTTAATTTCGACTGTTCTGTTATAACATAGTGGGGGGGGAAAAAAATCCCCCGTGGGTTTCATAAAAGTGATGGGAAGCAAACATGTAAAAAAACACACATGGTGATGCGGGCTAAATATCTGCCATGAGCAAGGAATCAGAACAATTACAGCCACACGAAAATACTATAGCTCCTATTTCAATGATAAAAAATATGTATTGCAATGACAGGCTGACTGTCATCACTCAATAACCAATGGTTTTCTCTTCTGAACCTCTGTTTCAGCAAACTGCATGACATGGCACTTATGTAAAAAACAAACAGTGACTGACAAATGAAGATAACATTCACACCACACAGCTTATCTATTCTCATTCAACTCATTTGAAGGCTGCAGTGATACAGAGAGATACAGCGCACTGTCACTACAATCCTCAAGTCAGTGGATTCAAATACTGCTGCATCTGAGATATACTTTTGGTGTTTTTGTAGAAAGAAAAACACACATTTAAGGTGCACTTTGACAGGATGGAAAATGGAAAAACACTGTAAGAAAGTCTGAGCTGCTGCCTGTGTTTGACTGCACCCTGCATGTGCATTTCCTCCTTTGTCTTTAACGTGAGTACAATGTGTCAAGACGGCTACATTTTACTGACATTAATGAAACCTTTAATTGTACTTGTATATGTAAAAGATAACTGACATACATGACAATCAATACGTGGGCTAATGCCTGTTCATCTCTGTGATCACAGCATACTGTACTTGGGTTTAGTCACCAATAATTTGATTATTCAGAGCAGCATGTACTGAACTACCCATGCTAGTTGGTTTTATCACTTCTGTAATATATATATATATATATATATATATATATATATATATATATATATATATATATATATATATATATATATATAAATTTAGCACACCTCTCACAGACACACTGACTACTCAATCAGCTATTAATACACGTTCTTATTGGGGCTGCGGGGCAACTCCTGAATCTGATATGAATACATATTGGCATATAAAAAATACAACAAGCATACCTACAGTATGTCCTGCTGCTCTTCCCTGGTAAAAGGTGTTTCATACAACTACATACTGGTGTACGTATATACACTATGATATTTAATAGTGGCTCATAATTTGTGGCTTTAATTTGCATATTTTTCGTTTAAATGTCGTAAACATTAATATATTTGAGTGACGATTGTTTTTATTTGTGGATTAATACAAATGTTTTAATTTTACCCATTTCAGTTCAGAGTATTGTTTTATTAGAGCACAGGATTTATTGGTATACATACAAAGATAGGTATATACAATTCATGACTTGAACCATGACAGTTTTACATTTAACTTGCCTTAGATGGAGAGATTCCAATCAGTTTGAACTTCAAATGAAAGACACGGTACAGAGAGGCTTTACTCCCAGTGAACTGCTTCAGGGTTTTACAATTTTGGGCACCACAAACTCTGTAGTGATTGAACATTTCACAGCTGAAATCAATACATTCTGTGGAAAATAAATTGCAGTAATACAGTACAAACAGCAGAGGGGCCATTTGGCTTCTTAATTCATGTTACAGATCAAGGAGTAGTCACTTCTCAGGTATATTTTCCCTCCCCCCCCACAAAAAAAAAAAAACATCTCTTTCTTCTCATGCTTACTGACAAACCTACTTTGTCAAACTTACCTATGGATTTTCCGAAGTGGACCATCATAGTAAAATACTTTTTTTTTCCACCACTCACATTAAATTATTGCAATTCCAATATTGCCCAACTTATTTCAAGAACATCAAAATAAAGGCAAGTTTAACAGGTGCACTAATAGACTTTTTCATGCAATGTTCAGATTTTTGTCATGTATACAAAGGCATTGTGTCACATAGGCTTAGTATTACTTTGAGCATTGCCACTTTGAACACACCTTGGATTAGAATTTGATGGAAAGCTTTTTTTTGTGTGACATGGATCATTATGGACAAAAAAATAACAATAATAAGAAAAAGAAAAAGAAAAGAGGAAACTAAACCGTAGAACTGTGTATTCATTGACACCAATGAAGTCAGGTGGGTAACACCAGCATTCCATTATATTAACATGATTCAAAGCTAGCCATGTGATGGGATTAAATGTCATTATGATTAGTATACAGATGTGTCAAGTGTCTAAGGTGCACAACTGCCCGGAGTACGCTTATGTGAATGTGACAAATCATAGAGTTCACATTTGCAATTATTTCTTGTTTCCTTTTCCCCCTTTTCTCTCTTTAACAAAGAGAAAAAATAAAAAAGTATATTGCTTCAAAAAACTTTTTTTTTCTTTTTTCTTTTTTTTGATATTGTGAAACATTTCATTCACCTCTTCTCGGGTTTGTCTAGCTAGACAAGAGCATTACATTATCAGTCAAAGATACATACAGAAAGATGCTGTGAATCCAAGAGATTAAACGATCAACAATGGGGACGTGACAGTGACTAATTCCTGGGACCACTTGTTGGGAGTCTGTCTGTCTGGGGCAACCTCCTATCTACCAGCAGGTGGGCACAATGCAAGCACTGATGTATTGCCTGGGTGAAGGGGAGGGGCTGAGAGATTAGTCCGTCACAGTAACAATAGTCAGTCCAAGGACCATGGACCTCAGTGTGTTCCAGCTCTGTGACTGAGGATCAGCAAAACTTAGCTGCACATGCTCTCCATCCATCCCTCCCTCCCACCCACCGCCTCCTACGCCTTTTGTCAGTGAGTAATGTTGAAAAACACAAAAGGGGGCTACTCATTTGCTCTTTCCAGACGTGCTGGAGCCCCCTGCCCCGCCCTCCATTTTGTCGGCAATTTCGGACGTGTCTAACTTCTCCGAGCCATCCCCTTTCTCTGACCTCTCCTTCTCAGACCTCTCCTCCCCTTCGGCGAGTTCGGACCTCTCGGACCTGGCGTCTGCGTCCCCCTCCGACTTCTCCTTCCTCTCCGAGTGGTCGGGGTCCATGGACGAGGTTCCCGGCTTGTCCCACGTGCCCATGGCCTCATGCTCAGCTATACAGGTGGTGATGTTTGAAGTCCAAGCCTTCAGGTCCTCCTACAGAGACCAGCAAATGACACACGTCAAGGAGTCTTTTTCTTATGTAATCTTTCTCTTTTGCACATTTTTCATATTGGGTTTTGGAACTTTTAAACCATTTCATCATACAGACACAAAATGTAGCCTGCAATAGAGAAGAGAAACCAATTCCAACTGTTGAAATTCCACTTATAAGAAAAAACTGATTTCAGGAGTCAGTACAAACTGGTGGGTGGACAGAGCCCATCTTGTTTCCAGAACACAGAAAGCCAAAATTGATATAACTACGACCATGAAAGAGTGTTGTACCTTTCCTTGATTACATCAGCCATTTGTGTTTTGGGGCTGCTCTCTCAGTGTCTTATAGTTCACTTTCATAAATCAACCCCACCAGTTACTAAATGAGAGGATTCCCCACCCTAGGGGTCAGGAACCATCTGAGATAAATCTGATGACTACTGGGGCAGGAACCAAACAAAAGTTCTGCAACAAAGATCTGTTTTAATTTTTAGACTTTTTTCTAAACTTTGAACTGAATTATTACATAATTTTAAATCTTTGGGCCTCTAAACTGTCATTAAAATGACACTATCTGAGAAGTCATAAGGGACATGTATTTTTGGTGGAACTAAAAAGTCCAACATATCTATCTAAAAGATAACTCGGAGCTTGCTGTAAAATAAGGAGTAACGTCTGATTTTAACCCAAACTATGATCTTTTTCTTAACAGCCACGTGCGTAAACGGAAGTGAACTAATGTCTAATTTTACCCTCAGGACCCGTAGCTGGATTGTTCATACCCCAAGGTCTCCTGACACTCACAGTCAGACAAAGTAATGCAGTACTTTATCAAGGGATTTGCACTTGAAAATTGAGTATTCTTTTTTTTCATTTTTCACCATACGTTTACTCATATAGACTATTTTTCTGGCATGCTATCATGCTATCTGACCATGCTCTAGTCCCACGAACATCTATTTTAATAATTCCATTAGCATGCAAGCTCTGTGGCATCTGAACATGCGCTTGCTCACAAATGAGGACTGTATGGGCTTTGTCTTATAGCAAATTGACCTTTCTGTGAGTCTAAACAGGGCTTCGGATGTTGCTGCCTCTCTCCTGTGGGAGACGTTGTTGGCTATATTAGAGGATAAATAATTTTATACACAGGCTATGAGAATAAACTTAGGAAGGAAAAGCTAAACCAAGCTGGCACAACAAATATCTCAACTTGATAATATGTATGCTGCCTCTCAATGCCCTGATGTATTCAAAGAGCAGTTGTTGCTACAGGCAGAGTTTGATGTTCTTACGACACATCCCTCTACTGAGCTCCGGCTTCAGGCAAGATCAAAGCTTCTTGAACACAGCAATAAAGCCAGGAAACTACTGGCGCACCAGTCACTTCAGGCATCATCTTCCCATGAAATTCCCCAGATTCAAACTAGTTAAGGTATAATGACAGATCCTTTGGAAATGAATTAGGTATTTAAGGAAGCTAACATGTCTCTTTACTCATCTTATCCTAATTCTACCCCTCCCAACTTCAACTTAGTCTTTTTGATGGAGTAGATATCCCTTCTATTGAACAAACTGTAGCTAAAATTAGAGAAAACAATCACTATTGAAGAACTAAATGCTGCTATGGCATCTCTACAAAGTGGGAAGAGGCCAGGACCAGATGGTCATCTGTCTGAGTTCTATAAGAAAGTTAGCCATTAGCTGACCCCCCTACTACTGGACTACTACTGTTCAACGAATCATTTAATTCTGATTGCCAAACTCTTACTAAAGCTCTTAATGAAAAAAAGAAATCTTTAGCCTGTACCTCTTACCGGCCAATAAGTTGTGTTAAGCTTACATTATTGTCAAAACTGGTGGCTTTATGGCTGGAATCTATCATCCCATCTATTATTTCACCAGATGCAGAAAAAGCTTATGACAGAGAAGAACCTCTTTTACACAGAAATTTGGCTTTAAGAAGACTTATTTCATGAGTTAAGCTGCTCTATCACTGCAAGCTTCAATTAGCACAAACAATATTCACTCTGAATATTTTTGTCTTTATTACTTCACTAGACATGGTTGCCCTTTGAGTCCCCTACTATTTGCAATTGCCACTGAACCCTTGTCAATCTAACCCTCATATTAAAGAACAGAACTGAAGGTCTCTCTTTATGCAGATGACTAGGTTTTATACACTTCCAACTTGCATGTTTCTGTTCCGTCTGCCCTTGCCACTCTTCAATCATTTAGTCAAATATCAGAGTTATAAATGGAATTTTAAATAAAAGTTTTCCCATATTGATGGGGAAAAATATTTCCCCATCAATATAGCTGCAGTAAACTATCCTTCACAGAACCTACCCTTTAAGGTCGCCCAGCATAGCTTTACATATCTCGGAGTTCAGCTCATTCACAAGCATGCAGACCTTAACAAGACTAATGCTTCATTTATCCTCAACTGCACAAGTCAGTTAGGTTAAAATTAAAATCCTTTGACGATTCTCCTATCTTTTTCAATGCATCATCATTTTCATGCCTCAGATCTTCTTTCATAAATTAGATGGAATAAGAGGGTTCCCAGACTTTGTCAACTATATTTACAGACCTATGCCACTCGGACGGATGGCTTTACCAAACGTCAGGTTTTCTTATTGGGCTAGCAACATCAGGATTTTAACTGTATGAGGCCTTTGATCCCCCTGCCCCAATGTGGCTGGCACTAGAGGCCAACTCCTCCAAGTCGGTGTCACTGAAGGCTCTAGTACATGCTCCTATTCACTCGTTTATTTTTCCCTGTACCAAGACATGTTGGTTAACAACTCAAGGGGGGAGTTTAAGCGACACTTTGGCCTCCAGTCATTTTATACAGTATCTATGCCCCGCTATTTGCTAATCATATTTTTCCTTTATCCCTCGTAAACAATAACTTCTTGGTATGCTCAAATTTGGGGGTCAAGACCTTTAGAGATTTGTATCTTGATAATGTCTTTGCATCCTTTCAGCAGGTCTCAAATAAGTTTTCATTTCCTAAACCTGTGCAAACAGCGGCTCTTTTATGTGAACGCGCGCGTCGCTGGATTGGGAAACCCTGGGTTGACTGAACTAGTTGTTAACCACCGTCGTGACACAGCTTATGCAGGACCGGGTTTGTTAGGTTAGGTGAAGCCGGGTAACTGAAGAAATCCAGGGCATGTTGATCTGGATTCGTAGTACAGGCCTCAGGTCTTTACATGTCTACAATACAATGTCTGATGTTTTCCATTTTCCTGGGTTCTTGATATGTATTTTGCATAATTCTTTTCCTCCATTTTGGTTTGTACTGTTTATGGTTATGTTTGAATGATCCTGTTTTTGTCTGTATTTTTATAAAATGCTACTCTACAAGAACTTTAACTGGGACACAATATTCAGTTTGTGTTTGTGTTTTGAATGTCAAAGAAATGAACTGTCACTTAAGGAACGGGCTATTCGGCACTGAAGCTGGGGACACGCCAAGCCGATGAACGCCAGGTAGGCCTCAAACCCGTAACTTCAGTCCGGTGGCTAAGCATTTAGCTTTCCTTAAGCCTGGTTCACACGGCAGGATAATTAGGCCGATTTTAGCCCCGATTCACCCCTTCTGACAATCTTAAGGATGCTCCGATTATGGTAAAATAATCTGATCAGATATTCCAGCCGTGTGTGGTGTGTTAAGACTGCTCTCGTCTGCTCGGAAGGACGTCAGGACCGCTCCGATCTCAAATCGGGGATATCCAACATGTTGGATTTATTTGGCCCGATTTCTCCTCGTGTGTGGTGTCCCCCGGGGACAAACGAGCACGCAGCCTGTGGACTGTGGCGTGTAGCCAATCAGAAAGAGAGGTGACGAGGCGGCGAGGAAAGCACCGGGAAACAAAATCAAAACAGCCGGCGGCACGGCGCACCAGAAAGTCCGGTGGACGTCGGAGATAAGTATAGCAAGTATAGTCCATGCTCGCGTTGTCTCCACTTCTTTCATCGCCTTTTCTTTTGATAACGTTTTTTTTTTCGGTTAAAAACTAACTACAAATTATCGCCAGCATAGACATATATAGAGCCACTGCATCCTCTTCGTCCGCCATGATCGTTTACTCTGAAGTCACGTTTGATCTCGAGGGATTTTGCGAGATTTCCCGTCTGACCTGGGAATGCTCGGGAGTCAGATCGGTTCGTGTGTGATGTGTTGATTTTGCCGTGTGCTGCGCACCACACGCTGTACGACCAAAACTGTTAGACCCGTGATTTTTTATCGCCGTGTGTGGGGTCTCTCAGGATTGGAAAATCGGCCGATTTTAAAATTGTCCCGTGTGAACTAGGCTTTAGTATCATATGTGTGAGAAAAACCAAGCTCTGTCATAATCCCTAGACGTAACAAGAGTAATGAAGTTCCCAGGGTTGGTTATTCCGTGACGTGTATATTTGTATTCTCCTCCGTCATTGAATATGAGTTTATTGAAAAGTCCCAATAAACAAAATTGGAATATAAATAAATAAACTACAGTGTGTGTGTGTGTGTGTGTGTGTGTGTGTGTGTGTGTGTGTGTGTGTGTGTGTGTGTGTGTGTGTCTGTGTGTCTTCATGGTAATGAAGAAATATATCACAGTGCACCAGTGGAGCTGACAGACAATGGAGCTCTATAGCACAGAGGATTAAGATATATCAGGCTTTGGATACACACACAATACTTTTAACTTTTAATAGGATTTGTTGACAAAATCACTAGACTTTTCCTTTGACATTACAAAATATGTGTTTGCAGCAAACCTAAATCATCATCATCGGTATATTTCTTAATGTGTAGACATCTCTTATTTGCCCTTAGAGGTGTAATCTTTCATGGACCACTTATATGGCACACAGAAGGTCTAAAGTAAGGGAAGTGGATTATGTCCTAATGTCTGCTCATCTTTAACATGCCTCAAATATGAATGTTCTTACCTCATCTTTTGCATGGAATGCAAAGTTGATTCCATCGTTTATTCTGTTGCGGAAAAAAATCAACAGTGATTGTCAGTTTCTCATGCACTGCAATGCCTTTTATATGTCTAATGAATAATAATATTGCACGTGTTTAATATAATATAATAAAATAGGGAATAATATATTTTTTAAATGTAAAACAACATTACACTTGAAAATCCCTCAGTAAAATCACAATTTAAAAATCACAATTTCTGCCATTAATTTTTGCCGAAATAGAAAAGCTCTTACTGAAGAATGAAGACATTCTTCTTCTTCTTGTATCCCATTGAAGGATCGAATGTGCAGTTACTAAGGTCTACAGGAGGCTCTTCATTGTATGTCGTGGCGTGGTTCCGAGCATCCTTGTAGAAGGTCAGCTGTCCCTCTTTCAGCACACAATATACATTCACCCAGGACTTGCTGTAAAATTAAAATGCCACAGGAAGCAGATCTTAACACATTAAGATTGAATACATATCTGAACGTAACTTGGGCCAGTTGGATGTATTATGATGTATTATATTAAAGGAGACCTATTTTACTCGTTTTCAGGTACATACTTGTATTTTGTGTTTTTACTAAGACACGTTTACATGTTTTAACGTTTAAAAGAACAATTAGTTTTTTCTGGCCATTGCTGCTGCACCTGTATTTACCGTCTGTCTGAGATGCTCTGTTCCTAGATTGGAGAAAAATTAACAACATTTGCAACAAAGATTTTAGGTTTCCTTGACATCAGCATGTAGCTACATGTAACAGTGTATGTAATGTGAACACTGCGATAGTGTGCCTGCCTGGAGCAGATAATCATAAAACCGGCCCATATGACGCCACATTTAATATGAACATCTGACATTGTAACATTATAGGTATGACAGAAAATACGGAGAAGCAAATGGGTCTCCTTTAAAGATGGACACAACACCTAACAATACAATTTTATTTTTGTGTCCAGTTGACTCGTTTAAAATCATCATCTTGTAGAAGTGGTCTTAAATATGCACTTGGTTGCTACATACATGATATTGTGCTGGAAGCTACTATTATGGGGAAAAGTCAGCAACCCCACCAGTTGATGATCCATGTAATGGACATGTAAATAAACAGCATTGCTGTTGTGTTGCAGTATAGAGCTAGTAAGCCAGAATCAAATAAAAATCAGGAAAGATCTTCTAATGTCAGCCTAAACTCTGACAGCCTCCAGAGTCAACTTCCACACAGTGGGGAAATACAACACAGTGGTTGTGCTAATTGTGACCAGAGCTTTTATTAACCTAACTCCTCTAATTACTCTAGTCCATAATGCACTCCTTGGCTTTGAAAGTAAAGACTGGTTACTACTGTAGGTTGTAAACTAGTTAACACTTACTTGCACATGCTAACACTTGCATCTTATGTTAGAGCAGATAAATACACTGTTTTATCCATTCCTTACACGTTTGCTCTTGTTTTTTACGGTTGGTAAGCTATGATTGGACAATCGAATTGTAAGCTATGTCTTTTGTATGATTTTAATCAGTAGTGGTTGTACCTGTTTGGGCTTCTCTGCTGAGCTTCAAGGTCAGATGTGGTGGCCTTTTTGCGGTAGAGGAAGCCTTCGTTTTGGGCAGTGTGTGAAGGCGGCTGAGGTGTCGTTGGGGCACCAGTAGCTGGAGCTGAGCGAGAACGTCGTGTCTCCTCAGGCTCCTTTGGACGGGGCCTCCTCCTTGGTTTGGGGCGGTCTCGGGCACGAGGGCGTCCGTCAAAACGAGTCACAGGTGCTGAGAGGCTGCTTCCAGGGCGATAAGGCTCTCCTCGTGCCTGGGAAAGTAGAATAAAGAGAATGTGACACCAAGTCACACAAGAATGAACATACACAACACCGTTGTGATATACTGTATGTAATCTCACATTTGCTGCCTCTCTCTCCTGGACCTGTTCTACAATCTCTGCCATGGTAGATCTCTTCTCCCTGCAGTGACAACAGACATGAGTCACCCAAACAGAAAACACAATCATTATGTGACCTTAAAATTGATTAGGATCACGCTGGACAGTGCTGATTAGGCACATTTTGTAAAGATCATTTGAATTTCACTGTCACCAGCACAGCTCATTCACATACCCTGAGCGTTTGTCAGATCCTTCTTTCACAGAGCCCTCCAGGTCACTCGAGTCCTGTCTCTGCAGCCTCTGCTTGCTGCTCCCCTCCTGTTCGCTGGACGACTGCCTCTCCAGGCGCCTCCGGTAGCGCTCCTGACGCACAATCAGTGGCAGTTCGTTCAGCCTGGCCTGGATCTCTTGTTCGCTGGAGGTCTGTCTACCCAGCTTGTACTCCCTCTCTCGCCTGAGATGGTCCATCTGAGGATCAGAGCGGCTTCCACGGGGATCCCTCTGCAGACGGCCGTGGAGGAGCTCCAGCCCTGACTCTGGCCCCACCATGTCTGCCATTGGGATGTCCCCAAACTGTTCCCGCTGCACTCTGCTGGCCTCTAGAAGGGGGTTTACAGCCTTGTGGATGTGGTTGATCCTGGGTTGCATAAAGTCAGCTTTCAGGTGCTGCCATGCATATGCCATTTTAGGGTCCATGATGCCACCACTCTGCACCAGGTATCCAGAACTGCCCAGACTTCCACTGCTGTAATGATTTTGTGCCAGAAAGCCTGAGCTACCCAATCCCCCACTGCTCTGATAATTCTGCGCTAGGTATCCAGAACTCACCACATTAGGCTGTTGTGCTAAATACCCAGAGCTCCCCATATTAGGCTGTTGTGCCAAATACCCAGTGCTCCCCATATTAGGCTGTTGTGCCAAATAACCAGTGCTCCCCATATTAGGCTGTTGCGCCAAATACCCAGTGCTTCCCATATTAGGCTGTTGTGCCAAATATCCTGTACTTCCTAAATTAGGCTGATGTCCCAAGTATCCAGAACTGCCCATATTTTGTTGAGGCAGAAAGCCAGGACTTCCCATACCTCCACTGCTTGGCTGCTGAGCTATGTTACCTGAACTTCCTAACCTGCCACTGCCTAGATGGTTTTGCGTACCACCCACACAACCAGTAGTCAGTCCAAAGTACCCAGAGCTCTCTGCACTGCTAGCAGTTTGATGGTTTATCCCAAGGTAAGTAGAAGTGTCTGCTCCACCACTCTGGGAGGTCAGCGCCGAGAAACCGGAATCACTTCCACCTCCGGCCGCCTGGTGGTTCATCCCAAGGTATGAGGAGCTCACCAGCTTCCCACTGCAATGCTGTTCCAGTCCTTGGTAGCCTGATCCATTTATTACTGGCTTGTAGCTGGCTAGAGTTGAGGACAACCTCTGGGTTGAAGGAGTGGCACCCAGATCCAGCCTGGTCTGTAAGGGTTTGGGTTCTATATGTGCCTGTACCGTCTGCCTCAAGAAAGATGAGGTAGCACTTGTTGCGGGAACACTGGGAGTCAGACATGATAATGGGAACATCCTTCGGCTGGAGAGTGGGGTTGTCTTTTTCTCCTCCTCTTTTTTCTTCTCAGCCTAAAGAGAGAGTTAACTAAATAACTAATAGCACTACTTAAACCCAAATAAAACCAGAAATCAAAGACGGGTCCAATAAAATGGGGGTACAACAAGTTATCAGGAATTATTTGCTCATTTCAAAACAGTCTGTTATTGCCTACTAAGCAATGTAGCATGAAAGGCAGATGGGGTGCAGTGAATAAGGGTACACAACATGCAGTAAACGTCATGAGACAGATTCGAGCCCATAACGGTGCAACCTCATGGCATGCGCCCATGCCTGCTAAGCAAACACAACATCCCAAGGTCACGTTTTTTTTCCTGTAGCAGCATTAAATTGCGACTCCACCAAACTGATTAAACATTTATCTACAGTCAAGCTTACTGCGGAAAGCTGGCGGAGAGAGCTGAAGCGTTCTTTCCAGGTTACAGCAGCCTTGCGGAAGGCCTCGTGGCGAAGGATGAGTTGCTCAACCTCGTCTGTTTGCAGCTGGGCCCCTCCTCCCTCTGGCTCCTTGGAGGTGATCAGCGGCTCCTTGGCCTTCAGCCAGGCTTCCGCCTTTACCGTCTCCTGGGCAAACTGGAAATGTTCCTGCTCTGGAGGTGACAGCAAACCAACAGCATGGTTACACCAATGCACACTCCAGTAGAAATCCATTACGTGCTTGTGTACATTATGGTGATATTTATGTGAGAGATCATAGCGGATGTCTATTATATCATTTCAGTCATGTTCAGAGTGAGTGTGTAATGCGCAAACAATAAGATTCATTCATGATTCATGATAAAAGGACAAAGTGGAAAAAACATTTATAGTGTAAACCCATTTGACATTTAACATAGTGTTATGTTAAGAGCTGCTTCTGCTCTGATGTAGTCATCTACTGAGTTACTCACTGCGCTGTAACCTTTCCTGGTGTCTGTCCCATTTTTCAGCAAGATCCCTCTGCTTAGCCAGAAGACTGTCCAGCTTCTCTTTTATCTGTGGGGACAGACAGATTGCAGTCATGACCACAACAACCCAACAACATATAGCTGAATCAAGTCATTTTATGGTTATAAATTATTTTGTGACATAGAGACAGAGCGCAGTCCCGTCCCCTCCGGAGGGGAAAACAACTCTCCGCTCTCCATTGACTTGTATTGCGTGACTGCGCTTCCTCGTCAGTTCTGTCTGCTAGACGAATAAGAAGACTGTGGGATTCTTCTGACACTAAGCTAATGTTAGGCGTTACGTGTGCACTGTGCAGCAAGCATTTTGTTACCAAGTCAAATATCCAAATGTCAGTTTTATCTTTGTTAAAAGTGTAATTATATTTCTGTAAGTAAAACTAAAGCATTTTTGTACACAGTACGCAACTTTTGTTATATGGGAATGTGGGAAAATCAGAATATTAAGTTTGCAAGTGCTAATAGCTAACATTAGCTTACTAACAGCTAACTTGCCCTCTCTGGTAGACGTAGGTTGATAAAATAATCATTTGACATGTTTAAATCGGATGTTTTTGGCTAGCTACAGGCACTTTAGTGTTTCAGTTGTAGTATATTAGTTGCATATTGTGGCGCCAATTGTTTAACCCTCCGATGGGCGTGGCTTTCAGAGTATGACACGATGCGCTGTGTTGGACTTTGTTAGCCTGACCTCCTCTGATGCGGGGTTGCCTGCAGCTATAAGGATCTTGCCCAGATCTGCACACTGCTGTATGGTCTTGCTGCGGCCGTCTACTTTGGCTTTCAGATCCTGATGTTGTTTCATCATCACTTCCAGAGCCGTCAAATCCCTGAGGAGGAATAGATCAGATTATTCAGGTTAAATGAAGCAAAACAGTGGATCCTCATACCTGCCGAGTGTAACATGTTAGCTTTGTGCTTCACAAGTATACAAGTTGACATACTGTTATACAGTACTAGTGCTAATACGATGAATGAGGTATAAAAGGATGAAAAATAATGACTTTGGTGATACCCTGACTTTTCCTGTAGCACCAGCAGTAGAACCATCTTACACCATCCTCACACAAAGACAGTGTAATACTTGCATGTACACAACATGATAAAACATTTGATAGGGTTTTTAAAAGATTATTTAAATTATTATTATTATTATTTTTTTTTTTTATTTTTTTTTTATATATTTCACCTTTATCTCTGATAAAGTACAGTGGACACATTGAAAGGAAGTGTGGGGAAAGATAGATGGGGATGACATGCAGTAAAGGCTGGATTTGAACTGGGAACGTTATGCTTACATGGTATGCATCTTAGATCAATGTCAGGGCACTGTAATGGCCTATTGCCAGAAAATGAATGGACAATAATTTTGATATTCAATGAATCATTTAAGCCATTTATTAAGCAAAAATGCCAAACATTTATTGGTTCCAGCTTCACAAATGTGAGTTAACTAAATTTTATTTAGCCTTAAATCACAAATCACATTTGCCGCGAAGTATTATACAATCTCCACAGCACCTTCTATCCTCAGATAGAATCGTTAGACCCTTGGTGTTTGCTTTTCTCTGTTTTTTGTTTTATTGTAAATCGATCATCTTTGTGATTGGACAAAACAAGCAATTTAAAGACACCATTTTGTACTGGGCTTTTTTCTTTCTTTCTTTTTTACTTTATCTGACATTGTAAAACCTAAACCACTGGTTCCCAAAGTGGGGTCCTTGAGGGAGTTCAGGGGGTCCCCAGCAAAAGGTGGAATCATTTATTTTCACTATAATTCCATTCATATGCAACACAATGGCAATAACACTTTCTGCAATAAAACATCTTAGCAAAAATCCTATCAGATGGGGACCCAGGGACCAAATCATATCAAATGGGGGTCCATGGTCTAATTTGTGTCTTTGACATGAAAAAGTTTTGGGATCCACTGACCTACAACAATTAATTGATTAGAAAATAAGCCACAGACCAACCAGTAATGCAGGTAAAGTAATTATTATTTTCATTATTTTTAATTAATTCTTTCAATTAATTGTCTTTAAAATGTCTTGTTTTCTCCAACCACCAGCTGAAAACCCAAATATATTCAGTTTACAATCACATCAAGACAAAGTAAAGCAGAAAAATCTCCACAACTGAGAAACTGGAACAAGAGGTTTAGCTACTGGAATTTTTGCTTAAGAAAAAGACTTAAATGATTGACCAATAATAAAAAATATTAGCTTTTTCTGATCAGCCTAATGGAAAAAAATCTTTGAGCCCCGCAGTGTGTATGTTCGTGCATATGTCATGTCAACAGCTGTGAAAATATTGGAAGCCAAGTAGATGTGTTGCAAGCTTACTGTACAGTGGAACTGGCTGGGTGAAACGACAAATACTGGCAGTGTAAAATGTATATTCCTCGATTACATCGTATGAAAAATTGAATAACAGATGTCATGTGAAATTAAGTCAAGGTGGCACAGCTGCCTAATTCGACACCTCACAGTGATGAAATTCGGTCTACAAGGAATGCACAAGAACACAGAGACTTTCAGTTAACTGAACACTGAACAAATCACAAATGCAGCTACTAAAACCTGGACCACATACTGTATACCACACGTGTCAAACTCAAGGCCAAGGGCAAAATCAGGCCCCTCGCAAATTTTGATCCCGCCCGCATATCAATTTTGGTCCACCTAGATGTGCGCCAAACCAAAAAGACAAGAAACGATTTTCAAACTGCAGTTACAAGACACTCAAAGCAGACTTTGAGACTCAGAAATTCCCCCAGAACCAGAGAGTTTTCATATTCAGGCTGTGAAACAGGTTGCTGTAAAACATTTTAATCACTAATCATCATCATAATCATTAATGCTAAACTCTACAATGGCTAAGGAACTTTTTTGCTGACTGTTTGGCTTTATGTCGACCAAACTGTAAGAAAGCTATATGAGACATGCAATTATACAAAGATATTTGACTTTTGATTATATAAAAGCATGTCTGGCCCTTGATGTGATTCTCATTTTGCAGTGTGCCCCTTCGTAAAGTTGAGTTTGACACCCATTTTTATGTACATCTCAACACAACTTCAAAGACAGCAGATATCTTACCTGGGCTCATCCCATCCTATCTGGCCCATGATGCCTTCCATCCACATCAGGTTTTCACGCACCACTGAGAAGAACTGCACCTTGTCTGTTACTGAAGTGACCTGGACGCGACTGGCCTCACAGGAGCTCAGCAGCTCCTTCCAGGCGTCCATCACTTCCTGCTCTTTGACCATGATGGCCTCCGCCTTCTCACCAGCATAGATGGTTCTCAACTGGGCAGCGTTCTCCTGCAGTTGCCTCACCTGCACCAAGACAGGATGAAGGGAGTTAGTGGCTTCATCGCAGTATCGTCACAGTGTAGAACAATGGTTGTGTTTGTCGAAATTGAACTGAACTGATTTCATTTTTTTTTTGCCTGTTGGTCGAACAAAACAAACAAACAAGCACGTGTTTAAGTAAACTCATTTTTTTTCTCACTTTATGTTCCACAAGCTCAGTCTGAGGTTAGAAAAACTGCTTTTAGTTTCAGTTCACCCGACTCCTGGAACAAATGACAGCACTTTCTTAAAATCAACTCAATTGTGCCTCTTGGACAATTTAGAAATCTGGTTCTAAACCTGCAAACTTCTACTTGTAACTGTTTTACATCATTGTATTTTCTTTTGCATCCCTATTATCCTAATTTGTTTATCATTCATCATTTTCCAATTCAGAATGTTTTATTGTCTCTCTATATTTCTTATGATTGTACTTTCTGTGTTGTTCTGTTTTTGTCTTTGTAATCTGACTCGATGACATTGAAAATGAAGGTCGCCCCTCAATGGTCTCTCGAGGATAAATAAAGGTTGAATGAATGAAGCCTAAGGCAGAGGGGAAGCAACCTTTACTATCAAGAGAGCCATTTTGGCCCACAATTTTTTTAAGAAATCTATCTCGGGCTGCAAAACATATTTGAGCCTTATAATGAAGCTAATACAGTCTATTTAAGTCTAAATTAACCTATCAACGTTACTAATTATTGGTGGTATTTCTGGCGGCAACAGAGCAATCCCGGAAGTGGAACGTTGTGGATATAGACTATAGAGGGGCTAACGAGCGGCAGGTTGCCTACCCCTGGCCTTAGAGCTAGGTAAGTCCATAGATGTGGCCAACGATACAGGATTAGTGTTTATTTCTCCAAAAAAAGTTTGGTGAAATGTATATGCCCCCATCCTTGTGCTCATGAGCTGTAAGTACTCTGTATGACTGATGGGTTCAGAAAGCGATCATATCACTTGCCTGTGCAACTAGCAGTTGAAGGGCATGCTCAAAGGAGTGCATGAGCCTCTGCAGGGTGGCTGGATTGGTGATGTTGGCTTGGCACGCCCTCACCTCTGGCAGCTGCTTCATCTTCCCTGCGATCTGAGCCAAGACCTACAACACAGGACAGCGTCATTATGATGAGCGCTTTAAAAATAGCAGTTGCATGTCACGGCCAGACTTGTTTGGCTTTTTGAAATGAAGAACACTGTACACCTGAATGCAAGGCGGATATTTGTTTGGACTGTACCTCTTTGCAGTCAGTGAAGAACTTGTGCAGCTGGTGCGACGCTGCCAGCATCTGCCTGCGCGTCTCCATCAGCTCCAGGAGGTCGGCCCACGACTCGTTCAGTCCATCCTTCCACTCGGCAATGGTGGCCGCGTCCGAGTGGCCGCAGTCGATCATCTCGTTCACCATTTTGTTCACCTGCTCCATGCGCTGCTGGCCAATGCTGTTGGTTTCTGAGGCAAACTTGGTGAATCTCTCCTGAAGCACCTGGAACACGCACAAAGCACACAACACTGCAGAAACTGCACACAATAACACAAGCTTAGTGATTTTGATACAATTGCAATTACAATAATGCATTAACTGATGCAGTACCACCTTTATGAGTTTCATATTAACTGTTTGAGACAGAGTGTGCTTTACATTCTGCTAAGAATTGTGTTGCTTTGTTGTTTAGATGATTGAGTAATCGTTTGAGTCATGTTTCAAGCAAAATGCCAAACATTTGCGTGTACTAGCCTATGAAATGTAACCTAGAAATCTAGATGCACCCAAATTTAATTTGCAGCCAAGGGGGTCTAGCAACTCTCCATTGGCTTGCGAGCTGGAAAAACCAAACTCTGGTCAGGCCAATCACATCGTGTATAGAGTCGGTAGGCGGGCTTATGGCTGCTGCTGCTGCTGGGAACAGCGGTCTTCTGGAAGACTTGGAGTTAAGCTTTTCTTTGAGAAAAGAACAAAGAACGGCACTGAAGTCATTCTTAAAAAAGGAAGATGTGTTCAGAGTTTTGCCGACAGGATACGGCAAAAGTTGAATCTATTAACTAGCTCCGCTACCTTCTTCGTTGCTCTGGTTGGTTGTAGTGCTATCCTATTGCGTGCAGAGGGAATTTGAAAGACAACCGTTTATCCCACCCCTCGGATTGAGCCCTGCCAATGGTGAGTTCCCAGACCCAACATCTTGATGTGGGTCTGGCTTGTATATATGGCTATATGAAATGTGCATTTTCAATGATATTTTTCGTTCATCATTGTAAGTTGAATATCGTTGAGTTTTGGACATCTGGTCAGACAAAACGAGTAATTTGAATAGGCTATATGTTAATAATAAAGATATTCATAACTTTTTAAATAACATAAAAATTATTGGATGTGTGTGTGATAGAAGTCATGAATGAAACAGACTTTGCCTACTTTTTCTTCATCAACCCAAACGCTTGAAAACTATACAGCTGTACAGACGCACAGTCGCAGTTAGTCCTATAATATCAACCTGAGCCTTTAGTCTCTCCCAAACAAATGATGATACCATTGTATTTAGAGTATTATAGCAGTTGTATCGCTTTTATGTCTGTTCTGTTCTTTCAGTAAATAAAAAAAACCCAGACGGTTTTATTTATATCAGTCACATTCTGTGACGCCCTGACGCCACAATAGATCTATAGTTGGAATAACTGGAGCAGCAGTCATCAAACATCAGGTGTCTTTGAGACGGCTGCTTTATGAATCCCACATGATAGGACAGTTGGGTTGCTGTGCGTCATGAGTAACTGCCGTCTCCTCAGAATGACGCTGGAATGAGCGAGGATGTCCCGTATGGTACACTTCCTTCATCTTCATGTCTCTCTCTCTCTCACAGGAGCCCTGTTAGCCACATGGAAAGCCCCCACTGTCAGACAGGCGTTGATTAAACTCCATAGTCATTTTGTATCTGTAGTTTGTGCGTATTAGTGTTGAAGTAATTGTGTCCACCAATTGTCTAGGTTATCTATAGACAGGGGAAATGACTGTAAGGCATGCATTTTATGCATATACGTTTGTATGATCTTTAAAATCAAAAAGAAGTTTATTCTTCCACCATCACATGGGTTTTTATTAAAATAGGATTGTTGGATACAACTTGCGATAAATAAACAGATATTGAAATGTACTCAGTTCTGCCTTTCTGCTGCTTTCAGTATTCTGCTAAAATACAACACATTGCTTGTTGGATTTAAAACAAATGAAAGGAAATCATTTCCAGCATTCTTTTATTGAACAAATTGAACATTGAATTGAATGTAAAAGGCGACACTGAAAGTGACATTTTAAAGTGCAGTTTTCTGCTGATATTTTCTTTTAACTAACACAAAAAATCTGAGTGTCTGTCGTGATATGTCGCGGCCTTTCACAAGATGTTTATCTAGGCAGTTAACGTGATGACGATTAAAAAAGCGATATATTGTGCAGCCCTACATTGTTCTATTTTTTTTATCACTAGAAGGACTTAAGGACAGTGGTACCCAGGTGTCATTCAGGTCAATGTCCAACATAAGCTCATAACCTTGCCAGGCAGAGGAGTACTTCAACTCTGTGTCTCCATAGCAGACGGAAGACGTAACCACTGTATGATAAGACAGTGCTGTCTCACCCTGCCAAGGCCATGGAGGAAGTCATCACATAACACATTGGTTGCATCTCATAACCCTTAAATTGCCCCCTGGACTCCTCCACTTGCTTCCCTACCTCGCGTCTTAGTCCCTCCCACTGAGGAGGCACGGGAGAGACTCGAGGAAGTCATGCAAGGAGAGAGGCAACGAGCAAATGTGTTTTTGAGTCATGAGACGTCCTTTCCTCTGAAACGTCACATGAATTGGTCAGCTGTTTGGGCGGAGTTAGCACGGGCTTTCAGCTGCACGGCTTCCAGGAAGGCTGCTCTCGTGTATCCTCACCTATAGCTCCTCGATTATCCCTCCTCGATGCTCGCTGCTTGGGGCAGAAATAAGAGCTTTGAGATGGACTTCCCCCGAGGAGGGACAGAACAACTTCCGCTTTGGCAGAGGACCGAGGAGTCGAGGAGCTATTAAATAAGGGTTATGAGATGCAGCCATTGTGTCTGTGCTGAGATATTTGGGCGCCCGCTATATCTTTGTTTTCATTGAAGGTTCAGCCAAACATAACGTGTCCAGCATGAGTTGAAATACACCTTCAGGAGGACAGGAACTTCAGAGAGTTGGGATGGCACTCCATTTGTTGGGAGTCGCACATGCGCAGTAGCTAGGTAAGGATCACATCAGCTAGCTAGCTGTTTCTCTAACTTCAGTCAGTACAAGGCAGGATTAGCCGGGAAACTTCTTCTAAACGAGGGCACACTTCCAAATTTGCGTGGAATACCTGCAGAACAGGGACATGGAAGTAGTTCTTTTGTAGATTATGGTGAACTCGTGTGTGTTGTAGCAGTGTTTTGCCATTGAGAATGAAGGGGCTAACCGCTAGCATGCTAGCGCTAGCAGCACTGCAGGATGCTAGCGGTTAACCCCCTCGTTTCGGCTAGTGACGTAGAAAGCCGTGCAGATTTTGACCAGCTCACCCGGAGACTGAAGGCAGGACACATTCAGAAACCGTATCTCACTCAAAACAGCATGGATGTTTTTTTTCAAAAATTCTTCAAAAAGTAATAATCTTAAAACAAAAAAACAACTAAAAAAACTCAAACGATTGTTTCTGATTAAATAAAGGGCCTATACTGTAAAATAAATATTGTGTTCAATCACGGTCATGATGGAGATATTACATTTACGTTAGCATTTTTTGCTTTGTGGAATGTTTGCTATAGGAATCTTTGTTGTGATGACGAGAAAACAATGTTTGGTCAAATTGTATAATCTCAAAATTAAATCAGAAGATAACAGGCAGGGTTCATACGTATTTTAACCAATACCTTTCCATGACTTTTCCATGACTTTTTGGCAAATTTCCATGACTATGTATTCCTGAAAATGTCAGTCGACATTATACAATAAGAATAAAAATCTGTGTTAAAGTTTACTCAGAGGTTTAACAATTAACAATTTATGTGGTTCATAGTGGTAACAAAATTACTACATGCTTGGTTCATTTAGACAGGCACTGCTGAAACAAACACATTTCTATTATCTTTTTGTATAACAATTAAATGCGAGAGGCAAATAAATAAGTCTGGGCTTTGTCATAGCTGGTAAGCAGAAAACTACGTCCTGACATGATGGGACTATGTGTACTGTGTTTACTATTACTGCTTTCACACTTGGCCTCTAATTAAGTGTGAAAGCAAGCAACACTTTTGTGAAAATTAAAGTATTTATTCCAATAATTGCATCAAAAAAGCAATTGCATTTCATAGTTTTGATGTGAAATACGTTATATATTTCATGGTGTTCTCTCATAAATTACTCGTATCACAAGTTGAATATGTCCTGTGGTTGGAGTAGTGTAGCAACCACACAAGCACAAGCTTCAGCGTGGGGCCACAGGTCTGGAATGAGGTTGATAACACTGGAAAAATATCTTTGTCTGTGTCTGCTTTCAAAAAGAGACTAAGACAACAGCTACTACTAAAATATTTAAGTTTGACAGCTGGCGACTTCTAAACTAGTGACTCTGAAATCCTTTGATTTTCTTCTACTGTGGGTGGCTGTGGCTCAGTGGTAGAGTGGTCGCCTGCCAATCGGAAGATTGGTAGTTCAATTCCTGGCCCTGCAGTCCCATGTTGAAGTGTCCTTGGGCAAGACACTAAACCCTGAGTTGCCCCTGATGCTGTGCTATCGGTGTGTAAATGTGTGTGAATGTTTATCTGATATATCGGCCACAGTGTGTGAATGGTTCCTGTACTATGTGAAAGGGCTTTGAGTAGTCGTTAAGACTAGAAAAGCACTATATATGGAAACAGTCCATTATTGTGGCTTGTTATAGGTTAATGTGTATTGCATTTGATCTATTTAACCAATGCTTAGGCTGATGGACTAAATGTCTTAGTTAGGGTTTCTTCTTTTGTAAATGATATTGTAGAACACACGTTTCCTTCAACATGATAGTATTTATAATGTGTAATATTTGCTCCCTATACACAAGCTTCAGGTAGCTTACCAGGGTGTCCCATTCCACATATCTGCAGTATGTCTTATGGTTGTACTTGTCTTTTAACTTTTGTGAGTAAATTGAATTGAATTGAAGCCAAACGGTTTTGACGGACTGACCGTGACATCCTCGAGGTCTTGGCCCAGGTCAGTGGAACTGGCCACCGTCTCTCGCTCAGTGATCCACTTCTCTAACTCTTCCACGTCCTTGTTGAGCTGATAGAGCCAGTACTGCTGCTCCAGCTTGGTCTTCCTGTGCTCCACCATGTCCTTCAGAGACACATACAGCCGGTCTATGTGGGACTGCTGCTTGGTGATCTGCTCACTGTTGAAAATGGAGAGAAAACTACATGTTACAGCTACCAACAAGATGGGCGTTGACAATGCCACCCTTATAGTAACCTACACGGTACATTAGAGCATGCAAAAATTAAACTTTCCTCTTTTCTTGGGCTATATGTGCTGCTTTGTGAGTGCACGTGAGACGGTGGGTCAGGCCACACCTTTCTGGGTGTCCGAGTTCTCGTAGACGCTGGCATTGCTGGGATAGCATGCCTACTGTCTCTGCATATGTTTCCACCGTTTGCTCCAGAGCCAGGTGGGCCTTCAGCAGCTGCAGGGTGCTCGCTTCGTCCTGAGAAATATCAGAATGATGTCAGGGTACAGGTTTCACTTTCACATTTATGCCAACAAATAACCGTATGAGTGCTGGGGCTGTCCTTACCGTGCCTTTCTCTTCATTGACCAGATGGAGCTTCTGACCCGACAGCCAGGACTCCACTTTGGCCGCCTCGCTGTAGTACTGCTGAGCCTGCAGCGTGGCGTCCAGCATCACGCACCTCCTCTCTGTCTCCAGCTGCAAAACCTCCCACAGCTGGCGCACATGCCCCGCCCCTTCACGTACAAACTCCACCTCAGGAGTCCTCAGCGAAGCGATGATCCCCGCCCGGTCCAGAACCTCCTCCACGCGGGCGCGCCGCCCCGTCAGCTCCCTTTGGAGAGTCTGAAGGACCAATCACAATCAGAATCAGAATCAGAATACTTTATTGATTCCCTCAGGGAAATTATTTAGTTGCAGTTGCTCACAGTCAAATTCAAGGTAAAATAAGAGTTAGAAAAGAGCAAGTCAATAAGTGTATAAAGTAAGATAGCAATAAAGAAATATAGAAAAGAAATAAAAATTAAATAAAAATGAAAATGAAAATAAAAACGTTAAGTAGAAGTGAAGTGAGATTAGGTTAGAAGTAAGATTAGGTTAAAAAGATTCTTTCAAATGGGTTGTACAAATTCTATTGTAGTGCAGTGTCAACATAAATACAGTACGAACATGAATAAGTACAGTGTGAATAATAAGTAGCAGCAGTGAATAAATAATACATTTTGCATATGTAGCTGATAAATTATTGCAGCAAGTAGTTATTGTACATTAAGTGTGTAACACTCAGAGGGAGGAGTTATATAGTTTGATGGCCACAAGCTGGAACGATGTCCTTTGGCGCTCTGTGGTGCATTGTGGGTGTCTGAGTCTGTCGCTAATGGAGCTCCTCAGACTGACCAGTGTGTTGTGGAGTGGGTGGGAGGAGTTGTCCAGGATGGGAGTGTATTTTGGACAACATCCTCCTCTCTGACACTGTCAAATCAGAGGTAAGTTCCCACACTGAGCGAGGTAAGGTCACATTCCAGCTGACCATGAGCCAAATGTCACTTACCTGGTTCTTTTTTACATGCTGCTGTACACCCTGGAGGTTATTCCCATAATCCTTACAGGAGGCCAAGGGAAGCCGCTCCTGAATCCACATCTACAGAAGAAAATTAAAAACAATGTGTATGGAAGAGGAAATATGTGGAAGGAAACAGGGCTGAGCCATTAATCGTTTTCAAATCGAATCGCGATTTGAAAGAATACGATTAGCTAATCGTGAAGACCGCCATTAATCCAGAGGGACATATTTATTTGAATGTTTGGTGTAACATTTGGTTTAACATTTTTTATTCCTTGTTTCATTATGATATTTACTGTTTTTCCATAAGATAAATGCTGGAATAATGTTCCACGTCACAGATTGTTTACAGAAAATGTCCTATTTTCAGTGGATCTTTCATTTATTTTGTATAACTTTATTTATTTACTTTATTTTTTTATTTTAACGTGATGGTAGAAGGTGCAATATGTAGCTAAAAAAAAAATCACAAATTGATTCGTAATCCCAATATCTGACAGGAAAATTGCAATTTGATTTTTTTTCCGTCCCAAATCGTTCAGCCCTAGAAGGAAAGGATGGGAGAGACAAGAAGTGTGCACTCACCATCTCATCCTCCAGGTCCTGGGCGACTTGATGCATCTCTTTGGAAGCCAGCAGGATGCGGCGTCTCTCCTTCAGGGGCTCAATGAGGCGGACGATGCGGGTCTCTACCACGCCTGACTGCTCGCCGGCCTCCGTGTCACCGCCCACTCTGTCACCTGCCATCATCCCTCGATGGGGTAGGCAGACCCCCTGCAAGCTCCCCAGCTCTCCCATATCCTTGTAAAAGTCCCCTATCTGAGACTCCATAGCCTGCACCGGAAGGGAGGGGAAGGTCATGTTACAGCCATGTGAGGGATGGACAAACGCAGCACATCAGCTGTTTTTCTATCGGAACATTTCAGGGTTATGTAATGGACTGCCTCGCTTTAAGGAAAACAAGCATATGGTGCATATTTTTTAATGCCACTGAACCTCTTGCTTAAGAACACTCCACAACAGCGGCTTCCGTGGACACATGTCAGAGCTGGGGGAAATGACATCAACAACATTGAGCTGAAGTATGCAGTCTGTCAGAAGCATTCGCTGCATCAAGGCAGATTAGAGAGTTTTAGTTCTACAAACATTTCTCATGGCCAAAGGTGCTGTGGAGGTAGAAATCATCTTTTTGTTACATATCACATGGTGTAGACCAGGGGTCTTTAACGTTTTTTAAGCCAAGGACCCCTTAGCTGAAAGAGACACGGAGCAGGGACCCCCTACTACATATTTTATAAAATGTAGTTGCATATTAAACTGGGCCTACAATAACGTGTAGGGCGGCCTAAAGCCTTTATTCATACCTTTTTTGCATAGAATACTAAGCTATTCAAATAGCCTAATAATTGTTGGCATGGTTTTGTAAATCTTTTGTAGATCTTCAACAGGGGGTCCGGGACCCTTAGGGGGTCCTCAGAGTCAATGCAAATTCTTGTTATTTTTAGATTTTTTTTTTCTTCAAAAATTAAGTCTTAACATGAATCCAACATATTATTAGCAAATATAAATCCCCACTGATGATAGGCTTACTGGCCTATAGGTAAGTCACTAAGTAATCACTGTGGCACATGTTGTTTTAACATTAAAACATGATTTACAAAATCATGCCAACAATTATTTGTCAGTATTGTATGCACTAAAAAGGTACAGTATGTATAAAGGCTTTAGGCCGCCCTACACGTTATTGTAGGCCCAGTTTAAAGGTGCACTATGAGTTCCTGCATGGTTTCAGCGCGATTTCATTTTTGTCTCAAATCGTAGGCATCTCTCCTTGATCCGCTAGCTGCCTGCCCCCTGAATACACTTTTTGTATTGTATCACAATTGTGAAAAAGCCCGGTCTCTGGAGACAACACAGGGGTCGTAAATGTCAAACAAACACTAGGGGCACAGGATAGGCATCAAAATACAACAAACCACGTTCCAGCCAATTACCGACAAGATGGTTGGGGGAGGGGGTGGGGGTTAGTGATAGTCAGTCAGTTAGTCATGACAGTTACAGAAACAGGGGGGGAGGGGCAAGCTTGCTCTGTTTTGTTTTGAATTTACTTGGAACGTCAACAGAAGTAACGTCATGCAGGAACTCATAGTGCACCTTTAATATGCAACTTCATTTTATACAATATATGTAGTAGGGAGTCCTGCTCCATCTCTCCTTCAGTTAACGGGGGCCTTGGCTTTAAAAACATTAAAGACCCCTGTGTTAGACAAAGCTGAGGAAACAGAAGTCAGAGGATGACCAACTGATGGTGCTAACCACCAATTTAATCATTTGTGTCTGGAGAGCCGCTCCGTTTCATACATGAGAGTGTTTCGCATATGAAAGAATCATTTGGGTTTCAGTGACACTATTTCAAGAGACAGTGCCAACAAGGTCTCAGAGAGACCCTGGGGAGCTTTGAGACTTGCCTGGAATTTCTGGAGTTGCTCATTGAAGGTGGGCAGATGGTGTGCCTGCTCCAGCTGGGGGGGCTGCTGCTCTAGGTGGGAGAGCTGGTGGTCCAGGTCCGAGTAGCTCTTCACCGCCGGCTCAGGCTTGTTGTTTTCAAAGAGCTGGCGCGCCTTGGCCTTGGTGGTGCTCTCCAGGTCGCACCAGCACTCTCTGATCTCCTCCAGCTTCTGCTGAACGACTGAACGCAGCTCCGGCTTCTCCTGGATCAGCTCCAGACCCTCCTGGAGACAGGAAGGCATGACTGTTCAGGACCACTTGTTAAACTGACTGTAAACGCATTGCACTGCATAGATCAAAATCATAGCATCAATTTAACCCTCTGAGGACAAAAGTCCAAGCTATGTTTGAGAACACTTCCACTCAAAAAGCGATATAACAAAATTTAATTTTAGACATTTATTTACTATTCTATTCATATATTACGCTACCTTTGTGAACCCAAGACTTTTGTAAACTCATTTCAAGCACCAAAACAATTGAGTGGAGGTATGTTTTCACAAGCAAGTGGAGAAATATTTCCGCATTAGGGCCAAATTATCTCTTCACACATTGCTCTGGAATATTTTCAGAAAGCTGAGTTTGTTCTGAAAATTTTGATGTGAAACACATGGGGATCAGTTATATGCAAATACACTTAAAGGAGAATTCTAGTATATATGTAAAAATGCTAGACCTAAAAAAAGGTCCAGGTAAGTGATGTTAATCTAATACACTTTTTGTCAAATTCAGTGAATATCTCACGGTCACCTAGCTCTCTATTTTTTGTGTGTGCTGAAAATTTACACAGCCCTGGCTGTGTAAATGGAAAACAAACAGAAAGGATCACGGTGCGATCATGGAGGGCTTGTATCATGTGGATGCGCCGACAGTTTTGTTGTCATTGCTTAGAATTCCTCATGGGGGAGACAGAAACGGCGCACTACAGCTTTAAAGTGCCAGCCGGCCAGTCCGGGAATCTTGAGGGCGGAGCTTCTGAAGGGGCGGTTGTATTTTTCTGGCAGTTGAGGTCAAATATCAACAGTCTTTGCGAAGCATCACTTACTGCACCTTTAAGTCACTGTGTATTTTCCCAGGTGTTAAAACCTAACTTATTTGAAAACATTATATGTATGCGTGTCATTTCGTGGCTGATTGACTGTTGCTGCTCACTCGTACACTCCTTTAATGTCAGCTTTCGCTTCAAGGGATGGTTCCTATGGGCTGAAATGATTGTTGCTTCACTTGGTACCAAAAAAATGTGAACTGCACTGTTGCTGCATATAACTGTCCACCATTTTAGATTTCAAGCACAAATGTAATCTATTTCTAAACTCGAAAATCCATATTCTTTTACATGACAATGATTTTAGGTAACCCTTTCATCGATTGTCTCTACCAAGGGGAATTGGCATTCAAAGAAAAAACTGTATTATAGGAACTTAACAGCCCCATTGCAAATCTCCACACATACCAAAACACATCATGCCATAGAAAGGCACTGAGAATAACATTTCATAGTGCCGATTAGATAGTGGCTAAATTCAGTTTTGTCCCCAAAATAGCTCGGGACAACACAGCTCCATGCCAAGGATGGAGCCCCCTGCCTGCAGAGAGGCAGGTGTATGGAGCAAAGTTTGGCCTCGGGCTGACCTAAAAATCATGCATGGTAAGTCTAATAAACCCCTGTTCTGCCCTTCGTCTGTGTTCTTCTGCTCCACTTGCGGCCCCTAAATCTTGGGCTTTGTCCATGAAGTGAGCTGGATGAGGAGATGCAGGGGGATCAAAGCTTGTGGCACTCTTTTTTTGTGTCAGTGAAGCTCTTCCCTGACAAGTATTATTACCAGTCTCCTCCCATACCTAGACTTAGGGGAGTTGGAGGTGTTTTTCTCCTATGACAAGATTTTGGATATATTTGAATCTGGCTCCCAAACACTCATTTTAAGCGTGGACCTTCATGACAACATCGCCGGATAATGTTGCAGATTTTATTCCATATTGTAAAAATACAAGCATTTATGCTCCACATTCTTCTGTTACATATGACAGTGGGTGATATATTTGTTATTTACTTAGCTTGTATTGTAATAACAACCGTACATATGATGGATTTTATCTTCTAAATTCTGCTTCCCTCCTTTATCTTTTCACAGGGAGCTGGACCCATATCCTATGGCTTTCATAATGCAGTGCTGCATTCCTCCTCTTGGCACAGGCTCTCTGCTTAACTGCTGCTAGCGCTCACTCTCTCACATCTCTCTCTCTCGCTGCTATCTTTCCTCAGCCTCGCTCTGCCTCTCATAATGCAGAGCCAGCAGAAAGCAGGTCTCTCTGTCTCTCTCTCCTCTCTTGGCTTTACTGACACAGAGTGAGGCAGAGGGAGAAGAAATCAGAGAGGGGGTGGAGAGAGGAGAGGAAAAAGGCAGAATAAAGGAAGGAGGGACGCAAAAGGAGAAAGAATCAAAGGTTTATGGAACAGGAAAGAGGCTGCGGGTGTGCTGGGCTGTGCTACAGCCTGGGCACAGTTGGATCCAAAGGGCATCTGTGAAGTGAATTTTCGAGGTAGTCGTGGCTGACATAGTGCGATTTTTTAAATGGCTACCACATATGAATCATGCTATTATGGCAGCATTGTGTTGCCAAAGTCTGCAGGCTTTCTTGTAATGCTGATGCAGCACAGTGAGAAAGTGGGTGGGATTGAAGGGCTTGTTTTATACTACAGGCACAAACAACAATGTATTCACACCTACTGTATGCATAAAAGTAACACTAGCTAAACAAAGAGTCATAATGCTGCACATATCAACAAATGTGGATGGCAGCGTCCTTCTTTGATGCCATGTTGTCCCTTCAGCCCAACCCATAATGCAACATAACACTATGTATTACAGCCACGTCAAACCAGCAAATGTCAACTTTGAGTGCACGGGCCATTATTTACAATTCTGGGTTGTTCCCTCTTGATACAAAGCTGTGACATACTGTACACTAAAAATACTTTGTTATTATTATGCACTCAGGAGCTTTGGTTATTTAAGTATATTTAAATGCGTCTTGGATTAGTATATGAATAAATTGATTAACCTTTTTCTAAAATGCATATGCCAAATTGGGTGAATGTCGTCAGTGATTAAGATGGAGACACTGCAGGTGAATAGGGAAACCATTTTAACTAAGAGATATCACTATTGAACTTCCCCAATTACTGACATTAATGACATGCAAATCTTTTGAAATATGCACTTACTATTTGATGACATTTCCAGAACAGAAATGTGAACATTGGATAAAGCCAGATTCGAAATTCTTGTTTCATTTCGTTGGCATATTAGAGTCAAAGGTTTTTACAGAGGGGGTTTTGGATATCTCTTTTTATCACTCCATAAATCACAAAATACATTCCAAAATCACGTTTTTAAGACTAAAATGTTCTAAAAATCAGGCTGTGAATGATATCCAAGCAACCACCTCTGTACAAACCATGGGAATATAGATAGAAATGAAACTGGAAGGTTTGGTGTTTGTAATTGCTACTGAAGAGAGAGTTCTGGCTCAGAGTATAAGAAAACTCAATTTGAGAAAACGGCCTTAAAAGATATGGATTGTAAAATGTCTTACATTTTGCAAGACACTACAGGTGATCGTGGAAAAAAGATTATTTATTATTATTATTATTTACTTTATGACTAGTCTATATCCTCGACGTTCCACTTCCAGGATTGCTCTATTGCTGATGGAAATTCCGCCGGATTTCACTCATTTAGGCTGGATGTCTGTTACCTTGGGCTTCCTTTGTGTTGGCGTTCTAAACTCCGGTGGATTTGTGAGGACTATGGTTAACTGCTCCTCAGATCTCTGCAGGGTAAATCCAGACAGCTAGCTAGACTATCTGTCCAATCTGAGTACACGTTCCACCAAAACAAGTTCCTTCCCGAGGCTATTTTGCAGCAGCCCTGCAGCTTTTCCCGGTGCCTAGCGCCGCCCAAAACGATTGTGATTGGTTTAAAGTAATACCAATAAACCAGAGCATGTTCTCCCATCCCAGAATGCTGTGTGGACTAGCCAGACCCTCCTCCGCAGCACTGTGGAGGAAGGTCTGGCAAAGCGAGACTACATTATGACAAATATTGCTTGTATTACAGGTTTTATTGAAATGGGCATGGAGGCATTATCTAATGCTAATTTTTTGGTGAATTTAGGAGAAATCTACACACGTAAATAGACAAAGTGTAGTAAATTAAATGTTTTCTGTCTAATAGTCTGAAAGAAGACATGTTATGGAAACAACATAGCCCAAAATCTTAAAATTGACTAGTACATTTAAAACCTGAAATGTCTCGCCTTCTCTTTTCACGTCTAATTTTAGAGACTATTGCCTCTAAATTTTCGACTGTCTTGTTTGAAACCATTTCCATACCAGTGATGCATGGGTGGCATGTAATGCTAGTAGCATGTTCGTTCTGAAAATACCATTGACATCAAGACAGAAATGTATCATCCATTAAAGGTCCAGTGTGTAACTTGTTTAGTTGTTCATTATCAAAATCTGTGTTGCCCGTTCACAAACTTGTCCTTTTTCATGAATATTTACCACCACCATCAATTCCAGGTATTCCTATTAGCTTGAAATTTTACATTTGCATTCGCATGAACTGGGGTAGACGCTCCATATTCATGCTCCATCTTGAAATACGTTAGCCGGTAAGGGACATACAGGACATACTGCTCCGCCTTTCGCGTTTTCGCTGTCACATGATAAACTCACAGGTGCTGCTAACGCTGCTAATGGGTATCGTAGCTTCCCGGCCCCGGCAGGTTTGAAGAAGGAAACATGGAGGACCACACGTATTCAAAATCCAAATTTCAGTAACAGGAGTCCTCTTCTTCGCCCAGAAAAAAGAAAAAGGATATTGAAAAGAGCAAGAGACCGTCTTTTTGAAGCGTGAAGGCTACCGTAGCTGTAATACATACTTTGAACTGCGTGGTGCGAGAGAGTTGATTGATATATGATCTCAACACTAGATGGGAGAAAGTCCTACACATTGGGCCTTTAAGGTAGTTGTTTTAATATTGTAAGTGTAACATGCTGTAATAAGTCATAGTTTTAAAGTTTATTTAAAAAATATATATATAATGACAGGATGGACATCTGTTTATTCTTATTACAGGACTATGATAGGCTATGCAAACAGTGATAACAAAAATTTATAATATTTTGATTTACATTGTGGCAGTGTACTAGATCAAAAATACAAATGTGCAGGTAAGGATAAATGATAATTCAAAAGAAAAAGAGGACAATGAATGCAACACAATAAGCTAATGAAGTAAGTTAAATGAGGTAGCCTACATTTAATATGAAAAACAGCAACATCTGGAAAGTGACGGTGCAGTGACTTGGATTATGTATGTGTGTGTACTGCAAGAGAAAACAGCAGGGGGAATGGGTAACTTCATCTATACTGCATTAAAGACGTGAGAAAATGTTACACTTAGCTGTATACTGCTGCTACATGTTTCATTGAAAAGGTTACTAAGAAAATGCTAAACCACTGTAAGTCATTGTTGGATGTTAAAAATGTATAGTGAAATCAAACAGTTTTGAATCATTACATAATTTGGAGATTTGAGACTTTTCAAGAGCATCAAGACAATATTATACTTGCTAAAATAATACATAAGAATGTAATGTAATAAATCCAAATGTAACATCAAATTAACACACTAGAGTGTGATAGAGACAATGGTTACCTCCAGCTGCAGCTTTGTTCATAGTGCACTGCAAATATATTGCAAGCTGTGTTTGCAAAATGTTGTTTTATAGCAAAAGCATGGTATGACTGGACTGGGTTTATATGTATATAGTGTTTAAATTAAGATGTTTAAGAGAATGCCCGAATCATAAGCAAGTGCAATTAGCTTTAACTGTATTTAAAGTAGACCTACTATATACTGTTTTTAGGTTCATACTTGTATTTTGTGTGTTCTTTAAAGGTCCCATATCATGCTCAATTTTAGGTTCCTCCTTGTATTTTGGGTTTCTACTAGAACATGTTTAAATACTTAAATGTTCAAAACACATTATTTTTTCTCATACTGTTTGTCTGAATATACCTGTATTTACCCTCTGTCTGAAACGGTACGTTTTAGCGCCTGTCTCTTTAAACCCCCCTCCCGAAAAGCCCAGTCTGCTCTGATTGGTCAGTGTTTCCAGGTCTTTACATCTATGCTCTCTGAGTCTTTGCAGTTGCAGTGAGGGAATGACTGTAACAGCTCATTAGCGGCACTTCCTACCTATATAGAGTTTAGTTGTGACATCACAAATGTACAGAAGTCCTAACGGCTTATTTAAAGGGACAGTTTTTGAATGATTTTCTGCGCGCGAAAGTCGCTTGACGACACAATCTTCTGAACATAGCCCTACTGAGAAATACAGAGAGAGTTGTGTGGAGCTGATAGTCTTAATTAGCTTTGTAGCAACTCATTGGCAACGGCTTTGGCTTGAATGTAGCTTTAAAGGAGACAGATCATGCTCATTTTCAGGTTCATGCTGAGTTTCTACTAGAACACGTTTACAAGCTTCTATGTTCAAAAACATTATTTTTCTCATACTGTCTGACTGAATACCTTTTTTCATCCTCCATCTGAAATGCTCCGTTTTAGTGCCTGTCTCTTTAAGCCCCCCTCCTAAAACACCCAGTCCACTCTGATTGGCCTGCAAGAAAAACATGGTGCACATTTGCTAAGGTATTTCTCAAGTCTTGGGTGGAGATGGGGGCGGTTTATTTGAATGATCCTGCA
Organism: Sander lucioperca; assembly: GCF_008315115.2. Taxonomy (NCBI): domain Eukaryota; kingdom Metazoa; phylum Chordata; class Actinopteri; order Perciformes; family Percidae; genus Sander; species Sander lucioperca. The sequence goes on from NC_050185.1 coordinate 3,586,277, forward strand.
TGTGTTAAGGCCGTTACAGACCAACCAGACGGCTGACCCTCGGCAGAAAAGGCAGTTGGACTGATCAGTCTCCCTGAGTTGGTCAAAAAAGGGCCTCAGAACACACCAAAGCAACGAGACGTAATACGTCTCCATAACAGCAGGCGGCGCTAATCTGTATTGTCGCCCCAAAAAATGAAAACCAGCAGCTGATTGGACAACGCGTCACGTGGGTCTGGTTGCTGCTTCCGGATTTTGGATTTTTCAACCGGCCATTAATGGCGACTCATTCAGAATACGATCTCATATTGTACTAAAATAGTTCACCGAAACGTGTTTCTGAAAACATTTTAAGTAAGAAATAGGCCGTGCAGTTGCTGAATCTGTCTTCATTTCAGATCAACAAAGGTCAGTTTAAAAGATTTTCCAGGTGAGTCCCGACTGCCCTGTCTCCGACTGAGCATGTCAGGTCGGCCAAAATGAAGGCCGACTGCTCCTCCAACGGACGACGGCACGGAACACACCGAACAGACTCGAGTCACCGACCTCGCCAGACTGTCCAACAGCCGATTATCGGCCCGGTGTGTGGCTGCCTTTAGGGGGAGCCAAATCTGAATGGCTTGTTAAATCCCGTGATTTCTGATCTAGGCAGCCTACATAAAAACTGACTGGTTTGTCTTATATTTACTGGTTAGTAGGCACTCCAGATACCCAAATGTATGTCCACAAGCACTGACAAAGTGGGTTTTTCATGACATGTCCCCTTTAACCTTCTTACTAGCTCTTTAGTGTCCATGTGGCTGTTGTGTGTGTGAGAGGTTATAAACAAAGGCAATAAAGTGAAATAATGGACAAAAGAAAATCCATCTACACTGTCTTTTTCCTCAGTCTAATGACTTGTTAGCTAGAGTTAGTGAACATCTTTTAAAGCTGGGGTAGGCAATTTGTTTTTGGCATCGTTGGGCAAGAAATCCATAATAATCTTTCAGTATACTGTAATTCAAGGGGTTTGAGAGAAAACTAGACTTCTGCACCTCCTCTTGGCTGTTATCAGGCTTTATAAAATCTAGCCCGTGACGGGAGACTTTGGCCAATCACAGGTCATTTCAGAGAGAGAGAGAGCGAGAGAGAGAGCGTTCTTATTGGCTGTTCTGCATATGCATAACCGTGCGACGGAGAGGGAAGGCTGCAGGAAGAGGTCTCACTCAACTTCAAATTCTGGTGTGTTTTTGCTTTCTACCCACTGTAGCTTTAAGATACATAAGTGCTTCTTAATGCCAAGATAGCAATATCATCAAAGTTGGCCAACAACATTACTAAACCCTAAAGTAGATATGACCTAATTTCATTTGGCTGTTAAACAATATGTTGACATACACTGTATGAGCATGTAGTACTCATACCAATGTCTAAACACAATGCAACATGCTTAGCTACCCTCATACTAGAACAACTTGTACACTTTTGATACAACAATTCAACAAATCCCATGAAAAAACCAAAGCCAACAATAAATTGATCCTACTAATAAGTAGTAGCCAAAGCCTTCATTATTGTGTACACAGCAATTCACTGTCCTTCTAAATACTCACGAGTGCACCAAATGTAATCTACCACTGAAAATAGTCCCCAACAGACGTTGGAAGTGAAGTTAGAAAGTATAGGCCTTTTTCACAGCAGACATTTTGACTTGTCATAGTAGGAAAAACACAGCTTTTACTTATAACATTAATGATGGCTTTGTGTCCCAGTAAGGCATGACAGTGTGACAGTGAGCCAGCATGCAGAATACCAGGACCCTGAAACTGAAGCAGCTAAATGGAACTCAGCCATTTTATATTTACACCAGTGCTTTTTCCTATTGTAAAATGTCTAAATGCATGTCCTCAGGGGAGACAAGCCTACTGAGAGATGCATTATTAGTTTGGTTTATTGGGATTTATTAGATCATGGAATGCATTGACAATCAGAAAAACATAGAATAATGCTAGCCAAACATTGAAAAACATGCTGAATGAATGGGCAGTTTGAGACCCCTTTTTAGGGGTGCTCAAGCCCTCCTAAATTTCATCTCAGCCTCCCTAAATATTATAATAATAAAAACATTTTTTAGTTAGAGTTTCAAACTTGTCTGTTAGTTACAGATGACAAACAATTACAGGTTTAAAGGGCTTGAAACAGGTTTAATATCCTGTGTGGTCGCCTAGCCTGGTTGACACCAGACCCTTCTCATTTGTAACTGAGAGTGGGTCTGGGCAAGCTTCATTCACAGCCCATTTCCAAAGGGGCGTCACCAACGGACGCCACTCAAATGACTCTGGGCGCAATTGGATAGTCCTTCAACCAATCAGACCAGCGATCCGGGTGACATAGCAGCAACAGCGGCATCAACGGGTTGCTGCACTTCGGTGGCCGTCATGTTGAATGTAAACAAAAAGCTGCTTGCCGTCACTGCGCTATCGTCATCATGTAAAGCCCGCCTCAACGGTTGTGATTGGTGCCTTGATTTGGAAAAATTGGAAATGGGCTTGAACTTGGCCAGACTGACTTGCAGAGCAAATCTCAAATTTGCAGGAAGATCGTCAGGGTTTTCCCAGGCTAGCTGTCGCCAATGCTATGCACCTGTAACCCAGTCAAGGAAAGGGTTAACAGAAACTGAGTTTTGGCCAATCGGAGGTGGTTGAGGTCAGAGATTATTGGCTAATGAAATTACTGATTTAGCAGGGGGGGTTAACACTTTTGCATGCACTATATCCGTGTCACATTCTCATCAGGGGCTGAGCCCCCCTAAAGGTCTGATCCTAGAATCGCCCCTGGCTGAATGTATGTATTAAAGTGAAGCCATCATCCCTTGTTCATTTCCTTGACTTAAGTTCTACCAGTAACATACAAAAGAGGGGATGAAGATAAAGATTAAAAGGTGATCTAAAAGATCTTTTGAATTTTTCAATTTTTCGAAAGGATGAGCAACTAAATATGAAGATGCCCCCAATATTTCAGATACTTAGTGTATGTGGATATAGGATATAAACTAATAATCTTTCTTTGTCTGAATGTTTCATTCATGTTGATCACTTAAAAGTATTGGATACCAGCCCCTAGACAGACAGAGGTAACCAACTGATATAGTGTCCATATGTAAATATGTAAGTGGTGTGTGTTCATTAGTCTGTCACTGATCTATGTGCTCCAGCAGCTAGACAGGCCCATGGTTTGTCTGTATCCTAAGGCTTGGCACAAGGTGAGCTGCGAGTCCTCTCACTGTAACAGAGATGCACCCACAGATCCTCCACACACACCAGCCGCCAGCGGTGGAAGAAGTATTCAGATCCTTTACTTAAGTAAAAGTACTAATACCACACTGTAAAAATACTCTGGTACAAGTAAAAGTCCTGCATAGGAAAATGCACTTCAAGTATTATAAGTAGAAGTACTCAATGCAGAAAAATCATCCCATTGTAGAAAGTGTAACGGATCCAATGGTCTAATCATTTCAGCTGGACTTGTAGGCCGTTATATTGTTGGCTAGTTTAATTTAGAATAAAACATCAGATTTTATAAACTACATGTGTTTTGTGTGCAACAATCTTAATGTGTAAAGTAACTAAAGCTGTCAGATGAATGTAGTGGAGTAAAAGTACAATATTTCTCTCTGAAATGTAGCGGAGTAGAAGTAGAAAGTGGCATGAAAAGAAAAGACTCAAGTAAAGTGCAAATACCTCAAATTTGTACTTAAGTACGGTACTTGAGTAAATGTACTTAGTTACATTCCACCACTGCCAGCCGGCCTTTATGTGCTGAGTAAGTACTGAGAGAACAGAGATAAGGGGCCGAGGCAGGTCCAAAAGGACGCGGCGTTCTCCGATCGCGGCCTCATCTTTTCTCTCTGTCTCTCAGGTAACGACAGAGAGACAGATGGGGGTTGATGAAGTGGTGTTAGTAGGAGACACGAATGTCTCTGTAACCGTCTGCACGGGGCTACGGCACACACACAGGAACTTTAGGAAACCCAGTCAGCACAGGATAGACAACCTCTGTGGAGCAGCCATCTTCTGCACTCAGTGTCAATCCTTTCAGTTGATTTATCTGGTATTTGGCATGAAAGGTTATACAAATACGCTGATGATTCAGAAGTAAAGCCGTATCCTGTTCCAATCCATTTCATTTCAAGCTGCGATGTCATTCTAGTTGGAGGTCCTCTCAGTGTCTCTCTGATTAGAGTCTTGTGATGAGACAGAACATTACAACTGATTTTTTGAATTCTGGAAAAATAATGAAATGTGTTGTGCACATATTTTAAAGGCACCTGGTTATGGGTCAGAAGGTGTCATGGTGGTCTAGTGTAGTGGTTGAAGATGTATACCATATAACCAGGGCCACATGGAATCTGTGCAGAATTTTCATTTTGGATCACCGCTGAAAACATTAAAAAACAAAATCTGCAGATTCCATTTGGGTCTGCATATAACTGTAATGTCAATGGTTCTATTCTGGTCCAGGACCATTGTGGCCTGATGTTTTTCTATGCTTCTTGTCTGTATCTCTACTGTAAACTATCCCATAAAGGTCCCAGGACATGTCCAGGCCTTTGTCTCACTATTGAACATATATAATAATACTGGATTTCAAATATACCCATTCACACATGCTACATGGAGTATATTTGAGTTAACTGTGATCATAAAACCATGTGAGCCAAGTATTCTCAATTAGTGTCCAGCTTCTGTTGCATGAATTATTTAATTTGATTTCACCAGTGTTAAAGATAATAACATGGATACGTTTGCTTTTTAATATAGATATATAAAAATGCCATTGTTCCACCATCTGATTTTCTTTTTTGGCTGTAGAGCATCCCTACTCTTCCATTTATAATTCCTCAAACATGAAGTTTCTTTATCCTCCAAACATCCACCTGAACACACAGGTGTGTAAGCATACACAAATTGGGATGCACAAACCTAACTGACCACAGGAGATGATTTGGTATGGCCAACTAAAAAACCAAAACTAATTTACATAATAACAAGAAACATTATATTAGGGCTGCAACCAACAATTCTATGATATGGCTGCACAGATTGAGTGACTAAACCTGGGAACCTGGAAACTGTCTATAGCAGGGTTCTTCAACGTGTTTTAAGACAAGAACCCCTTAACTGAGAGTGAGATGGAGCAGGGACCCCCTACTAATATTCTATAAAATGAAGTTGCATATTAAACTGGGCCTACAATAACGTGTGGGGCAGCCTAAAGCCTTTATACAAACCTTTTTAGTGCATAGAATACTAAGCTATTAAAATATTTGTTGGCATGATTTTGTAAAGCTGAATTATATTTGCTAATAATACGTTGGATTCATGTTAAAGGTCTAAGAATTTCTCCCATCTAGTGTTGAGATCATATATCGCAGTACGTATTACAGCTACGGTAGCCTTGACACTTCAAAAAGCCGGTCTCTTGCTCTTTTCAAGATCCTTTTTCTTTTTCTGGGCGAAGAAGAAGAAGACTCCTGTTCCTGAAATTTGGATTTTTAATACGTGTGGTCCTCCATGTTTCCTTCTTCAAACTTGCCGGGGGCCGGGAAGCTACAATACCCATTAGCAGCATTAGCAGCACCTGTTTATCATGTGACAGCGAAAACGCAAAAGGCGGAGCAGTATGTCCTGTATGTCCCTTACCAGCTAACGTATTTCAAGATGGAGCATGACTATGGAGCGTCTACCCCAGTTCATGCGAGCGCAAATGTAAAATTTCAAGCCAAAAGGAATACTTGGAATTGATGGTGGTAGTAAATATTCATGAAAAAGGACAAGTTTGTGAACGGGCAACACAGATTTTCATAATGAACAACTAAACACGTTACACACTGGACCTTTAAGACATTTTAATTTTTGAAAAAACTTTTAAAAAATTAGTAAAGAAATAAAGAAAAAATAAATAATGAGTCAACTACTAAAAGCACAAACCTATCTGCACACATTGATTGCTATGCAGAAGTAATCTTTTAGCTCTTTTGCATCGTGACTGGACAAAGTCGAGGTGTCTGCTGGCTCAATGGGAGGGTCTAGACTATGATAAACCTTCAAATACATTTCACACATGGACAACCAAGATGGCTAATGAGGATTTCCTCATTAGGTAATATACAGTAGTAGGGCTCGTCTTCATGGGCCATGGATATAATTAGTTACACTGCTATCTTATGAATATTTAATAATACTGTATATGCCACAAAAATGAATGTGTAAAAATCTATACAGTCTAATGAATTTCTTAATCTCTTCAATAAAAAATGAATAATTCAAACACTTGGAAATGTCAACAAAACCTCTCAGGATATTATCAGAGATGTACTGTAAATACATTTTTGCAAGGTCAAAGCCTGATAAACCTCACCAACCCAATCGTATTATTCAGCATATTCGTTTAAACGTTGTCATGTGTTTTAGTCACACTGTTACACGGGTGCAGGTAGAGGACTGATAGGAGCCACGCATTTGCTTCTAGATATTAAGTGTAAGTACAAAAACTGAGTATGAAATAATCCAAACCATTGCTGACAGAACACACTTTACACAATAAATCATTGTGCGCTGATAGATTTCTGCCATGGCGGAGCTTTTGGCCACTGAAATGCATGCAAGGAAATGAGAAATGAGCTCATTAACCTGCCTTAATTTCCTACTGAGAAAATAATGATTAAAATATTTTTATAAGAAATAGGAGATTTAGAGGATTCCAGCTGTAAAAAATGTTTTTCTGTTTGGCTTCTGGCTTTCATATGATGCTTGGGAGCTGAACGCAAAAGAGCACTTCCTGGTTAACTAAATCCCCCCCCCCAACCAAAGGATGTTACACTGTGCTGAACACCACAGATAAACTACACATTTTTCCACAATGCACATTCCTACATTATGAGCAAAAGTATTGGTTTATGCAAACTTTGCTCGACTAACTGATGAATCCACTTACATCTCATATTCTCTACGAATCCTCCTCATCCGCAGCTCCATGTGACTGAGCTGATAATCACATTTTTCTGAATAATAGCAGCAATATATTTGTGACTTAAACTGGTTGAATGCAACGTGCCATTAGCAGAAATGGAGTCTCATTGAAAAATGTACATCTCAAGAGCCCACCTGGGCTTCACTGAGGCAGAGGGCATGGAGAACATTCTGTGTGGATGGGATGGTGCTCTGTCACTTAAGCAAAGCATGATGGGAATCTGGGGCAAAGAAGCAAACCCGAGAATGTTTTCATGATGTGAACTGACTTTATATGCGTTCCTAACAGATAGCAACATGGAAATGAAAGGAATCTGCCTTCTCTGTGTGCTTGGCCTTCACTGCTGCAAAGGTTTAAGTGTCCTCTATATGATTCACTGTAACCTCCATAACTGAGCAATGGAATTCAGGTGGTCAAACCCCCTGTGCAGAGACCAGAGAACCACAGGGATCACACCACCTGTGAACCTGAACAACACAGCTGCTATAGCAACATAACCTTGAGAATGTAATTCAGGATGTCCCCAAGCAAAGTGATGAAATGGAAGCTGAGTGATGATATCTCTCCCACTTTCACCTATTTGATTTTACAGCCACCACACCCAGTATTACTCATGTTCTCTCTTTGGCCTGTCCCCCCCCCCAAACCCCCGACTCACCTGCTCTGCCTATCTGACCTCCCCATCCAACCCTCCCTCCCTCCATCACCATGCCCTGGTCACCTCCACTCACCTGTTCTATCTTGGCAAGCCATTCTTTATTGCGGGCCAGTTCCGCCATAAAGGCCTGGTGCTTCAGCCACTTCCTGTGTAGCTTTTGAGCCTCATCCCGCGCTGTGTCTCGGGCCATCAGCATCTTCTCTTCCACCCGCTGTCCCAATCACTCAGCTAGGGGAGACAAAAATAGCCACCATCAGGAGCCCAACGCTCGAGCCAGCCCTTCTTCCCCCCTTTCCCACAGGACGTCCTGCTCTGCCTCCTTTACGCAAGAGCCACCCGCTCTGCTCTGCTCTGCTCTGCAGGGGCCTGGGTACCTGTGCTGTCACCACCCACCCCAACCCCCACCAGACACCCTTTTCTGGAGAAAAAAAAAAAAAATCAAGATAAGCACCTCAGCAGCAGTGGTAGCAATGGAAGCACTCAAGCCCTTCCTTTGGGTCGCCCCTGGGTCCTCATGCCCTACTGCTTCATGGGTCTTGCGGTCCTGATGCTGCAGTGCCTGCTAGCCAGTCTCAGAGAAGGCAAAAAACAAACCAGCGAAATAGAGAAAATGCGCCAATGACAACACTGGTAAAGAATGACACACACATCCAAGATTCCTTTTCGCGTTGTGGGTTATCTTCTAGTTTCAAATGTCGATTACAATCCAGCCATCAGGAAAGGTGTAGATGTAGCATAGCCACGGTAGAATCTTTCAGCCGGGGCAAACCTGACCATCCACCACTAGCCAGTCCTAGTCAATCTGTAGTCCGGTCTACTGATGCTGTAGACAGGAGGAGGAGGAAGAGTTGGAGTGGGAGGAGCAGGGTGAATGGGATGCAGAGGCAGTGCAGAGGAGGCCGGATAACATAAGCTATCTGCTCTTGAAATGCATCGTTCCCACCGCTGCAAAGATGCACACGTAGGCTGGTGTGAGATAGCACACTATTTTCTCTCCTCAGTTCCCCTTCCTCGTGTCCCCGAACAGCTCAGCCGCGGTTGGTGCATGCTGCTGCAGTCCTTGCCTCTCAGCTACGCTCCTGTGTGTGTGGTGTGTGTGTGCGTGTATGTATGTGTGTGTCTGTGTGTGTGCTTGCGCTGTGTGTGTGTGTGTGTGTGTGTGTGTGTGTGTGTGTGTGTGTGTGTGTGTGTGTGTGTGTGTGCGCGTGTGTGTGTGTGTGTGTGTGTGTGTGTATGTGTGTGTGTGTGTGTGTGTGTGTGTGTGTGTGTGCAATCACAATCAGCACTGCAGTGCCGGAGTAGAGAGAGAGAAAGAGGAAGAGAGAGCGAGATGGAGGGGAGAAAGGTGGGGGAGACGGCAAAAGGAGAGGGGGAGAAGGAGACAGGGAGAGGAAATGGAGAAAGGGGGAGCGCCAGAGCAAAATAGGAAGGAGAGAGCATATAAAAGAGGGAAAAGATAGTGTTGGTGGGAGGGTAGTGAAATAGAGAAAAGGAAGAGAGAGTCTGCGTCATCCCTCAGTGTCACCAGGGACATTTCTCTGCACTAGAAATGACTGCACTCGGAGCGGGAGCGGGATTTGGGAAGGAGGGGGGGGAGGTGTCGTTTTAAAACAGCTGAATGAGAGGGAAGGAGGATGCCTGCACACATGGTCCACGGTGCAGCTGACTGATTCGGATCACTGTTCACGCTTCCTCTTTAAGGGGACCTGCATGTGATTCTCCTGCTGCAAATATGGCAATTGGGTACAGAGGGTGCACACATACCGCTAATACTGCTCCACCAGGTCTAAAGTATTTATGACAAAGACAATTTGACATTATCAAAAAATGTATGTTCTCTGTTTGTGCTGTGGCATTAAGAGGATATTTTTATGTAGCCTATGCTGTTCTTTAAAAATAAAAATAAATGTGATCAAATTGAGTCATCATAGCATCCAGAGGTGATTAAAGTTTCATGAGTAGAGAGTGAAATGGAGCACTACCCAAAACCACCAAGTTTTGTTGTTCAACCTGGTTGTGTATTTTTTATTAGTTCAGAATGTAATAGACTAGTCGGAATGGACCGATTGCTTGGCCTGTGGTATTGCTGCTTGCAGCTTTCAAGAACCACGTATCCAAACTACTTCATACTCGACACTGCGCTACCTTGGATCCTGAGCAATACACCTGTCATTACATAGACACGTCACACACCCAAGTCACGGCTACTCACAGTCAGAAACACACTCAGTAAAATGCAATCAGAGGAGGTATTCATTTCCAAAAAGGCATATTAGTTGCTTGCTTTGACATAACCACGTCTATGAAGTAAATTTAAAGCATGGATTTAATTTTGCCGGCTGTAACGTTATTGGTATATATATATATATATATATATATAAGTTAGAAGGGAAAACTTACACAGTGTGAGTTGCAATGGCAGAGTGGCGCTGTTCCTATAGGATATTTGCTCATGCTGGTTGACTCTATATGGAAGAGAAGTAGAGTTCGGTTGTAACCAACTGCCAACCTTCGGCAATTGTGGGCGGAGCTAAACGTTTGACTCCGCACGGGTGCCACCTACGCACAGAGTGGCGTAAAACCCACGTTGTAGAATGTAGAATAACGATTATAATATAATATATATATATATTATATATATATTGAGTTTAGGAAAAGAAGAACGGGGAAAGCAAACGCGACTTGCGGGAAACACGACTTGCGGGAAACGCGACTTGCGGGAAACGAGCCTGCGGTCTCTGGGGGACGCGAGACAACAACGGACGGTTGGGTTAAGGAAAAGAAGAACGGGGAAAGCAAATGTCACACGCGGGAAACGGGTCTCCGGGGTGAAAGTCCTGTGTTTTTCCCTCAGACACACATTCTTCCTCTTCCGGTTGCTATTGGGCATGTGTGCAGAGTCAAGCGTTTAGCTCTACCCACATTGAGCCACTCCTCGATCTGCGTACTGCAGTCAGGGCTTACTCACCTGCTCACCAGCTCCAAAAGGGAGTAAGTGCACATAGACCCCAATGTTAAAATGCCCAACTTGCACTGTCTATGATTAACATAAACACCGTGAAGATAAACAAGTATGCAAGCCAACCTCGATGAAAACGGAGTTACCACCATTGCATGATCAAATCTGTAATGGAGCAATTAAGTCCAACCCTTGCAGGTGATCACATAACCCAACAAAGCTGATGATACTGGGAGGGGCACAAGGTTCTTCTTTACCGTTATGCTCACGGCTCTGTGAGGCTGTATTCTCGTTTCTTTTAGCATTTTAGGCCTTTATTTGATAGGACAGCTTAGACATGAAAGGAGCGAGAGAGAGAGAGAGAGAGAGAGAGAGAGAGAGAATGACATGTAGCAAAGGGCCGCAGGTTGGAATTGAACCTGCAACCGCTGCGGCGAGGACTGAGCCTCTATACATGGGGCGCACGTTCTACCAGGTGAGCTACCCAGGCGCCCCGTGAGGCTGTAGTTTACTACACCAATGCTTTGACCTCCATGAAGGGCTGGGTATTGCCAATGATTTTCCGAATCGATTTGATTCCGAATCACAAGGTCCCAATTCGATTACATTTCTGATTCGATATCAATTAGGTTAGGGAAATTTCAGTTAAAATACCAGTATTGCTTGGATATAAAATAAATTCTCAGAGAGAATCCTATGTTGTAAATTTTACAAGCAAGACGCAACCCTCAAATAGTTTTTATAATGCACCAGGTTAACGTTTACATTAAAGGTCCCATGGCATGAAAATGTCACTTTATGAGGTTTTTTAACATTAATATGAGTTCCCCCAGCCTGTCTATGGTCCCCCAGTGTCTAGAAATGGTGATAGGTGTAAACCAGCCCTGGGTATCCTGCTCTGCCTTTGAGAAAATGAAAGCTCAGATGGACCGATCTGGAATCTTCCCTTTATGACGTCATAAGGGAAAAGGTTACCTCCCCTTTCTCTGCTTTGCCCGCCCAGAGAATTTGGCCCACCCATGAGCAAGAGAGAAACATCATGGTTTGCAAACAAGCGGAGCATGGCAGTTGGTCAAGGCCACACCCCCACCCCCACCCTCCACCTTGCCCCCCCTCTCTCCTCCTCAATAGCATTTAAAGCTACAGACACAGAAATGGCACATACTAAGGAAAGCTCATTGGCCCTCATTTATCAACCTAACGCAGAAACCAGCGCAGATATGAGCGCAGAAATCATCTTACGACAGGCTTCACGTGTGATTCATGAAACGTTCGTATCTCACCAATCACAGCGTAAGAATGGTCGTACATTGATAAATGCAGCGGCTGGAAACGATCGTAATTTAAATATCACGCCCCAATATATTCTGGGTTTTGAGGCCTCGCCCCTACAATTTACGACATGGCGAGACGTAATCCGGCTGAGAAGAGACACTTTTCAGAGGTGGAGATTTAAACCCTGATATCTCAGGTTCATTTGCGCTTACGTTTGTAGTTTTGTCAGCCTGAAAACTGATATTAAAGGCTGTAGAAAGAATGGGGAATGGAAAGAGATCACTGTTGCTGTCAACAGTGTTGCCGTGGTAAATCAGACTCCAGCTGAAGTTTATTTAATGTATACATCCTTGACATATTTATGCTATAGTCCCCATAGTAATATACAGGCTTATATTGCAATCTCTTAGGCCTACATGGTTTACGTATATTTAAATAAGCACACAGTAGCGGAGTTTATGCAGTGTCTTTTATTTTACTCGTGTTTGTTTCATGAGTCAGAACTGTGAGGGAGAGCGCGTGTCCTCTGCCCCCCGTGCTGGACCCCCACCTCGACCCTGTCTCCTGACAGCAGAGGTGCTGGAAAAACAAGCCGAAATATATCGGTCAATGGCAGAAATAAATGTTGTGCATCGTCATGTTTCCTGTATTGAGTATCATTGCCAAACATAATATACCTTTTAAAAGCAAGGAATAATATCCCGTCTCCTTCGTATAGCCCCACTTGGGGCTGTGCTGGACACTGGTCTCTGGTCATCGGGTCATCTGGCTCCAGAACCCCACAGGCTAAAACAATGTTGCAGAATTTTTCTGCCGTGTATAGTAGGGTCCCCCCGCTGATGTAAGACCATGAGCCATCTGCCCTTAATCAATCCGATGGAGCGCTCCACCGTGGCCCGTGTGCGTATGTGTGCACTGTTGTACCAGCGAATAGAGGTCTTTTAAAAGAGCCAGATCTGCCATTGCTGATAAGTGATCAACTGATGACTTCTCCTTCTCCTGATAAACTTTTTATTTGCTGCACCGCAAGTCCACACTGACTCGAAAACTTGCGTACACGAGTTCAGACCAGACGTGAGATTTTACGCCCGTCCTACGCCTGTGGGACTGGCTCTAGTGGCTGTAATTCTGCACCAAGGCTGGATTTCGGGAAATACACTTCATATACAGTATTAGGGGACCACTAAGGCCTATAAAAAGCATCCAAAAAGCAGCATGTCATAGGACCTTAAAGAATTGAGCCCCCAATGGTGGTGAAAAGGAATATATAAAAAGAACGATTGTGCTCACTGCTTGGTCATCTCTTTTTCTCTGTGCAATGTCCTCAAAGTATGGTCCTAAAATTCTGTGCTTTTTATTTCTACTACCTTTGTAATCTTCCTCCCAGTAAATTTTAAAACAACCCTACAGGTAAAATTCCCACTAGCAGCCACTAGAGGCTGCAATGTCTTTTACACCCAACACAGGAAAAGTATCAGTCACAACAAACGTACTGATGCATGTTTGCCCTGATGCGCAATAGGGAAAAAATAAGATCAGTCAAACTAAGTAACCCTAACCCTATACAGTATGTACTGTATTTAGTTGATAAGCAGAATAGATTTGTTTCGAAGGTTGAATTCTTGACTTATATTATATTTAAATATACTTGTTTATTAATGTGGTCGTAGTGTGGTTTAAATTTTATAAATGGGTGCAGTTCCATGCACACTTGGGGAATTGTTCAAATAAGGTAAAGTCCGTTTAAAAACAGTTAAATGCTCCACAAAAATATTTAACAGTGCAGAATCTGGCGAACAACGTTTCGGCCCAAAATTTGGCCTTCCTCAGGTGTTCCTTGGGGAATTGGCCATGGGAGTAAATAACAGGGTTAAGGGAGTTAGGAAGGACAAACACTATAGTACATGTACAGTACCTATCCCTATTTGGCTCCCATGCTCCACCCTCATCACCCCACAACCACCACCCACCACACACCACCCCCACACCCCACACACACACACACACACACACACTGTGATCTGCCCTTATTTTAAACAATAAAGAAAGTAAGACATCTTGTTGTTATTCATAGTTTAGTACTATTCTTTCTGGAATAATTTATCATTATGATCAACTTAATTATTTCCTGGATTTTGTATCACCATAGTCCATACACTTATGTAGAAATGCAGGAAATGGGATTCAAATAGAAAACATTTTTTTGGCCCCCAGACCCCTGTTTTGTGAATAGGACAGAGATTTTCAACAGGGGGTCCACGACCCCTAGTGGGTCCTCAGAGTCACTACAGGGGGGGCTGCCAAATTATTCTTTAATACTTTTTTGAAAGTATTAAAAAATATTATTAAAAAAATTAAAATATGTCTTATGTGCAAAAGTCTTAGGCAGGTGTGGAAAAAATGCTGTAAACTAAGAATGCTTTCAAAAATATAAATAATGATTGTTTATTTTTATCATTTTACAAAATGCAAAGTGAGCGACCAAAAAAACATCTAAATCACATCAATATTTGGTGTTACTACCCATTGCCTTCAAACCAGCATCAATTCTTATAGGTACACTTGCAAAAAGTCAGGCAACGTTGAGGATCGTAGACGCAGTGGTCGGCCAAGGAAACTTAGTGCAGCAGATGAAAAACACATCAAGCTTATTTCCCTTCGAAATCGGAAGATGTCCAGCAGTGCCATCAGCTCAGAACTGGCAGAAACCAGTGGGACACAGGTACACCCATCTACTGTCTGGAGAAGTCAGGCCAGAAGTGGTCTTCATGGAAGAGTTGCAGCCAAAAAGCCATACCTCCAACATTGAAACAAGGCCAAGCAACTCAACTATGCACGAAAACATAGGAACTGGGGTGCAGAAAAATGGCTGCAGGTGCTCTGAAATGATGATTAAAAATTTGAAATATTTGGCTCTAGCATAAGGCAGGTTGTTCGCCGAAGGGCTGTAGAGTGGTACAATAATGAGTGTCTGCAGGCAACAGTGAAGCATGGTGGAGGTTCCTTGCAAGTGTGGGGCTGCATTTCTGCAAATGGAGTTGGAGATTTGGTCAGGATTAATGGTGTCCTCAATGCTGAGAAATACATAGATACTTATCCATAATGCAATACCATCAGGGAGGCGTATGATTGGCCCCAAATTTATTCTGCAGCAGGACAATGACCCCAAACATACAGCCAAGCTCATTAAGAACTATCTTCATTGTAAAGAAGAACAAGAAGTTCTGGAAGTGATGGCATGGCCCCCACTGAGCCCTGATCTCAGCATCATGGAGTCTGTCTGGGATTACATGAAGAGACAGAAGGATTTGAGGAAGCCTACATCCACAGAAGATCTGTGGTTAGTTCTCCAAGATGTTTGGAACAACCTACCAGCCGAGTTCCTTCAAAGACTGTGTGCGAGTGTACCTAGAAGAATTGATGCTGTCTTGAAGGCAAAGGGTGGTCACACCAAATATTGATTTGGTTTAGATTTCTCTTCTGTTCATTCACTGCATTTTGTTAATTGATGAAAATAAACTATTAACACTTCCATTTTTGAAAGCATTTTTAGTTTACAGCATTTTTTCATACCTGCCTAAAACTTTTGCACAGTACTGTACTATTATTAGCAAAGATACATTAGCATATTCATAAAAGACAACAACAACCTAGCATTGATGATACGCTTACTGGCCTAAAAACTCATTTCACATACGTGAGGAAAGTTCAGGAGAACTTGATGAATTACATAGAAGCATTTAATGAACACTCAGTTGAGGAGACAATTAAGCAGGCAGTACATTTTAACCACGATGTGTTATTGTGCAGTGCCATCCAACTCTCTGAAGGTCCTGTCCTCCTGAAGGAGTATTTAAAATCATGCTGGATGCTGAAGCCTAGTTTAGCCTATCTTTCTCTCTGGGAAATATCAGATACAAAAGCCTTGTTCAGCCTCTCTCTCGCTCTGGGAAGTAGGCTACAATGTGGCTGGCCCTCCGACCTCCAAAAGGAGACAGTCCTGAGACAAAACATTCCCTTATCATACAGCTGCCTAGATTACCTGAATCTGTAGCAAGATGAACATAATTATCCATGAGCAGGTTTGGTTAATAGAGACTGGCCGAATGTTCTCGTCCCCTGACCTGTGATTTATGAATGACCTGATGTTGTCGGAGCTTTCCCTTTAGTCTCATCATACCACAACACGGTGTTTCTGGAAATTCCACCACGTAAGGTAGCCACTAAGGTAGCCATCCACAGATACAGGTAAGCTTATGGATTCACTGTGCCTTCCACATGTATGTTTAACATTCAACATGATGATATATGAATATGTAAATCATTATTATTTTATTAGCTTAGTATTGTATGCACCATAAAAGGTATGTCTATAGGCCTTAGGTCACCCTAAATGTTATTGTAGGCCCAGTTTAACATGCAACTTCATTTTATACAATATTAGTAGGGGGTCCATGCTCGCCTCTCTTTCAAGTTTGGTGTCCTTGTCCTAAAAAACGTTGAGGGCCCTGCAATAGGTTATATCAGTCAGTTAGAAATCGTTCAAGCCTGTCAGCATAACAAGGGACCCCACAAGAGGTCATCTGCTCTGGGACTACATAGTTCCATCAGGTTTCTGTTTCTGTCTCAACCAGGGGTGTAGCACAAAATTCTGGGCCCTGTAGAAAGGCATTTTCTATGGGCCCCTCCCCACATCCACAGCTATTCATTCTAGCATCTTTTTGGGCCCTCCTCACATGAGGGCCCTAGGTACTCAGTCCCCTTTTTCCACCCAGTCCAACGCCCCTGGTCTCAACCACCGAGGCCTTTACTTGATAATTAGGGAAATAGTCTGAATCTCACTTTCTTCACTAATGTCAAAAATGAACACTTGACTATAACGGCCAGTGTTACAAACTGTTACGTTAGCCTATTTATTGTGAAATATACCAACTAGCACCTTTCACCCACCTCATGCTCCAGTCTCATGCCTAACAAGCCCGGGCCAACGCGTCAATTTGGATAATGTGACGTCATCGCGTAGACAGTTACGGGGAATGTGTTTTCAGTATTTTTTTTAAATACAAAAATACAGTACACTACAATATTAGATAATAGATCGAAAATACGAAGCCATTCTATCAGGTCCATCAAATACAAATGACAAAATACAATTTTGTATTTCAAATGCTTATTTTAAATACATTTATCAGAAACACTGGCCACTCTAATGACATAGCCTATGCCAACAAAACGATGCATTAGTTGTCCATGTCAGGATGATTGTGGGACAAAGCAATAGTAGACTTTAGAGTTAACTGCTGGGCAGAAAAACTTACAACACAACACAAAAATCAAAAGTATTTATAGTTAAAAAAATCCGAAATATCTTTAAAACTTAATTAGGAAATGACCAGGATTGACTGTATTGTCAGCAGCTTTGGTTAATGTTTAGATTATAAAAGTATAACTGTTCTAATTGATCTCATCCCAATACTAAAAGAAAATCAGATGTGATAAGAGGAGTTGCAAAACGGTGTTTCTTATATATACATACAAACAAACAACTTTATTCCTAATTGACTTAACTTAGCCTTTGACACCAGACGTTGACATTTTCATTTACTGTATGGCTGTCTTCTATTGTTTTATGTCTCTTAACTTCTTTTATTTGTATTTTATGCCTGTGTGAGTTATGTATTTTATGTCTTTATTTATTATTCTGTACAGCACTTTGGTCTACTTTGGTTGTTTTAAAGTGCTTTATAAATAAATTGATTACAAATCACAGTAGAACGTAGTAAGTGACATGTGCCAGGGGAGCCTGGACCACCAACTTTGTAGTTATGGGGTAACCACTCCACCTCTAAGATACAAGCCTCATTGATCTATTATTAGACAGCTGCCTGCTCGCTGTCTGATTATCTGATATAAATGACCACATTGCATTGTGGGATATACATTCCCTCGTAGAGTCCTGTTTTATGCACTTTAATAGCCAGTGGAAAATAATCTCAAAATGAAATAGCACAACATGGTGTCAACATAAAAACAGGAAACGCTTGTTCGTTCCTCGGGAATGTTTTAATCCAAATCCGATGTTTTTCTCAACTACCACGGCCCCTGAAAGGACCCTCATGTGGCGGTGCCTGTAGCCGGCTCACAGTCACCTGTTGGCGGCTAAACAACTGCCGCTGGAAGCCGGCGTCCTGGAGCTCTGTAGCAGCTAAATACAACCAGCATCTGCCTCTCGGATTTGATCGTTCTATGGCACGATGTGTTCATGTTACAGCGCTTTACTTAGTTTAAAATACTTCTATTGTATATAATTAATATATGGTCTAGGCAACTGGTGAAGTAGATGATCACTTTGAGGGGGGGGGGGGACATTTTGTCCCCACTGGGGATAAAAATAATTCAGCAGAGGCATGGATATGTTGACCAGAAAGGAGGAAATCCCACGCATTCCCCCCTCAAATCGCACCTTGCATATATCCTATGAGCCTGGCCTCCATCGTATCCATGGCAGGTTCCTCCTTTAAGACATCCTCTGTTTGTTTTTTTTACCGTTCGTGCGCGAATTTGGAAGGCTTGTGTAATGTGGATGCAATGTGTTGTCATTACTTAGAATTCCTCATGGGGGCGACAGAAACGACGCACTATTTTAAATAAATGCTAATTTTCATCTCTCCTGGATGTGTAAAATAGGCAAATAACACCTCACCCATATTAACTGTATAGGGTGATAATATGGTAACCTTGTGTGTACAGATTGTTGTAAGCATTGAAAAATAAATGAATGCTAAAGCAGTGATTCCCAACCATGAGTAAATGTACCCCTGGGAGTGCAGTGCTTCAGCAGGGACTATTGCTCTAGCCTTTTTCCACATTTTCCACGTTTTTTTTTTTTTATTATTATTACATTGTGTGATCAATATGCCAGGGTAAATGCACAGGGGTGCAAATAGCATACATTGAAATTGGTACCAAACAGGGTATTAATAGAACACATTGCTGTGTGCACCGGGGTACCAATAGCATTCACTTCTAATTGCACCAGGGTACGAATAGCATACACTGCTAATTATACCAGGGGTGCAAATAGCCTCACCCTAAAAATAATTCAGCAGAGGCAGCCACATCCATGGTGTGTGTGTGTGTGTGTGTGTGTGTGTGTGTGTGTGTGTGTGTGTGTGTGTGAGAGAGAGAGAGAGTGACCGTTTTGCCACTAGAGGGCAATCTTTCTACAAATGTTTTCTCTCCTGGTATCTGACCAGTCTAAATGAGGACCTGAGCCAGGGACAGATGGAGAGTGTGCGCAGTGATCAATGTTTCTGCTCCTTAAAGGTGCTCTAAGTGATGTGACGCATTTTTTAGGCTACAACATTTTTTGTCACATACAGCAAACATCTCCTCACTATCTGCTAGCTGCCTGTCCCCTGAACACACTGTAAAAAACATCTCCTCACTATCTGCTAGCTGACTGTCCCCTGAACACACTGTAAAAAAACGTGGTCTCTGTAGACAGCCCAGGCTCCACAAACACCAACAAAAACAAACTGCGCCAACCTGCACCACCAAACATAACAAACAGAGTTCCAGCCAATAACTGACAAGGAGGAGTTGGTTGAGTCATGAACGTGCATTGTGGAAGTAGCCTACTGGCTAATGCTGCTGCAGTGATGGCTCAACCATCTCCTTCTTGTCGGTTATTGGCTGGAACACTGTTTGTTATGTTTGGTGGTGCAGGTTGGCGCAGTTTGTTTTTGTTGGCGTTTGTGGAGCATGGGCTGTCTACAGAGACCGTGTTTTTTCACAGTGTGTTCAGGGGACAGGCAGCTAGCAGATAGTGATATGTTTTTTTACAGTGTGTTCAGGGGACAGTCAGCTAGCAGATAGTGAGGAGATGTTTTTTTACAGTGTGTTCAGGGGACAGGCAGCTAGCAGATAGTGAGGAGATGTTTGCTGTATGTGACGAAAAATGTTGTAGCCTAAAAAACGCATCACATCACTTAAAGCACCTTTAATGCATTTCAACTTTTAAAATGATCTTTTATATATCAAGTGAAAGTCCCCTACATGTTTAGACGATGGTGCGCTCCCTATATGTTCTGTGTGTTGAGATATATTATTGTATTTACTTTAGAGCACCAATAAATCGACCCAGAAAGTGAATGCAGCAACAGCTGGGGGCGGATTGGCTCTGTAGACAGACCCGGTATTTTAGTACCAGGAGACAGACTGCAACAGCAGGAAAAGGACACAAAGAAAGACCGGAACTACAGCGCCAGCGTAGCAACATAAGCGGACAGTTTATACCAGCGCACTCAAGTAGCCTCCATGACAGGTAGCTAACAGTTGACAGCATCCAAGGTAAACAGATTTTTCTTTCTGTTAATGTACGTTATAACACACAGTTGTAGTGACTTCGAGTTTTCTGGTCATGGACGGCTGTCTTTAATGTTCAACCGCCACGACAGAGTGCTCTCTGAAGCACTGCATTGGAATAATACATGAGGCGAAACTAACCTTATTGTCAACGTTAAAACATATATTTTTCAGAAACTAAAAGGAAATACATTTGGAAAAGCTTTTGATAGTTATTTTTTTGCTGACATTAGTGTACCCATTTAACGAAAGAGGTGTACAGCAATCCAATATTCTAATAAGTGTAACGTTAACGGTATTTGAAAAACGGTATAATGGGGGGGAAAACTGGCAGCCGAACAACTGTAACGCTAAGTCTTTTGAACGTTATTAATTAATACATTATTATGTGACTTTTTTTACTTGGTGGGGGCTGAAGAGAGCATTAGGAAGTTATGAACTGAATTAAAACGACGCATTTAAAATGTGTAGGTAATTGAAATGAGCATTAATTGTGCAAACAATCCATTTATTTGTATTAGTGCAAATCAAGAAAGTAGGCCTACATACAAAACACATGGTGTGTATTCTTTAAACGTCAATGAAGAGCAAGACAAAGACAACATGCACTAACAACACTGTGTGTGTGTGTGTGTGTGTGTGTGTGTGTGTGTGTGTGTGTGTGTGTGTGTGTGTGTGTGAGTGAGTGAGTGAGTGAGAGAGCAACTGGCAGCAACTCTGCAGGCAGATCCCAAGCAATTGGGGTCTGGTGGGCTGGAGGATTATTTTTTTTATTTTTACTGCCAGTCCAATTTTTCTCCTCCTTACCTTGTGTTTGTGTATGTGTGTTACTCAATACCTACCATTTCCTTGGTAACAGTAGTATATGGGAAATTATTAGACCTGCTTTTTGGCCACCCTCAGACTCTTTTTACAAGCCCTGTACAAATGTTAACATGCAGCTAGAGAAATAGGTTTACCGATTTTGGTGTGGAGGAACTTGACCGGCCTACACAGAGCCTTGACCTCCTCAACCACATCCAACTCAGTCAGCTCAGTGTTTCCTCCCAACAGTTGAGAAGTAGCCGACAATGATGACGGACAACTAACAGACAACGCCTTTTGAAAAGCCTGCCATTGATCTCTTTTGTAGTTGATGTTGGCCTCTCTGTCCACGATGATGTCACATGGCTTTAAGAGCAGTAAGCAGGACTACACCTTTGGACCATGGACAGTTACTGCTGCCAGAAACCACATCATGAAATCCAAAGACATTGAACGGTGAGATGTTCCTCTAACAGTAGGTAGCAGATATATGGAACTGTCTTCTGCCTTTTACTTGTTAATTTCTGTTGGGCCCTCCGGTGGGTTCAGCTTTTACTCATGTTATGCATCCCAGGTATGTTTAACACAGCAGATCATTCTTTTTTTTTTATTCCATTCTAAGTGTGTATGAAATGATTAGCCAGAAAAGGCAACACAAAAACGTGACACTGTGTCTCTGAGTACTGCATGGGCCCAGTTTTGCAACCTGTACCCTCCTAAACCTGCAGAGCTCAGTACTGGTCTTGTGGGTTGACGTTTAGCACTGTTGACATAACAGGCCCAAGGTTAGATTCAGGAAAAGGTGGGAGAGAGAGAGAGAGAGAGAGAGAGAGAGAGAGAGAGAGATCTCTCTATTGTCAATGTGCTCAGATACACAATATTTGTTCAGCAGCTCTTCCACAGTGTGCATAAAAAAATTTAATAAATAGAACAAAGTTAAGTAAACAGAACACAGACAAAAGCAACTAGAAAAAAAATGAATTAAAGCAAAATATATAGGCTACAATGTATCTCAAAAAGTAAGAAAACATAGAATTGCACACAAACCAAAAACACCACTGAAGCACAAAGAGCGCTGGGCCGCTGCGTGTGACCATGCCGCCATCTTTAGTGAAGGCTGCTGGACGAACACTTCAGCAGGCACAAGTTGATAGACTTCAACTACCAACACTGGAACAGACCCATTCCCCACAGTTATCTGTCTAGCAAATGTGACTTCAAAAAACATAGCCTGCATACAAACGACAGACAACAACATACAGCCCTAAAAGCCAGAATACGGCATTCAATTAAAGTTCAACGGTAAGCTTATTACAATCAATCAATTTTATTTGTATCAGTCAGTCTTATTTGGCACATGAAAATGTTATCCCATCTGTTCGTTCAACTTGTCCACAGTCAGATCAGCCTCAGGTTTGGGAGATAATACATCTGTCATAAAAACAAAAACTGGTCAGCTTCAGGGAGAGAGAAATCAAACTTTGTGAGAAATTTCAGCCTGTTTCTACATAACCCATTTGTTATTGTGTGGAAAACATCACTATGGGACGGTGTTTCCTACATCCATTCCATTCTGAAATCATGCTTTTGTAGCTGACAAAACAACAGATAAAAAACCTTCACAAAGCTGTTTGATTAAGAAAGGCAATAAAGTCTTCACTGAATTGTAATTGACAGAGGGGGCACTTGATGGTGACAAATGATGAGAGAGAGGCTGCTGAACTGAGGGTGCTGGCAGTTTTGTTGTCATTACTTAGAATTCCTCATGGAGGGCCGACCGAAACTACGCACAATAGCTTTAAAGGTTGAAAGGTGTTAGCCAGCTGTTTGCCGTTTGCCTTTTCCAGGTTAGCGGAGGAGATGAACATGCCCTCCCTTCCAGAGATGATGTTTGGTGACAACATCCTGCGCATCCAACACACAGAAGGCTACGGCATCGAATTCAACGCCATCGACGCCCTTAAGAGAGTCAACAACATGGAGGACGCTGTAAAGGTGGCCTGTGCTCAGGAATGGCAGGAGAGCAGGCAAGACTAACAACCCAGCTGGGGGATCGTTTTGTTAACTTTTGATATGTCAAAGCTGTCAGGGGTTTCAGAGCAGAATTTTTTTCCAGAATTTAAAATGTGTCATCTGGCCACCACAGGACATCACAGATATTCATGTCAGAGCAACTTAAAGAGGCGCTATGCAGTTTTGGCCATTTCTTCGCTGTTTTCTCTTTCGCTTTTTGCTGGCAGGTTTCTCTATAGAGGCCCCCCCTACAGCTTCAGAATAGATATTTGGGTCACAATAAATAGATAAATGAGTCACAATAAAATACCTCACTGCCACTTTGGAAATGTTTCACTGTGGTGTGGAGCTGTAAATCAAGAAGAACCTGCTGAGAAGATGGCCTTGCTGGTTTTTTAACATCTCTAGGCCCCATAATAATCGGAACAAATATAGACATCACACAGTGATGTACACTGCACACCAGAAAAAAACCCCCAAAAGTCATCCTTACGCTGCCCTACCCACACCAATAAATATAAGAGCAAAATATACATTTGTTTACCACATGAGGCACCTGAGGAGAAGCAGCTAACCTCTAGTGGTTCTAGACAGTGGTTCTTTGTCAGCTCCTATGTTTACTCGTGTCTGACTCCTCTCTCGGTCAGTCTGCCGTTTCCTCTTTCTCTGTTCCTCCGACAATGCTTTCCTAGCTTTCTGTTTCTTTTTAGCCAGCTCAGCCATGACGATAGTGTGAAAAACTCCATCACTACCTTGTTAGCCGGTTCCTGAATGGGCGTATGTGTGCAGTGCCGTGAAGCAATTCGTTACATGGCGAGACCTGATATCACGCCATGCTTCCTGACGCTGAGGCCGGTGGCTCGCCGGCCCAAAGTTGCGAGGGTGGTTTTTCAGCTCACAGGTGCTAGGGGGGAGCGAGATGACCATCATTCAACTCGAAAAAAGTCATATAACCATTCCAATGACTCCCAAGCTGTTCAGTTAAGGTAAATTAAGCTAAAAAAAAACTGCATAGTTCTCCTTTTAAAGAAGGAAAACTCCAGTTTGAAAATACTGGAGTTCTGTGTCGGAAAACGATGTAAAAGATCTATAAAGGCGTTGATTCCCAGACACAGAGCATGTCACCTGCGTAGTTAACATGAATCTCTGTGATCTCCTTCCAGAGCTGACTCTGAACATTCCAAGGAGGTGGTGAGACCTTACGACTGGACATACACCACAGACTACAAAGGCACTCTTATAGGAGATAGTATGCAGCTGCAGGTGGGTCATATCCATTCATTCAACCTTTATTTATACTCGAGAAATCATTGAGGGGCAGCCCTCTTTTATAAAGACATTGTGTCAAATTACAAAGACAAAAACAACCACACAGAAATAAAGCGACACCATCATAAAAAAATAGAAAGACACTAAAACTTTCTGAATTAGAAAAATTATTTTATAAATAAATTAGGATAATAGGGATGCAAAAGAAAGTACAATTATGTAAAGCAGTTACAAGTAGAAGTTTGCAGGTTAAGAACCAGATTTCTAAATTGTCCAAGAGGCACAATTGAGTTGATTTTAAGAAAGTGCTGTCATTTGTTCCAGGAGTCGGGTGCACCAAGTCTACATTTACCGTGCTACGTTTTGGTTTTTAAGCAGAGTTTTGAGCCAAAAGCTATCCCTGGTCACACAAGTGTTTTTAGCTCCAGTAGAAGAACTAATCTTCGTTTAAACTAACAGGGCCAAACCAAAATATCTCATCAACATTCTGGTATACTGGGCATAAACAGGAGGCAGCGTGTATACTCTGCCTGCTGCTGGTAGTTGCCATGGTAACGTCAGTAGCTTAGTCTCAGAGAACGAAACGTCAAATCAGGCGGCGAAACATTGGCGTGGGGGGAACGCCAGAGCAGGGGGAATGAGAGGGGGAAACGCCAGAGCAGGGGGAATGAGAGGGGGGGAACGCCAGAGCAGGGGGAATGAGAGGGGGAAACGCCAGAGCAGGGGGAATGAGAGGGGGGGAACGCCAGAGCAGGGGGAATGAGAGGGGGAAACACCAGAGCAGGGGGAATGAGAGGGGGAAACACCAGAGCAGGGGAATGAGAGGGGGGAACGCCAGAGCAGGGGGAATGAGAGGGGGAAACACCAGAGCACGGGGAATGAGAGGGGGGAACGCCATAGCAGGGGGAATGAGAGGGGGGAACGCCAGAGCAGGGGGAATGAGAGGGGGAAACACCAGAGCAGGGGGAATGAGAGGTGTAAATGTAGCAGCATTTTTAAAGTGCTCATATTATTGCTTTTCAAAGGGACTTACCATCTCCAACAGAAAACACTGTTCACAAACTGCTCCAAACAGCTCTATTGTAGTCCAGCCTTTACTTCAGAGACAAACGTGGTCACTTTGGAACACAAGTTATAATGCTCGCCTAGCTGCTAGCATGGCACGCCATCATACTCTGCTTCTGACTGGCTAGTAGTCCTTACCTAGGTACTGTCAGGGCACACCCTCATACTCTGCTTCTGACTGGCTAGTAGTCCTTAACTAGGTACTGTCAGGGCACGCCCTCATACTCTGTTTCTGACTGGCTATTAGTCCTTACTGCACATGTGCGACTCCCAACAAAGATAGAACAGAAGTGAGATGTCTCACTCTGTAGCTAAAACAGAGAGCTCAACACACAGGGTGAAAAGAGGAGCTGTAGCAATGTGCAGTACAACAAAGATAGTGTTTTCTGAAAATTAAACCACATAAACATATTCTAGTACAACCTCTAAATACAATTATGAACCTAAAAATGAGCATAATATGAGCAATTTAAATCAAAATGGAGCGATGTAAATGCAGCCTAAAGTTAAAAGCAGCTTTTCCAAGTTCAGAGCGAGCTCGTGGAACATGAATCAAAAGCCAGTCAGCAGAGCGAGTCTGCTAATGTCCCTCTGAGTGACAGAGAAGTTCTGTAAGGGACCGTGGTAGTTTTCCAACAAGAGCCTTACAGATGTTCAGTAATGGAATGGAACACAGTATATTCATCACCTTTTTGTTCTTTTTGTTATGTGTGTGTGATTTACGTGAGTGTTTGATTTCCACCTGTGGTTCATGTGAAGGTGGTGAAGACGGCGGAGCGTATCAACATGGAGAAGCTCAAGGCTCGGGAACAGATCATGTTCTTCGACGAGGTGCTGCTGTTCGAGGACGAGCTGCACGACCACGGCGTCTCGATGATCAGCGCCAAAATTGTGAGTGCTGCGTAGGGTTGGGCATCGTTTAGATTTGAACAATTCTGATTCCAATTGCGATTCTTCCTTTAGATTCCGGTTCTTATTGATTCTGATTCTTTGAGTGGTAGGGTGGAAACGGGTCACATGCCTATTTTCACAAATAAGAGTTTTATTTGTATTCAATGGTGGGTGGCAGTTTTACCGGGTGTAAAACAAAGCCAGACTAGAGCTCCATGGCTGCAACGCAACAAGCGCCTGGCTGCTTCGGAAAGCAAAACTTAAATTTGGAACCCATGATCAGATTTGAAACCAAATCCTCCAAACGATTCCAATAAAGAAACGATTCTACTGGAATCGTAATTTTTGAAATAATTCCAAATAGGAATTATAGGAATAGGAACAGCTGATACTATGGATCAAAACGACGACCAGATTTGGTAACATTGTTTTCCCACGGTTTGTGAAAGACTCAGAAGCACGTATTTGGCGGGGGGGTTTAGGCGTCCTTCATCAAGAAAATGTGACGTTTTTTCAATAAATTTCCCCATAGATTTTGTGTTTTCTTTGGGGTCTCTGTGGTTATTTGGCATCTCTTTGAAGTCACTTTGTGTCACTTTATGGTAGTTTTGAGTCTTTTAGTTTTTTTCTTTAAAAGTCAAATCATTTTGGACCATTATTATCACCATATCTGTGTCTGAAACTACAGCAGATAATAATAAATACATAACTCTCAAAAGGCTTCAAGACAAAACTCGCTAAAGAAGTCCAACTCAATTATTAGATTAGATGATTGATGATGATTAGAAAAGTCTTTAAGTTACGTTAATCCGGCTTAGGTGCTGCCCAAAACAGCTCGACCCAAACCTTATAATGGTCAGGAAAACCCTGATTTAAGAGGAAGACTGAGCTTTGAATTCATTTTTCGGCCACAGTCGGTGTAATCAGTGCATAATTCCAGCAGACAGCTCATGTTTTTTAACCCTTAATTTATTCAGGGACGTTTCCGGGAGAGCCCAGCTCTCACAGTTCAACACATTCACACGTAAAAGCTGCCCAGAGCGCATGGCCTCGTACTCCAAAAGCCACGCCCACCGCAGGGGAAAACAATCTGCGCCACAAAATGCAACAAATTGTTTCAAAGGCCAACAAAGTGCCTGTAGCTAGCTAAAAACATGCAATTTGTTAGCTAAAAAATGCAATTTTTTTTGTTTGCATTTCTGTAATATACTGTTTCTTGATGCATGCAAACAGTTTGAACGGATACATTTAGTGTAACATGTTGCTGTGTGTCTTGTTGCTGATGCAGAGGGTGATGCCCACCAGTTTCTTCTTGTTGCTGCGTTTCTTCCTGCGAGTGGACGGAGTGCTGATCAGAATAAATGACACACGACTGTATCACGAGGCAAGTTGGTTTCCTCCAGCCAGGACGAAGTACAGCGCATGGTGCAGTTTAAATATGGCCGAAGTTATCCACACTGACTAATGGTAAAGGCTCTAACGAGTAATGGGTGCTGGTGCTGTTTTTGATTCCAGGCTGGGAAGAACTTCATGCTACGAGAGTTCAGCACGAGAGAAAGCCAGATAGCAGAACTGAAGGTGAGCTGTGACCCGTCGTGCACTCACTAGGGCTGGGACGGTGTGCTTTTGTCCCGATTGGATTCTTTTCACGATACATTGTCGCCGATTGGATTATGTATTGCGATTTCCGTTTATTGCGATTCTAGAAGTATGATGGGGTCTGGGCAGTGAGGAATTGTTTGGTCACAAAGAATGGAAATCTGTAATATCTCTACCTGCAGAATACACTGGAAATTACAATCTATGCATTGTTATCCTTTCTGTTTTACTGGAACTAATGTTTTGAGTACATTGGTCCTAAAATCATACTGCCACAAAGTAAAAAAAATGTTTATGAGAGTAAATTATTTCTTTAGTTAAATATTGCGAAATGTTATATTTATATTTCAACATGACTCCAGAAAAAAAATATGTATGTTCATTTACTAATGATTGTTAGTAGTGACTACTAATGTGAACTTGATTTGTCTACTGCATCAACTCACCGCTCCGTGTTAATACATCTTGACCTGTTCAGTTACACCCAGTAAAAACGTCATTTTAACACAAATACATTTAATAAATGACATTTTCATGTTTGAAAGTCTCTAGGTTTTGACATAAATGCAGATATAAATGTAATACAAAAAAAATAATAATAAATAATTATCGATTTTCAAATATTGAATGAAATACCATATCCTGTAGCCTATTTTGCCGTCAATACTGCCGACGTTGTCTTTGCTGTAATCAAATCAGTATATGTTTATGTTTTAACATGGTATTTCATTTTATCAATGGGAAACATCCATGTGTACAGACAAGGCTAGCAGCAGCAGCGCCGCGTCAGACACGTTTCTGGTGTGCAAAGACATAGAAAACACCACGCAGCCGCCACGCAACAGAAACGCCACGCAGCCAGTGTGCAGCCGGCCTAAGACCCAGTCAGGCGGCGAAACGTTGGCGTCGGTGTTGCCAAAGGTCTCCGTTTGCGGCCGTTGAGACTGCAACACAACCCTGCACATTCCAAACCAAAAGCGGCTCCTCCAAAGGCTCTGAAACGCCAGAGCAGTGTGAATGTGTGGTGTAAACGTAGCAAAAGACATTTTTTGAAACCAAAACGTAGCAATGTAAATGTAGCCTTAAACCTGTCCCTCTCTCCTTCAGAATGTTCCTGCTGCACTGTACACAGAACCCAATGACATCGCCCAGCACCTAACGCTGAAGCTGACAGAGTGTGAGAGGCTGGAGCTCCCTGGGATGCAGCCTGGGAGCGATGTTAATGACGTCGTTCCGTGACCAGCATACTAAGAGGTCCACATTGATGTGTTGCATGATGAAAAAAACGGGAATAGTAGTCCAGAAGCACATCCTTAATCTTACAGTATCATAACAACCATTGATCTTCCCTGAAGTATCTGTACAGGAATAGTTTTTATATATATGATGGTGTGTTCTTAAAACTCAAACGCAACCTGACTTTAGACAGTTTGTAATATCATAGAAACTTGAACCCCCGGTTAAATACTTCGGTCAAGCTTCTGGCTCTGTTCATATTTGAACTGATTTTTGTTTTATGAGACATTTTTTTCACTCTCAAAATTGATCGCCCTTTTGACATAAAAGACTTATTAGTAGGTAGGCTAGCTGCTTCCATGCTTGTATTATTAATATGTCTCTAATGTGTTTGTAAAAACAAAACGCTACACAAAACAGCAGTGTATTTTCTGAAGTCATCAAGAATTTCTGTAAATATGTCTACTGTATTTTCTACGGTGACTTACGGAAGGTGAAAAAGCTTTTTTTTCCATTTGTGAATATATATCTTCGATATGGCCAAATAAATTCTGTTTGTGCAAATGTAGCTAACTGCCACCTGCTTGTGCTGAATTCTTGTTTTTGTTTCTTGTCAAAAAAAGGGTCGGTGATAATCGTTTAAAGGTCCCATGGCATGAAAATGTCACTTTATGAGTTTTTTTTTTTTTAACATTAATATGAGTTCCCCCAGCCTGCCTATGGTCCCCCAGTGTCTAGAAATGGTGATAGGTGTAAACTGAGCCCTGGGTATCCTGCTCTGCCTTTGAGAAAATGAAAGCTCAGATGGGCCGATCTGGAATCTTCCCTTTATGACGTCATAAGGCGAAAGGTTACCGCCCCTTTCTCTGCTTTGCCCGCCCAGAGAATTTGGCCCACCCATGAGAAAATAGAGCTACAACCGTGGCTGCAAGCTGGTCCCCATCCTCCACCTTGCCCCCCCTCATTGTGGGACTGGCTCTAGTGGCTGTAATTCTGCACCAAGGCTGAATTTCGGGAAAGAGACTTCAGATACAGTATTAGGGGACCACTAAGGTCTATATAAAAGAGACTTCAGATACAGTATTAGGGGACCACTAAGGTCTATATAAAAGAGACTTCAGATACAGTATTAGGGGACCACTAAGGTCTATATAAAAGAGACTTCAGATACAGTATTAGGGGACCACTAAGGTCTATATAAAAGAGACTTCAGATACAGTATTAGGGGACCACTAAGGTCTATATAAAAGAGACTTCAGATACAGTATTAGGGGACCACTAAGGTCTATATAAAAGAGACTTCAGATACAGTATTAGGGGACCACTAAGGTCTATATAAAAGAGACTTCAGATACAGTATTAGGGGACCACTAAGGTCTATATAAAAGCATCCAAAAGCAGCATGTCATGGGACCTTTAAATGAATCCAACACTCAACACAAATGAAATTTCATCACCGATAAATGTTGATTTGCAAATCAACCTGTGACCTTTGTTTAGTTTCACGACATCAGCAGTGACCATGGAGCACATTTGAAGTTTTGACGTTCCAGTGGGGAAATGGGACTCAAAATGATCAAATGATAGGGAAGTATCCTTTGAGTGAGAACCATCGATAATTACTAAAATATAACTAAAGTACAGAATTATTCATCCAACAAGATAATTCCCCTGAGAGTGTGTATAATCACAAAGAAATAGAAGAACAATTTTAAAGGCACAGTGAGCCACACTGTTGCACTGGGTGACATGTTCCGTTATTACCATAAATACACACACAGTATTTTATTTTTTGACTCAGTCCCACACACACCGTCCCGCTGCCCAAAATAGTTAGAGCACCAAACGTGGATTAATCAGCCACAGAAAATAGTTCTCAACATGTGCGCTGTTTCCTCTAGTTTGAGGCACGTTTGCTAAAAGCTACAGTGACCAGCTGTTTTAGGAAATGTAAACTATATATTTGTGAATGGTTTTAAAGAATTATGTCTTCAGTAGGACAAATAATTATAACGAGAAACTGAGTAAATATTTTTGTTTTGTCATGGTGCCAGCAATGCTACGCTGCTAGCTAGTAACCATTGACTGGAGCTGAGAGCCACAGACATGTTAGAGAAGTCAAAGTATTGTCAGACGCACTTACACATGGTTGGTTTTGATCTTTTCTTTGGACATTGTGACAATGAAACAAAGAACAATGCCAGCCCTATTGTTGCTAGATATTTCAGATTTTACAGAAAGAAGAAGAACGGAAACTTAAACGTTTTTGGTATTTTCCTTGTCCGTTTGGGACTTCCTGGTGTCCCTCTAAAACACGTATCAAACTCAAGGCCCGTGGGCCGAACCTGGCCCCTCGCAAATTTTGATCCGGCCAGCATATCAATTTAGATTCACAATAACGTTTGGCCCACCTAGTTGTGCGCCAAACCAAAAAGACCGGAAACTGTTTTCAAACTGCAATCACGCGACACACACTCAAAGCAGAATTTGGCAGATTTGCTGACTTTGAGTCTCACAAAATTCTCCCAGAAGCAGAGAATTTTCATATTCAGGCTGTGAAACAGGTTGCTGGGAGTCAGCTTTTAAAAATGTAGTCATTGGGGAGGCCTCTAGCTCACCCAGTTAGAGCGTTCGCCCCATGTAGGCTGAGTCCTTCGGTGGCGTAGGTTCGAATCCAACCTGCTTCTCTTTGCTGCATGTCATCCCCCATCTCTCTCCACCATTCATGTCTATCCACTGTCACTATATATAATAAAGGGAAAAGCCCCAAAAAAGTTATCTAAAAACAGCCTGGAACACTTGTGGGATTAGCTTTGGCGTGCTGTTCGTGCCAGAGTGACCAACACAACCACGTTGGCTGACTTGCGACTAATGC
Organism: Sander lucioperca; assembly: GCF_008315115.2. NCBI lineage: Eukaryota > Metazoa > Chordata > Actinopteri > Perciformes > Percidae > Sander > Sander lucioperca. The sequence continues at coordinate 3,618,278 of NC_050185.1, forward strand.
TAGTTGAAGAATGGGATGCCATCCCATAGCAGTGTGTGACCAGGCTGGTGACCAGCATGACGAGGGGGTGCCAGGCTGTTGTAGCTGTGTATGGTTCTTCCACACGCTACAATATTTCTTGTTTCTTCAAACTTCAATCATCCAATCCACCAAACACCAAACGAGTCAATGGCAGAATAGTTTGGCATTGGCAGAGAAGATTTGGCAAATTTTTAAAACCCACATACTCAGCGCTGCTGCTCATCCCACAAATGCATGTTCCTGGGGCACCATTTGAAAGGGAACTAAACAGGCTTTCCAACGGTATAAGATTTATTGCCAAAAAGCATTATTACCACAGAGAAATAATCTACCAAATGCAAAGTTCCTTACTTTTTGTGCTAAGTTTATATAGGCTATGTAATTCATAAACAAAGTGTTTTTGCTGTCTAAAATGTGGCCTTTTTAAGCTGAAATCAATTTGAAAAACTGTCATAAAATGTTTGTTTTTTCTGATATTAGAGAATATCATGGATGAGCTTATTCCAAAAGTGTTCTATTTAAAGTGCTTTTGTGATGGTATATATATCAAGTCAATAAAGTTTTTTTGAATTAAAAAAAAAATCAGCAATTTCACAGAAGAGACGGACAGCAATATGGCGCACACATAGACACAGCGGTCCAATCGGCTTTCTCCATTCCTGACAGCTGGCCAATGACAGAGCCCGCATCAGGCTGAAAACTATTCAACATGGAGACAACAGTTGAAAAGCTTGAGGCGATGGTAAGCACAGCGTAAAACTGTTTTGTTTTCTGTAATATTCACCTTCTGAATTAGCTTTTTGTCCTTGGTGAACGATTCCAGACACATTTGGCAGCCCATTAATTATCGATGGGGTATTCATCCTATCACAGTAAGAGCAGCAGGTCATGGTTTTCTCTTTGTATTAATAAACAATTCAAACTCCTTTGCGCCATTCAGCAGGCCTGTCTACGTACCGTTAATGTGGTATCCCTCCGTCTTACTAACTATTACTAACGTTATTAAAACAACAGCGGAAGGCCAGCTCACACCTAACGTTAAGCTGTCAAAAGCCGCTTCCTTCTTCAAAATATAAAACATGGCCACCATTAAAACCTGTACGTTACATAGCTGTTGTTCCGTGTGAAAAAGTATTCCTGTAATGTAGCATCATAACAACAAGCCAGCGGTCAGTCAACACAGCTGGCCACAGTTCAGCATTAGAGACTAGTCATTTTCACTACAGCTCAAATATATTTTCGTTAGATTTTAGCTCTTTCCAACTTACAGACAATTCACTTTTATTCCAGACATAACGTTACGTTTTTCGAAACTCTACAATAATGTTAGCTAACTCTGTAATTAGGAAGCAGAGGAGGACTGCAGAAGGTCCAATAAAACAGGTATACAATGTTTGACCAAATAATCTCAACTCAAGGTCCACTAACTAGCCTTTTCCAGAGCTTTCAACAGCATCTCACTTGCCATTTCCCATATCCTTAATACAGTGGCTTGCATAAGTTTACACACCCATGCTAAAGTTGACTAAAAAGAGGAATAGAAAACCATCTTTTGGAAATTGATCTTAATGCCTTAATTAAAAAATGAGGAAAAATCCGACCTTTAAGGACACCAATTTTCTTTGTGAATGAATAATGTATCGTAAATAAATAAATGTTCTTCCTTAAAATACAGGGGGCATAAGTAAGTACACCCCTATGTTAAATTCCCATAGAGGCAGGCAGATTTTTATTTTTAAAGGCCAGTTATTTCATGGATCCAGGATACTATGCATCCTGATAAAGTTCCCTTGGCCTTTGGAATTAAAATAGCCCCACATTATCACATACCCTTCACCATACCTAGACATTGGCATGGTTTTATTTCAGTTAACCTAATAGCTGGTTTGATTTGCATTGAGAGATGATTTTATGGAAAGTACCCCATGCCAATCTCTAGGTATGGTGAAGGGGATGTGATTGATGAAAATTGGTGTCCTTAAAGGTTGAATTTTTCCTCTTTTTAGTCAACTTTAGCATGGGTGTGTAAACTTATGCAAGCCACTGTACTGATTCTAAGCAGGTTTTAGTATGTGGTGTGTTCACACTAGAAAAGTTACAAAATAAAGTATAGTAGTAGTATCCTACTAGAGACCTTTCACTCAAAACTAATGCGTACAAATGTGAACTCAGGGTTTTCCTCTACCATTATTTATAAGTCTTAAGTGCAGGACCCAAGCCGTTTTTGGCAGCACATAAGCTGAATAAATGTGAAATGCTGCAAAAAAACGTTGAAAAAAGCATTAAACTAACTAGAAGACTTTTCTCAGATCTAATTTGGTCCCTAGTGAACTTCTTCAGCAAGTTTTGTCTTCAAGCTTTTTTAGTGGTGTTTGAGAGCTTTTCCAATGTTTTAGATACTGATATGGAGATATTAATGGTCCAAAATTATGTCACTTTTTTTTTTTTTTAAATTGAAAAACATCCCATTCTCTCTCACCGATGTCTTGGACAAACCCAGAGAAACCACTGGAACCTCATGGTGTCGCTAAAGGAAAACTCATTTTGGGTCAATCAGTCTAGTCAATGTTGGGATATTTGACTGGATAAGTGGAAACCTTGACCTGCTGGCAGCGCTAAAGGATGAGTCCCCAGGATTTCTCCTCTGGAGACCTTGAATGTCTGTACCAAATGTTATGGCAAATAGTTGTTGAGATCTTTCAGTCTGGACCGAGTGCTGAACTGAGCGTATAGGATATATTACACACAACATATGCCAACACATTCTGTTTGTCACAGCGAGATATCTTCTCACATTTATGTGACACACTGACTCCCAACTCACTGAGCCGTGAGAACGTCCGGCCTTTGGCTAAGCCAGTGTTCTGTCTGTCCAGTGCCCCTTTTATATTGTGCTACTGGTGACCCTTCTAGAAAAGCAGTGCAATGTTAAAAGGGCATTGGCCAGAAAATGGTTACAAGCGATGGAAACGTCTCAAACTCTGAAGCTTCAGCTGTTGGCAGATGCTCTGACTTCATTGCACTACTGTATCAGACAGCTAGCAGTGCAATAGTATTGTCAAAGCATCTGAAAACTGCAGAGACCAGCTGCACTGACTACGTTTACAGTTCTAGACTGTATCAAGTCCAGTGGACGTGATCTTTGGACCATTGTGTGGTCTGATGAAGTGGGTGAGACTAGGCCAGTGTATTGTAAGCCCGGCGGCCCACCAGGCCTAAATTGCCCCCCAACAGGCCTAAGCCACTGGAATGACATGCAGCAAAGGGCCGCAGGTTGGAGTCGAACCCGCGGCCGCTGCGTCGAGGAGTAAACCTCTACATATGGGTGCGCGCTCCACCAGCTGAGCTACCCAGGCGCCCAATTGTTCTGTATTTTTAAGAGGTTTTTTAAACTACAGTGGGGTGGCTCTGTTGGAAACTTATACGTAGTCATATTTTCAAATCTCCAGTTAGCTTTTAGCTCTGACTTAATGTACGGCCCTGTGGAATCTGCGTTTAGCTCAGGGATGTCAAACTCATTTGAGTTCATGGGCCACATACCCGTGATTTGATCTCAAGTGGGCCAGACCAGTAAACCAGTCCAGAAAGATCAGAAACTTTATCTGCCACAGAGTTTCTTGTCAGCTTGATGTTGATGTTGGAGAGAGGGGTAATATTCTGAGAAAAAACTCAGAATTTCTAAGATTAAAGGCGTAAATTTACGGAAAAAGAACTTCACACTTTGCAAAGTCATCCAGTGGGCCTGATCGGACCCTTGGGCGGGCCAGTTCTGGCCCACGGCCCGTATGTTTGACACACCTGGTTTAGCTTTTTTTGTGATTCCGTCCATGATTCTGTTATCACCGAAACTATTAGGCTCTACGTTAAGGCTGGCTGCACACTGGCTGCGTGGCGTGAGCGTGTCAGCTGCGTGGCGTGTCCGTTTTTATTTCGGCTCCCATGGTAACAGGTTAGAGCTTTCACACTACCTGCGTAACACACACGTCTCAGGCGCGGCTCGAGCTGCGCCGAAAACGCGTGCATGCTAGAAATAGGACCGACGCCTATTTTTCACGCGACACGCAAGCGTGTTGGAAGTGTTTCCAGGCAAAATAGAATAGGAAAAGATGTTTATATGTCATTTTGACACAAATACATTTAATAAATGACATGATGTTTGAAAGTCTCTAGGTTCGAAATATTTTGTAGCCTATTTTGCCGTCAGTACTTCCAACGTGGTCTTTGCTGTAATCAAATCAGTATATGTTTGTGTTTAACATGGTATTTCATTTTATCAATGGGAAACATCCATGTGTCCAGACAAGGCTAGCAGCAGCAGCGCCGCGTCAGACAAGTTTCTGGTGTGCAAAGACATAGAAAACACCACGCAGCCGCCACGCAACTGACACGCAACAGAAACGCCACGCTCACGCCACGCAGGCAGTGTGCAGCCGGCCTAATGCTGCCGTCAGTCCGGGACTGGTCCCAGCCGGGCCCTCGTTAAAAAAAAGACACTTGCCACCGGGCTAAACGACTGTTCTGGTACCCTGGTGTCTAAGTGTTGGCTGCTAACCTACTGTGAGCTTGTGCTACACTCCACATGGTCACATTATCGGGCTCGTTCAAAACTGCTTTTAACAACAACTGATAGAGAAATGCTATGCTATACTAAAGGACATTCTGTGCCATAACTAGGGCTGCAACCAACGATTATTCCCATTGCAGATGAATCTGTCCATTGTTTTCTCGGTTGGGCCTAATCGATTAGTTGTTTGGTCTATATAAATGTCAGAAAATGGTGAAAAATGTTGATCAGTGTTTCCCAAAGCCCAAGAGATTCAGTTTACTGTCACAGAGGAGTGAAGAATCTAGAAAATGTTTACATTTTAGGAGCTAGAATCAGAGATTTTAGACGTTTTATTTTTGTTAAAATATGACTCGAACCGATTAATCAAATATCTATATATTTATATATATATAGTTGGCCATTCATTTAATAGTTGACATCTAATCCAATAATGGATTCATCTTTGCAGCCCTATATGTAACCAGTCCCATCAAACGCCACTGTAACACACTGGCTATATTATATGTTAGAGAGCTATAACTTTTGCCTCTTTTTATCCACAGAAACTGAATAGGCAATGTTTTACCAGTTGCACATTGTGTTATTGTTTCTTACATTCTTCATGCCATTTTTTTTTATTTCGAACCCTGCCCTACTTAAAGCAGGGTATATATGTGTGTGTGTGCAGCAGTGTGCTAGCAGAGCGTAAAGCTGAGTGTCTTTGCAGTTCCTGAAGTCCGAGGCAGACCTGGAGTACATCGAGAAGCGGCTGAAGCTGGACTTCATCAACAACACTGCAGAGAATGGATGTCCCGCTGAGGTGATAACTGAAACCACAGCTGTTATTTCTGCTGACATTCCCACCCAACTAAAGACAGGGTTCCCTCCAACACCATCTGCAGTCTACAGGACATTAAAAAAGCTGCTGTAGTTCAGACGCTGGAATTATCGGTGGACAATATTTATGGGCCATTGTAGGGCTGGGCAATATAGTGATATCGATATATGTAATTAGATTTTGGATATCGTTATATATCCTAATATGGCATAAGTGTTGTCTTTTCCTGGTTTTACAGGCTGCATTACAGTAAAGTGATGTCATTGTCTGAACTTACCAGACTGTTGTAACTGTTCTATTATTTGCCTTTACCCACTTAGTCATTATATCAACATTACTGATGATTATTTATCAAAAATCTCATTGGTAAACTATTTTGTAAAAGCACCAGTTCTCAAACCTACAATATCGTCGCAATATCGACATTGATGTATTTGGTCAAAAATATCGTGATATCTGATTTTCTCCATATCGCCCAGTGACTTACTAGCTATTAACCTTCAATATAAACCAGTGGTGGAATGTAACTAAGTACATTTACTCAAGTACTGTACTTAAGTACAAATGTTGAGCTACTTGTACTTTACTTGGGTCTTTTCTTTTCATGCCACTTTCTACTTCTACTCGGTTACATTTCAGAGAGAAATATTGTACTTTTTACTCCACTACATTCACCTGACAGCTTTAGTTACTAGTTACTTTACACATTAAGATGGTTGCACACAAAACACATGTAGTTGTGGTTCAGCCCTAATAGACACTGTGCCTGCAGGAGAACCCGGCGCTGATGCTGGAGAATCTGAGGGCCATCAAGGCCAAACACACAGCGCTGTGCTCCCAGGTGAAGGAGATCGCAGTCGCACAGAAAGAATCCATGGACTCCATCAGCAGCGACCTCAGCAGTGCCATGGAGCTGGTCCAGCACCTCCAGCAGACTACTGATGTGGAGGTACCCACACAAACACTAGCATCGCTGCTCCTACTCCCACCGTATGTACTCCTACTCTATACAGAGGAAAGGTTCCATATTCTACAGTCTTTCAGTAGATTATGATGCCAGTGAAGACTTCTGATGCACATGACTCCTGTCAACAAAAAGCCATTTGCGAGCACAGATTCACGTTTCACAAAAGATTGTCGCTCACAGACGGCAGATACATTTGTAAGTCCTGCAGGGTTTATGCATGCGGCACGCAAGTACGGTATGCATTTTGATTACGAACAATGAGTCAAAGTAAACATGAGAGGAAATGATCTCATGCTGCAAATTCGCTGTTTGCACGTTGAAGTTTTGGAGAAATGGCCCCCAGGTGCAAAATTGTACAACCATTGCAGTTAAACGTATACGGGTCTGTACTTTGGCTTTCACTTCAATAGAAAGATGTAGAAGATAGTACATGATGATCATACAGGGTACCCGTGGGCTCTTAAAGGGTGGCTCGCCTGGTGGAGCGCACGCCCATGTATAGAGGTTTACTCCTCCATGCAGCAGCCGCGGGTTCGACTCCGACCTGCGGCCCTTTGCTACTTGGCGTTCCCTCCTCCCCTTTCATGACTTGAGCTGTCCTATAACAGAAAGGCATAAAATGACCCCCAAAAAAATATATATAATTTTGAAAAATAAGGCATTAAAGGTCCAGTGTGTAACGTGTTTAGTTGTTCATTATCAAAATCTGTGTTGCCCGTTCACAAACTTGTCCTTTTTCATGAATATTTACCACCACCATCAATTCCAAGTATTCCTATTGGCTTGAAATTTTACATTTGCGTTTGCATGAACTGGGGTAGACACTCCATATTCATGCTCCATCTTGAAATACGTTAGCTGGTAAGGGACATACACGACATACTGCTCCGCCTTTCGTGTTTTCGCTGTCACATGATAAACTCACAGCTGCTGCTAATTCTGCTAATGGGTATCGTAGCTTCCCGGCCCCGGCAAGTTTGAAGAAGGAAACATGGAGGACCACACGTATTCAAAATCCAAATTTCAGGAACAGGAATCCTCTTCTTCGCCCAGAAAAAGAGAAAGGATACTGAAGAGAGCGGCTTTTTGAAGCGTGAAGGCTACCGTAGCTGTAATACGTACTTTGAACTGCGTGGTGCGAGAGAGTTGATTGATATATGATCTCAACGCTAGATGGGAGAAATTCAAATTGAAATAAAAGTGTTCAATTTCGTTCACAAAGGTCTAGCATTTGTATTGTCCTTTTATAAGATTAAAGAACTCCATTGTTTCGTCACAAAGCATGTACTGTATGTATTGAGTACTACAATAAAATGTTGTATCAAGTACTTCGTAAACAATTATTTTTATAGCCTACAATTGTTTCTGATATTCCATTATATGCTACGTGCGTTTGCCAGACTGTCCATGAAGTTGGTATTAAATTATATTCTAAATGGTGTTAAAAAAGGTCTTAAATTTAACTCGTGGAAACTTGGGGGGGGTGGGGGGGGTGTGTACCTTGTCATAATGCATATGAAATATGAAATTTGCCATGTCTTCCTTTTTATTAATCTCTAAATATACTGCAGCTGTGGGTACCAACGATTGACCGTGTCCTTGTTGACATGCTGCAGGTTCCGCCGCTGACGGCGCCGGAGCGGGAGGCAGCGGAGCTCCTGGGTACAGCAACCAGTGAGACCACAACAGAGGTAAGACCCAATCGCTACCCAGAAGCCTTTGTGTTTATTGCTAACGTTTGTCACCACTTCATTGGCTGCATCCCGACAAAATCCCTCCAGCGGTTCACTGAGCAGCAAGGCTCTGTTCTAGGCTCAGTTTATAAGGGGGGGTTTCATCATATCACACTTTGAGTTAGATGTAGGGCTTCTCACTGTGAATCAAATAATATGCCTATATATGCCTATATATATATATATATATATATTAGGGCTGTCAATTGATTAAAAAAATGTATCTAATGAATTACAGACTCTGTGATTAATTAATCGAAATTAATCGCATACATAATTAACGGTGCCTGAACCGATACTTTTTAAGAAAGTAAGAAAAGAAAACAAAGGGTACTAAACAATAGTTGGTGACATTAAAGCCCATGTTGCAGGGTTTATTTTCTAATGAATTTGTGCAATTTGCTTGTTGGTAATAAACATTTAAACTGTTACCCAACAACATCAAATACAATGGATATCACAAAACGGAATAAAATACGAAAAAGTAGTACTATTTTACAGCGGTTTGCAATGATTCTCTTTTCCCCCACAATGCATTGCATTACGTCACGTTGGGGAGACGACAGACGAAAGCCCCGTCTCTGTTCACTGTCTATGTGCCACTGGTGTTGCAAAATATGGCTTTTGGTCTCAACCGAGTCCATGTGTCTTTATTATGTGTATAATAACATTGGAGGGAAAGTGAAACACAGCTTGGACGGGGATGCTGTTCGGCTTTTCACAAGTTTAGACAGCTAGCTACGCCGACGTTTGCTAACGTTAGCGCAAGACTAGACTGCTAGGTAAATATTACGACTGCCTTCGGAGTTTACTATATCTGCGTCCACGTTGTCAACATAAGACATGTTGCGTTAGTGCTCCTTTTGTACCATCATTTTATTAAATGAAATGTTAAGCTTTGCTCCTACGAGATGGGTGGGTTTTTGTTAGCTACATACAAAGCTAACTGGCTATAGTTAGCCTGTATGCTAGCGGAATTAGCTAACGTTGCATAACCAGCCAGCAACTTCGGCAATCAGCAGTAGTTTCGGTAGGCTAACCACGACAGTATTGTCGCCCACAATCAACCTCTGCTGCTAAAACCAGTCAATCTGCAGTGATGTTTGAAATAGAGACGCTTGTGGATGTGTTAGCTGTCGTGGTTAGCTCGCCGGAACTACTGCCGAAGCTGCTGGCTGGCTACGCAACATTAGCTAATTCCACTAGCACAGGCTAACTATAGCCAGTTAACTTTGTGTGTAACGTAGCTAACAAAAACCCATCTCGTAGGAGCGAAGCTTAACATTTCATTCAATACAATTATGGTACAAAAGGAGCACTAACGCCACATGTCTTATGTTGACAACGTGGACGCAGATAGAGGAAACAACGAAGGCAGTCGTAATATTTACCTAGCCGTCTAGGCTAACGCTGTTGCGCGAACGTTAGCAAAACGTTGGCGTAGCTTTAGCTAGCTGTCTAAACTTGTGAAAAGCCGAACAGCATCCCCATCCAAGTAATAAATAAACACTAGGCAAATATGTTGTTACTGGAGCTAGTAGGGTCCATCAAAACGTGAGATATCTAATCGAAAATGTGTTTACAACGTTGGGGGATTTCACAGGTGGGACTGACTGGCAAGTTAGCCCATAGCTAACATGATGCCTTCTATTTCTAGATCTAGCTAGATTACCAGTACTTATCTGAACTAACGACATGATCACTGTCACTAAATATAAAGAAAACATTGACTTTCACTCGGTGCTATTCACTGACAGTAAAAACACCTCTTCCTCATCCCAGTCAGTCACCATAGTTCTAGTACTAGGCTGAGGCACGTCTCCCCAACGTGACGTCATCACCGAATTGCGTTAAAAAACCCACTAAACGACTAAAACGGTAAAAACTGGCCTTTAACACTATTTGGTGACATTTTTAACAATGATATACATATGTTGAGTGCTTTATGTACCCATTAATCAACAGTGGTGTTTAACCTGCAACATGGGCTTTAAAGAACGGCTTGTTTATTGCTAAGGCCATATGGTCAAAATTAAATGATTTAATAATAATGTATAACAATAACAATAACTTATTTCACTAGTAAATTGCTGTTGAACGACAAAAACAACCACCAAGGACATTTACAATAACTTCAAATGCACCACGAAGCTGTAGTTTACCAGTTTCATTGAACGTCTGTGTTGTTTTTCCGACGGCAGCTCGGCAGCTGCAGATTGTTACATCCCCCTGTTGAGTCACAGTCCTCTACAGTAAAACACAGTCAAACTTTACACCGTTCAGCGTTAGCTGTCAGCATTGTAACCGTGTTTAATCCAGCTACTAGCTAGCGGTAGGCTAACGTTAGCTGCTGTTGAGTATAGTGTTAACTAGCTAGCGGTAGGCTAACGTTAGCTGCTGTCGAGTATAGTGTTAACTAGCTAGCGGTAGGCTAACGTTAGCTGCTGTCGAGTATAGTGTTAACAAAGAATTTCTAATAAGGGAAGAAGTTCCACTCTCTCGTTACTTCCGGCTTCTGAACTGGTTGCAGTTCCACCAGAGTTCCATATAGGGGGCGCTCACAGGCCAGTGCAGAATGAATGGGACTCTATGGAACTATACCCCTCAAAATCCACTTTTCTCAGGATATAATTTTTTGTCTAGTAATTTGAATGTTGCATTTGAAAGGGGAGGCTAAGAAAATACACACTGCTGGGTGTTAGATTTTTTTAAAGTGGCTTTTTTGTTCTAAAAAGCCTTTTAAAATGTCAATGACGTCATACACATATACGGCCAGAGATTCTGCTTTACGGCAAGCTCTGAGTCACTTCCTTTTTTCTCTCGAGGCATCGACAACACAGCTGACAGGTTAGACTCTCCCTGTCAACACACGTGCTAGAAAGAGGTTTGCTAATGTTTTAAAGACCACGTTGAAATATTCACTCTGGCATTCTGGTTCTGCTTCGGATGCCGTCAAGCGGGATCTCCGATCGTAATCTGTCCTTCACTGACCAATCAGCATTCATTAGCAGAATGCTAGCGTGTTATGGGCAACAACGACTCAACCTGTAACAAATCGAAAGGGCATAAGTACTCGTTCATTCAACTTTCGACCTATAATCCATGTTGAACTTGCAAAAACTACAATCAAATCTGAGATTTCTCATCGACAATCAGGCGAAAGAGACAAATTTAGCCGTCTAGCTCCATAGGGTCCCATTCATTTTGCACTGGACCGTGATCACCCCCAGTGGAACTCTGGTGGAACTGGTGGGGCTTAATAGGGAGTGGAACGGCTTTCCGTAGACGGGCTTTGGTGTTAACTAGCGTCACGTGCAGCGGTGTTTGTGTTGCCTGTATCGTCTTCAGAGCATCAGAGAGAAGAGCAGACATATCAGTGACACCAGATTTCGGTAGCCAGGGTTGGCAGGAAGAAGATTTTTACAAGTAAATGTTCCAGTTAATGATCCAGGCAGCACATTCTCGTCTCCCTCCTTCATTTTACAGTAGAATGGTGGCTAGAACGGCTCCGGGTCAAACGTCAATATGGAATGGATTAATCTCCGTTATTTTTTTTTAACGCGTTATTTTTTCTCAGATTAATTAATCGAAATTAACGCGTTATTTTGACAGCCCTATATATATATATATATAGTCATGTGAACAAATTAGGACACCCATGCTAAAGTTGACTAAAAAGAGGAATAAAAAAATCATCTTTAGGAAATTGATCTTAATGCCTTAATTAAAAAAATGAGGAAAAATCCAACTGAAATGTCTGCTCTGCCTCAGTTCAACAGCAGCATCTACATATGGCCCCTTGTACCATCATGTTACATAAAGTCATAAAAAGAAATGAAACATCCACTGATCAGTCCTTCCAGAAAAATTAGTTTTTTTGTGATTGTTGTGGGCAAAAATCCTTGATTATGCGGCACGTTTTCTTAAAAAATGCGATGGAATATGCGGGATATTTATGCAATTTTATGAGATTAAATTGCGGGAACTTCCAAAAACTGCGGTTTCATCATGGTTTCATCGCGGGGTTTGCAGCTTTTCGATGACGTTCACGTCGCGTAATTACATCACTACATAACGTTCCCATGGCAACAGGGGAAAATGGCTGCTCGTGTGAAGTAAACGCAACATTTTTCAACTTTCTGCTAAGATATATGTGACTTTTTTGCAACGAAAATGCGGGGATTATGAAATCATGCAAGCCCCGCGTATTTTGTGCGGAAATCGGCAATTTATGCGGCGAAAGTGGGGCGTATTTGAAAAAATGCGGCCCCCGCATAAATATGCAGACTTTGGCTGATTATGCATTGAATTATGCGATCGCATAATCGCGTTTTTCTGGAGGGACTGACTGAAGATAGGACATTTCTGTAAACAATCTGTGACATGTAACCATATTCCAGCATTTAACTATGGAAAAACAGTAAATATAATAATGAAAAGAGGAATAAAACATGTTGAACCAAATGTTACACCAAACATTCAGCTAAATATTCACATTGGATTAAACGCGGTCTTCACGGTTAGCTAATCGCATTCTTTCAAATCTCGATTCTGATTCGAGAAGGATTAATGGCTCAGCCCTGTCACTGACTCTTGCAGCCTACAGAGCTGTTTTGCTGCTTTTTTCACGATGTAGGGACGTTTCCCCTCACTGTGGTAAAGGATTATGAATACTTGGTGCCCTTAGAAGCCCTCCCCCCCTCTCTCTCTCTTCCTTCCTCCCTCCCTCCTTGAAGCTGTCCATGATTTTATGACCGATGTATGGCCTCCAAATGCATGTCACGGCCCTGCCAGCAATTTTAGAGGGCTGCTACTGTAAAGACTTCAGCGGTTCAAAGGCAATAATCCTCTCCTTTCTAGTAGACTTTTAATTTGAAAGGTCTGTCCAGGAAGTGTTGAAGCTTAACACTGGACATGGCCATGCCCCTGGCTCTTATTTGAGCCATAGTTTAACCTGCATAATAAGAAACCTGCTGCTTTATAGAAATAACATGTGACTATAAATGTTTATGTTGGATTTTGTTCTTCAGGATTCTGTGATTTGAGAAATCATACAGGCTTTTAGCAACACAAGCAAAAATCTGTCCCTGTTAAGGATGAATATAGATTCACAAAGTAAGCCCATATATATATATATATATATATATATATATATATATACACACACACACACACACACACACACACACACACACACACACACACAGAAGATGTGTTGCATCAAGCAATGATTGTGACTCAGCACTATACGTGATCCTGCATGGTCCAGAACACCACCATGTTTGTTGTACAATTAATTGTCTCAGAAATTATATAAAGAATTAATAATATGTATATATAAATATATATATATAAATAAATAATATAGCTTTCACTCAAATTTAAAAATATTAATTTATTACTTTTTTAAACATATTTAAGTTTAGAATGAATCCCAGGAAACATCTTTTGGTTATATATCACTGTCATGTGACCCAGATAGTGTAATAACACAAACACAGCCTATGGAGTAAACCACGCCTCTTTATTATCATTTTTTCTTTTTCTAACTGTTCTCTCCCCCCCCCCCTTGTTATTTTTGTTGCCTTGAATATGTTTAGGGTCAAGTGCCAACAACTAACAATTGAAATAATAAAAATATATAACCTGACCAATAATCCCTTTATATAATTACAATTTGGCATAGCTCAGTCCCTCCAGAAAAACGCGAATATGCGATCGCATAATTCAATGCATAATCAGCCAAAGTCTGCATATTTATGCGGGGGCCGCATTCTCTCAAATACGCCGCACTTTCGCCGCATAAATTACCAATTTCTGCGCAAAATATGCGGGGCTTGCATGATTTCATAATCCCTGCATTTTCGTTGCAAAAAAGTCCCATATATCTTAGCAGAAAGTTGAAAAATGTTGCGTTTTACTTCACACGAGAGCAGCCATTTTCCCCTGTTGCCATGGGAACGTTATGAAGTGACGTAATTACGCGACGTGAACATCATCGAAAAGCTGCAAACCCCGCGATGAAGCCACGATGAAACCGCAGTTTTTGCAAGTTCCCGCAATTTCATCGCATAAATATCCCGCATATTCCATCGCATTTTTTAAGAAAACGTGCCGCATAATCAAGGATTTTTGCCCACAACAATCACAAAAAAACTCAGCATTTTTCTGGAAGGACTGGTATCTAAACTAAATCAACAACTACGAGTCATACACCTTAAGACCTTAGCTAATGTTAGCAATTCATTGCGGTTCAACAAAGAAACAATGATTATGTAAAAAACCCAGGCCTACATGTAGGAGTGTTCAGTTAGCATCCCCAGTCTCTGTCCCACTGATCATCTCTGCTGCTGTTTGTTTTCCAGGTGCCTCCTGCTCTAGAGGCTTCTGCCCCCCAGCAGCCACTGAGTGAGTCTGTTACCTTCTCAGTCTTCCACTCCGCTCTGAATAATCTACAATACTGTAGAGGTGGCAACAGTCAGTCTGTCTGTTGGTTCGGTTCACAACCTTAATCCAGACTGAAATATTGGATAGGGTTACCATGAAATTGAGTACATTCATGTTCCCCCTCAGGATGAATTGTGCTAGCTTTGGTGATCCTCTGGCGCCATCATCAGGTCAACATTTTCATATGTCTAATTCTTTAGTTTGGGACCAAATACCAACAAAACTAAGGCCATTCCCATCAGCCTCAGCTCTACTATGGGTTTAGTGCTAATTAGCAAATGTCGGCATTCTAACACAACTAAGCTAAGATGGTAACCATGGTCAACTTTATATTGACATCAGCATGTAAGCATTGTTATTTTGAGCATGCTTACATAAATAAAGAGCCACCACTATCATGGCTGTTAACACATCAGTCATTTAACAATTAATCAGCTCAGCGTATGCTGTTTAGTCCCAGTGTCCTGTTCTCAGAGAGGAACGCACTTTGTGTATTGCGCATTCTTTTTAGTTTGTATTAAACAGATCCAGGGTTTGATCAGTATTCTACAGTCTGTAGCTTACAAAAAGCTGAGTTGTTAACCCAGCAGTTAAAGGTGCTGTAGGTAGGATTGTGAAGATCCAGGAATTAGCCAAAAATGTTGAACATCGACAACTTCTCAGTCCCTCCCCCCTTTCTGCTGAAGCCCAAAACGGTCTCCTAAGCCCCTCCCCCCACAGGGGAGAATGAATGCGTGTACATGAGCAGTGATTGACACGCAGTTAGACACCCCTGCTGAGCTGTGGATTTTTGCAAATCTCACTCCAGGCTGTAGGTGGAGCCAGAGGAGCTGGATTTAAAATGACCTGCTTCATGTAGTTCTACTGGAACATAGGGTCAGTTTCAGCAAATATGACAGAAAGTTAGTTTTATAAGTCTTACTCACTGCTCCTTTAAGAAATATTTGCACAAATAGTTCTGAAATCACAGCTAGGAAATTCTACTGTAGAGGCTCGACAAGATGAATGTTTTGCCTCCAGGGCTTCTACTGTCAGACTTAGATTTTTTTAAACACTGCAACTTGAAGTTCAATTTGTCAGGTACTTTGCATAAAGAATGTATTTGTATATACTTTTGTATAGTACCATTATCAAATGCTACAGGGCGCCTTGTGTGTGGGTGTCGGATAACAAGGGGCGTGACAAAGTGGCGGTATTGGAAATATGAACGCGCTGCGCACCCTGAGCACTGTTATTGGCTGGGGGGTTACACGCCCTCATGTGGGGCCCAAAGGCTCTTTGCTGACAGCCAGAAACATCCCGCACACAACAAAATAAGAAGAGATAATCCTGGCACGGTCCAGGGTTGGAGTCCGACCTGTGACAATTTCCCGCATGTCTTCCCCCCTCTCTCTCCCCTTTCATGTCTAGCTGTCCTAGCCATTAAAGGCAGAAAATGCCCAAAAATAATCTTAAAAAAAATGTGTGTTATATTAAAGGGTCGGTTCAAGCAAATTGCTAGAAATAAAAAAAATGGATTCCCCTCTTGTGGTATCCATGCAGATACTTAGTTGTATTTGTCCATGTTCTCTCTCTCTCTGGACTATTTAGAGTTAAAATGTTTATAATCCCCAGACCTCAAACCCTGGTCAAATAAATCTCCATGGAAATAAATAATTCGGTGACTGACCCTTTAGTGTAAGCTACAAAAAGCATGTTTTCCACCTCAGATCAGTTGGACTGTACTTCTGCAGTTGACACATTCCTCTGTCAAAGTTGAACTGCAAGGCTGACGTCTCCGTACGCGTGTCCATCCCCAGGCTGTGAGTACGAGGAGCTGAGTGAAGCCACGCTGGAGACGGTTCCTCCCAGCGTGCGCTCCAACATCAAGCTGGCGGACCTCAACGTCTTCTACCAGCAGCTGCAGCAGCACCTCGGCAACAACAGGTTGGAGAGCAACTGCAGTGATGATTTTACAATCATATGCACAATAACATGTTCACATTCACACCGGTGTCCTACACATGTACTCTCAAGTGATGCATCTTAAACAGGGGAAGTCAAACTACCTTTGAGAAGGTTTCGGGTATAAGACCGCGTTCAGACAGCCTGCGTCGGCCGTCCGACAGTCGGGCAAAAACGCCCGACTGGTTTTTCCATTCATTTCGAATGGGGGAAGGTGTGTTTCGGCCAGACTGATCTCATGAAGTGGCGTATGTATGACATGCCAATTCGTATGCCGTTATTGGCGTGTTATCAAGACGCATACTCGCTTTTTAGTGTGTTTATCAACGCCGTTTGGCCTCCACTGAGTTACATTACCTTGCGATTGAGTGTGAATTTATGCCGTAGCGAGTAGTATGAAAGGTCGAAAATCAGGACTTTCACCCAGGAGAGCAGGGATCGCGTGTGACGTTTCCTTAAAGCCAACCCTGTTGTTCTTTTCCTAAACCCAACCGTAGCTTTCTTCTCGCAATAAGACGGCGATAACACGCCAAGTGGCGTGTATGTTTACGCCCGCTGTATACTGCATAGACATACACACGGATAGCTCAAAATGCGTACAGATAACACGCCACTTGGCTTAAGAAAGTCGGCGTGTATGTTTACGCGAAGTCATACCACGTTGGTTCAGGCTGCGGCGGGGGTTGCTGCAGGGGGGGACACTAAAAAAAAACACAGCGTGCCTCTGCTGAAAAGTTGAGACTGACTCAACTTTTGGAGAAACACAACCCCCACGTCACGCTGCGGTGGCCAATCGTAACCAGAGATCAGACTTGTCGGTGTGTGAGCCGGATCGCTTTTTTTGTTGTGAATGCCCCGTAAGAACATATCAATCTGTTGACAAGACTGATGCTTCGGTACAACAGGTCTTTATTAAACTTAGTAGAAAGCTTATCAACATCGTGCTGCGTCATTGAATTGATCAGCTTATTGCGGTGGCTGTCTGTTTCCTGTCGTCCTCTGCAGCGGCTCCCTCAGCGTGCAGAAGATGAAGCAGTTGAAGATGAAGGTGAGCGATGCCAAGCTGAAGGTCCTGCAGCACCTCTCTTTAGTCGAGTGCGACAGGAAAGGCCACGTTCGTCTCGCCATGTGAGCTGAGTCAACCAATGGAGACTGTTGAGTGGGTGGGTGTCGTTACAGGCTGGGATGGATTTGGCCGCTCCTCCACCTGTCCCACCTGGAGTATGGAGGGGGGGGGGCTTACTGAAGGATCACACTGCAGAGGCTCTCAGGGGGGGTCGGCCAGACCAGATGCATCCAGGCCACCAGATGTTTGTGGGAACATCAGTCATACTTTCAGTCCAGGTGCCGTTTATTCTTTGATCAGGTTTTAGCCGAGGTATATAAAAACATGAGATAGATTTGAAACCATGGTAAGGGCACGAGAATTGAACCGTTTCATACCCCGGCCCTATCTGTGTGTCGTTTTATTAAGTAACCTCTCCTTTAAACTCTGGAACTAAGTCAAGGAATCTGAGTTGAGATAAATGCGTGGACGTCTGGTGATGTCAATTCTTGATAAATGTCTTCATATGTCTGCTTATGAGTGATGCTGATATTCCTGTACTACTGTAGACAGCTGTCTGATTGTATCAATCAGTCAAAGGGGATACGTTTCTGCAACAAATATGGAACCCAAAGGAGAATTATGAATGCCGTTAACGGGCTAACAGTCATGTTCACCTACACATCTATGGTCAATTCAGCGTTCAGGTGCGTAGACTGGAATTCAGAACGTTGAAGATTAAATGGCATTCAACATCTTTGCTTGGGCCGGTGTTCCTCTGAGGAGTGGGGGGGAAGGATAGAACCCAGTGGGCTGTCACAGGAAACAAAGGTTAACCGTAAGTGCGGGGGGGGGGTTGGGGGCATTGTTTAAAATCAGACGGTGTGTCTTTGTATATCATTTTTATTTGCATATCCTGAAATAGCACAATGTAAAATAAAAACCTTTGCAGAAAGTGTTTTCTTCAAATGGCTCTAACGTTGGAACCTGATGACTCATTGGGACTTCACATCAAAAGGACTTCTGAACGGATTTCATTCAAATTCTTTTAACAATTCAAATTATTTTATGCACAGCTTTAGAAGCTGTTAGCGTAACATTGTGAGAATGTTGCAGGATAACAAACCTTGCTTAAAACCATCAAACTAGTAACAGCGCACTACAAACAGAACTTCCCTGTAAATGTACCAGTAACATAAAAGAACATTTCCCTTGCTGATTTGGCTCATGAAGAGTCTGGTGCTGCTCCAACACAGTCCTCCTGTATTCACAAACATACAGAGTGGAAAAGGCACAGGAAATTAATTTTCAATTTGACTTGTTTACAGAACCACAGTGAGATTATCAAGTGCATTTTTTCAATCATTACTGGCATCAAAGTCTTGCACTTTAAAGTCTGTTTTGATATGGATGCTAGAAACCAAATGAATTGATAATACGCTTGATGATGGTAATTGAAGTTTCACTAGTGATGGTAGCTGATGGATAAATGTGATCATTTTTAAACAGGTGCTATAAATAATGACAACTGCTGTAACAAGTCTGTGAAATTGCACTTCTTTCCTGTTGTTTGACTGACAGGTAGAGCAGAAACCATGTGCACACACAGCTTTATATATCTGTCCAAAATAATGTGTGTTTACAAGCCGCAACAGAAATGCTGGTATTTTTCCCCCGTTTCATACCCCTGGGGCCAGGATGTATAAACAATGCCTTCATTTTTATCCTGGATTGTGAGGCATTTTGTCAGATTTAACGATAAGCAAATTAATCAATAAAAGTAGGTGGGTTTCTCCTTTCGACCAGAAATATGGCCTTTTCTTTGGGCCATTCATCTCTACGGCAGCCTTGCAAACTAATGGCTGGGTGGTTTGTGTACAATAACCATAGCAACGCACCAATAGAGTGCGGAACGGGCCGCATTTTTCTGGCTGAGCCTGGACCGCGTTCAACAGGCATTAAGATATTCATGTCTGAGCCCGACCCAGTTAAAATCTCATTTTTTTCTCATATTAATGACACACGTACGTTTGTAGGAAGGCATTCGGAAATGTCAACAGATGAGCGCATCAGCGCACACGGAGAAACAAGCACACGTTAACACAGGCGCGCGCATACATAATAAGCTTTTTTAAATTTAAAATGTATCCATCCTCTACGCACCAAGCTAACTGTAAGCCCTAAACAGGCAAGAAGCTGGAAATTGTCGCAAACTGAGACGCATACTCTGAATGTGCTGTATGCCCATGAAAGCTTCTAAAACCCGAATAATACCGGCACTCTTGCTATTTTTGAAAAAAGGCCTAATTCGGAATATTCAAACGGAATATGCCATTTAAATGACCTGTAAATCAAATTCATCCAAATCGGGTGCTTAAGGGCGTTTCTCAATCTATTTATAGCTACCCGTGATTGAAATGAGACCCGTGCACATGCAGCACAATGACTGAGATTTATAAAACAGAATCAGGCGCATGTGTGGCTTTTAAATCCGACAAAAAGAATGTGTATGCATATTTCTGTTTTTGTGCGTACACACAGGTTTAATGTTGTTGTCTCTACACAGAGTTTTTTGCACCTGGCCCCTGGTGTTTCACATGCCCACTTTAAACTTTACCAGTTGAGACCGTTTTCAGGTGGTGGCTGAGTCATCACGGGAGCTGGCTGTGTGCGTGGTCTCCTGCTGGGTGTTCATCATCACCAGTCTGACCTTCAAACAGCTGACACCTAGCAAGGGAGGCACTCTGTCAGGATATTTCTTTTCATATTTGTCTGGACTTTGCTCTGGACCAAAGTGTTACCCCTAAATTCCAACCAGGCGTGTCTATGCTGTGTTCCGCCGGGGCTGCGGCAGCAATCGGCAACCTGCGCCTGGTGGAATTCCAGGGTTAGACAGCAAGTAACTACCATGCTCATGCCCCAGTGGCACCTACAAAGTGTTGGAATGTTGTCGAGAAAAATAATTGACTTTTCTTTTTTTTTTTAAGATTACTTTTTGGGCTTTTAATCGACAGGATAGCTTGAAGACAGGAAGAGGGAGAGAGAGGAGGGACGGATTCGAACCCGGGCCTCAGCCCACATAGGGCGCACACTCTACTGGGTGAGCTAGAGGTCGCCCCAAAATAACTGACTTTTCTGCCTGATTAACTGTGCTGTCTTTAACTAGCAAAACAAACTGAAAAAAAGTTAGGATATGAATTGAAATTGCATTTGAAATGAGTATTTAGTAGCATGAAGTCATGCCCAGTCTGTCTGTACTTGAAACTCACAATGTGGCAACCCTTCCACTTGTTCCTGGGCTCTTCCTGGTGCCCTCCACTACAAAGGCCTGCAGCACATCATCTAGTGTTGAATTGGCTCTGGAAAAAGGAGAACACACACAGACAGTAGTTGCATTACCAGGAGTCTGCTACTAAATCTGAATAAACCTGGAATTTTGTGTTTATAACTCAAAGCTAAGCAGATTGACATCGCTGAGACTAAAAAGGCACAAGCGGGAGTGGGTGGAGGTTCTGGCACCCGTGCAACAAACACAGCTGCTGTCACCCACCTTTTTGTGTCCTCCAATAAGCTGGGACTTTGCTGTGACCCTAGAGACTCCCTGAGCCCTTCCTTCTGATGTGCAGACACTGTGTCGGCATCAAGCTCACCTGGACGGACACATCAATCCAAGACTTTGGGAATTATTGTCAGTAAACGGTACTCGACACACTACCACACTATTCCCAGTTCAACTAAAGGCCAGATTCTTGAGTATTTGTCACACGTCTTTCTGCTTACTGATCTTAACCAAGGCATTGCCCCCTGTTTCTTCCCCATTGCCAAATGTTATTTCCTTCCTCCTGTCACCAATATCTTCATCCTCCTCTTCCTCCACTTCTGACCCCACATCTTTAAAACAAAGTCAAATGCATAAATCTCCAAGCATCTATGCAGTGGTGAGAGGCATTGAAATTATGCTATGGATATTGATTTTTTTTTAAATAAATATTTGAATGTTTTGTTGTTGTTTGCAGTTCAATATGTTATATATTAGCAAATTAAAAAACTAATCCAATACAACATCAACTGATGTTTGTTTTTTGAATGACATTAAATAATCTTTTTTTTTAAAAAACAATTTTTTTGGGGGACTTTTCTGTTTATTAGACAGTGGATAGACATGAAAGGTGGGAGAGAGATGGGGGATGACACGCAGCAAAGGCCAGCAGGTCGGATTCGAACCCGCGCCGCTGCAGGACTCGGCCAACATGGGGAAAACGCTCGAACTGGGTGAGCTAGAGGCCGCTCCATTAAATAATATTCTTAGTAAGTATCCCTTACATTTAGTTAGTAAAGCTTTCATGTTAAGATTTCCATTCAATCAAACCCAGTTTTTGGATGGTCAGCATTGTTTCAGCAGTAGCCACCTGTCCACCTTCCTTGCACAGCGTTGTCACAGTTTGAAATTCTACTTCTTTGATATCAGCCTCCATGTTTACTGTTGGATGAAGTTAGTGCTAATGCTAACCTACTGTTACAGCTGCTTCACATTAAAAGTTTTTTTCCCCTACTTATTTCAGCTCTTAATGGTCACAAAAATAGAATAATCCACAAAAACGATGATTTTACGCATTACGTTTTGCAAGTCAACTCAGTCAACAAAGTCTTTTGTTTTGCGTGAAAAATGGAAAAGTATTAAAAGAAATCTACAGTTCTAGGTGTTTTCACTGTTGATTTGT
Source organism: Sander lucioperca (assembly GCF_008315115.2). Classification (NCBI taxonomy): domain Eukaryota; kingdom Metazoa; phylum Chordata; class Actinopteri; order Perciformes; family Percidae; genus Sander; species Sander lucioperca. The sequence goes on from NC_050185.1 coordinate 3,640,540, forward strand.
TGAACGTTTTCACTGTTTTTTTAAGTTCAATAAATGCAACACCTTTCCAGAAGACAATGAGTAATCAAGTTAAAAAATTGTGATTTCAATCATGTTTACAATATGGAGCAGCCCTATGTTATCATTATTTTATTCCAAAATGTGTAAAGCTGCAGACCAGGGCTCTGTGGTGATACAGGGATCTACTGCATAAAGCCTGACCACAGGGGGACTGTTCACCAGAACATGTTGGTTCTCACCTCTCTGTGCGTCACAGCAGCCACACTCTTCTTCCTCACTGCCTTCTTCAACATGCCTTCCTCCCTCCTCCTCCTCCATGTTTTTTTCTTCTTCAGTGCACCCTTTGATCATCTGCAATCCTTCCTCCATTTCGTCAAGCTCGTCTTCTGCCCTGTCCTCCTCCTCTTCTTCTGCCTCCACAGATGGTTGACTAGTTCCATCCATTTCTTCCTGCCTCTCTACAATCTGCTCCTGTTCAGACACTCCTGCTCCTTCTTCTTCTTCTTCCTTTTCTAGCTTCTGCTCTCCAATGCAGCTGGGAGATATAGTATCTGACTGCCCTTCCTCCTGGCTGGCTGTGATGGAGCCCTGGGGACTGCTGGCAGGGTCTGTGTCGAAAGGTGGAGTCTGAAGAATTGACAGGTAACAGCAAATATGGCTCAGCTTTAACAACTTTTTTCTCTTGGTGTCATTTCTAATCTTCTAGAACCAACACAAAACAAATATGTAAGACATATACAGTATGGGATGTTGTAGCTGGAGTGAATTAAAAGGAGGCAAGTTGACACTTCGTTAGAATGCTTTGGGTCAATCCAGAGTCCTCTGCAGAACCCCCCACTGGTGAATGAAATTACTTTACCCAGCTTTCTCTTGGTGTGGTGAAACTCTCAGTCCTGAGATGCACAGAGCTGAGGTGGCTGCAGACGGGGGAGTCCGCGAGATTGGCCTCAGTCGTTCCTGTCATCACACGCCGGCGCACGTCTGTCAAAACACAACACGAGCAACATGGAAAGACCTTATATCACTCATGTTCTCCTTTACTGGAATTTAAATGGTTATAGTTGTCCATCAGTGGGTTTACATGCACGTAAGTAGGCAGGTTACAGTCGCCTTCCTCCAGTAAAGTAGTAATTTCTTGAATGCCATGTAAATGTAAATCTTCTTGTATCTCCCCTCCTGTCCATCTACTCTCCTTGATGTTGATCCTACAGTGTGGTGCTATGTGACAACTAAGTTACAGGGGCATAGCTAGCATTTCTTATGCAGATTTAAATGTTCTAGATATTTGATCCATCTCCACCTGTTATTACTAGTAGGTTTAAACTTGGGGGGACTGCCTAAACATTTATGGGCGAAAACACCCAAGTCAAATGATGTGAAAAATAGAGGTACTTTTCATTACAGTGCACACTGTGTGTGGGTTTACCTGGGCTACGTGGGGTACTATTACAGGGTGGGGCTTGTCCGCTCACAGAGATACTGTAGAGTTTCCCCTGAGGCTGCCCTGGAGAGTATGAGATACTGTAGAGTTTTTCCTGAGGCTGAGCTGGAGAGTATGAGATGCTGGAGAGTTCAGCCAGCCCAGCCATGTCAAAGTGAGCCCTGCACACACACACACACACACACACACACACACACACACACACACACACACACACACACACACACACACACACACAGTGAGCACCAGATTGTTTTTATTAATTTTTTATATCTGAGCAAAGTATATTTGCCCCCTTGAAGGTCCCCTTCCCTATATGTAAACATTTACTTCGCAGGCATCAGTAGGCCACCTCTTTCCAGTAAGCCATTCCTAAAGCTTTCACTGCATTGTTAATGTGTGTTTTTCAAAAAAAGTAATCCTCCCTGACTTCCTGTGTTTTGATTGACACTCCGGGAACAAGGGCCATCCTATATATCCGAACATATCCGTTTCTACAATTGTCTTTGGCCTTATCGTGCTGTAGATGAGCCTTGATTATTAATAGTTTTCCCACACACTACACTATGTAACCGCATCCAATCCCATATAAATCCTCAATGCACTTTAAAATATATAGCACTTAGGTCCATGTCAGTGTCCTTACGTGTTAGGGCTGGGTGTATACTGAGCCTGTGTTTCACTGATTTCAGGATCAGAGTCCGTTTTCTCAGAGTTGTTGGGAAAGCTCTCATATTCTGTGAAGGAAAACATTCAAACTGAGTTAAACATTTACACCGGTTTGCATACATCGTCCTCACACATTCTTTTCACACTTCAGTGGCAGGAAATATCAATGTCTTACTGGTGTTGTGAGTATCTAGCAGTAGACTCCCACTAGCTTCTGGCCTGCACACCTCCATTGTAACGTCTGCATTTTCTTGTGAATTGGATTTCTGGAGGAGACATTTCACAGTTTACTCTTGCTTGAACTGCTTGGCTTGGGGCAGCAACTCACTCCCAACCCAGAGAGAACAACAAATTAGGGAACTCAGTATAGAGAGTGTCTAACCAATTGTAAAACACTGTAACAGTCTTGTTGAGTAAACCCATGTACCTGCTGCTTCTTCCCAGAGACGATGTTGAGAAGGCTGCTGTCCAGAGCTGATCTGTACTGGCTCAGCTCCTCTGTGCTGTGATCAGCTACCACTGAACGGCTCTCCGTCATGTAGCACCCTGAGGAAAGCCAAGGTGGCGACCAGCCCTCCTCGTACTGCTGCTGTTCAGCTGGATAGCGACTCAGCCATAAAGTCAGCTCTTCCTGGCTCAGCAGTTCCCAATCTCTGTTCAGAAGCTGGGCCTCCAGGTTGCTTCCCCAGTGATCTTCCCTGTGCGATAAGAGACAGTACTGCTTCGAAGGTGGTCCAACAGCAGTGCTAACTCCTGAAAGATTTGTGGAGGATATAGAGAAGGAAGAAAGGGAGGAGGCACAAGAGGTGTCGGTGTAGATATAAGAAGGAGCATCTCTGAGCCGGGTAGCTGAGTCTAACCCTCTGTGGTCCACCTGGAGGTGTTTCTCCACTGTGTCTAGGCTCCTGTTGGCCTGCTGCAGCAGCTCCCGGGACACTTTGAGGTTGACCGCAATGGTGCTGATCTGCTGATCTGAGATCAGTTTCAGGCCATCCAGCTGCTCCACTAGCTCCCTGTCTATGTCTGCCTCTGGTTCAGGTTCTTCCTCAACACTAACTGAGTCAAACTCAGCAAGCAGATGAAGCATGTCTTTGTAAGGGTACAGCTGATGGGGCATTGTGTCTCCCCCCATACATTCATCTCTGTCTCTCCCCAGCTTTGGTTCTTCTCCTCTGTACAGCTGTCTTGCCACTACTGTGTCTGCCTTGACTTTGACTGGCCTGGCAACTAAAGGAGACGGAGGAATGATGATTTTATAATCAATTTGTGATGAAATGTGTGTCTGAAGCACATTAGTTGTGTATTTTGCACACAATTTTAATCTTTTTTTAGTACACATGGGAACCCTACATGTCCATGTTTGTGTGTTGTGCTCAGTACCGCTCTGTACTGGTTCCCCCATTATGGTTTGCTCTGCTGTGGTCTGGACTTCAGATGGCCCCAGATCTTGTTCTGGGTAAGCACACAGACCACCACTCAGCTGTTCCTCCAGGGAGAACCTCTGCAGGACACACACACACACACACACACACACACACACACACACACACACACTGTGTGTGTGTGTGTGTGTGTGATTACGTTTTCGGCTCCTAACGATCACAAAAACAGTCATTGAGAAAAACGATTATTTTAGCACATTACGTTTTGGAAGTAAACTCTTATTTTGTCTTGGGTTCTGAATGAGAAAGAAAAGTTCAAACGGGAAAAGTATGAAGGGGAATTTCGCAGCTCAAGGTGTTTTCACTGTTGATTTGATTAACTGTTTTACAGTTAGTTATTTTCAATAATTGCAACATCTTTCCAAAAGTCAATGAGCAATCGTATTAAATAATCATATTTTCAATATTGAACAAAGTAATTGTGATTATGCTTTTTTCCCCCACAATCGAGCAGCCCTAGTCTGTTAATACCAAATTCCCACTTTGAGTTACTATCCCTGTGTAACAGTGTCTGTGGAAGCACAAAGAGGAAATTTCATACTAAAAAGACTTAAGAAGATACCCACTTGCTTTTTGAACTTTAGATTGCATTTTTGCACAGATTGAGGACTGTGGATTTTGTCCCCATCACTTACATTATAAGTGCTTGAGGAAGGGATCTCTTTGCAGCCAGTATGGACAGAGGGAAAAATTACAGCAATCAATGTATTGGTTTCAATGTACAAATGGGCATGCCAATATTGTTTTAAGATATAATTAGAACATTGTGAACTTGTCCTTTAGCGCAGAACAATAAATCCATAAATACACATACACACACCTTGACCTTGCAGAGACTGAAGCATATAGAGTGAGGCTACCTTGATGTCATGTTGTAGCGTGTAGCACAGACTCTGCAGGCTGCACGTGCGGTCCTGTGGGTGCGGCTGCAGGCCTTTCAGGACCACATCATAGTAAGGCTGTGGAATGCTGCTGTCTACTGCCAGGGCACGCCCTGCATCCATCGCCTGTTTGATTCCGTTCAGGTCCACTGTGTCCCATGGTTCTCTGTCTGAAACGATGTATGAAATGTTGGAGACTGACGTTATCTATTTGAACAAACTGTCACCTACTGTATAGCCTATCCTAACACTACAGAAAGTGCCGCCTTAATTTTCTGGTTGAAATACTCAGTTCTGTTCAATTTTAAGTTCATTAGGCCAATTTTCATTTGATAGAGAAAGGGAAAACCACAAAAAAACACCATGTTATTTACAAAATTCAATTCTGGTTTCAATTCAATATTTTCTCAATAACTTTGAAATCATCTCAACAATAGGAAAAGCAACAACATATTCCCTGACATACAATGTTGAAGTCCAAAATGAGAAGGCAGGAAGTGAGAGCTACCTGTGTAGAGTTCCTGGATCAGAGCACACAGGCTGTAGATGTCAGCTAGCTTTGTGCACGGCCGCTGTTTAATGACCTCTGGAGCAGCCCATCTGTACAGGCTGGGGGGCAGGACTGTGTGCATGGGGGGTTTCACACATGTACTTTGACTGCTGGACACACACACACACACACACACACACACACACACACACACACACACACACACACACACACACACACACACACACACACACACAAACACACACACACACACACACACACACACACACACAGCAGTGCAGTGAAAACACATTTTATTTATCAGGATTTGAGACCCTCTCCAGGGAAATATTCATCAGGTTTGTTGCATCACATCTGTCTCATTTACAATGCCATCTAATTTAATCTACTGTACACAGTAAATAAGTTGTTTTGGTTTCTCCCTTATTGAGAAATTCTGGATCTGGCCTTTGTACCCCGCCTTCCACTGCGCTAAGTTAATTGGTGAAAGAGCAGTGCGCATCAAGATGGCTAGAAACATCTGAGCGATTCAGCCATACATGTTTGAGCCTCACAGCAGGTTCAGACAGCCTGGAGCCCCCGAAGTGCTGCCCACTTCCTTTGGGTGCCCATGGTAACTAACTGGGCTGTTCAGACCTGGCCACGATCTGCACAATACTTTCAGTGTGTCTGAATCCGGCATCAGTCAGACTCAGATTAGGACCAAAAATCAGCATCTAGCAGACGCATCAGAATGGTAGGTGTAGTTAGCATCTGTTATTTGTTTGTATTGTTTGTTAGCCTGTTAGCTTGTAACTGGCCGTGGCTGACAGCTACGATGAGAGCGTGTTTCCATTCTCTGTACTGACATTATAGTCAGACTAAATATTGAAATGGTCATTCAGTCTGAATCAGGCTACTAAAAACTGATTTTTTTTCCAAATTCTTAGATATTTATTTGAAACCCTTTTCATCAGTCAGGAAGTTAAATTTGTACCTCCTCCATTGAGGATACATTGAGCCTGGTGTAGGCCTGGGCCTGCCTACCTGGGGACCATGAAGCATAAACCAGTTAGTTTGGCTACTGTGAACTTTGTGAGGACCACACTGTGGGAAGACAGGGCCCTCATCACCAGGCCTCCCCTGTGGATGTACTGCAGACCTTCACAGACCTGCAAGATCACTGACAGCAGCCACCTGTTCTGCAGCACTGGAAACTCTGTACGCTGCAGGGACAGGGAGTAGACACGCACGCACGCACAGACACAGACACACACACACACACACACACACACACACACACACACACACACACCAATCCATCATTTACTTGTGGATTTTACTTGTCCAGTATTGCTGGACCGACTAAAATTCACTTGTGAATGTGCATAAATGTTAAGTATGTAAATATCACAAATGTGTGTACATCCTTGTTGATGTTGCTATGTGTATTATTTTGTGTTGTTGCATTGTTTAATACATTATCATCATTATATATATATTTATGTTTAAATGTTTCTTCTTTCATGTTTTGTGCCCGATCACCCTCTTGAAAACGAAATGGTGCATTTCAAGGGGTTTATCCCCTAATTCAACTTAAAAAAAAGGCCTACATTTATTGACATATGAAATTCAATGATACATTTGATTTGTTTTGGTATATAGTGCTTTCTGTTTAAAATGCCTTTATGTCATTTTCCGTGTTTGTTTCTGTCACTTCTCCTTTGAAGTCTGTGAAGCGGGAGAAGGAATGCTACAGTTTTCCTTCCATTTTTATAACTTGCAAATGACACAAATTGCAACTTCAGACTGGTGTTCCTGTTTGAAACATAAATCATACAGTATGTGTCTGGGACAGAAAGTGTTCATCGTCTGGGAACCATGAAAATCTGTAAAGAATGGCAACCTGTCGCATGTTGTTGAAATGTTTCAGTCCGACTGACTGACCAACTGTGCCATCTCTAGAGCTGGATGCCGCTAGTGGCTAAAAAGCCAACATAAGGGGTGCCCCATCAGCCTAGTGGTTAAGGCGCATGCCATATAACCACAGTGTACTTCCACTGATTCCAGCTGGGGCCTTTGGGTGCATGTCCTATCCCTCTCTGTCTCCCCACGTTTCCTGTCTATTTCGACACTGTCAGCTCTAAGGCAAGGCAACAACAAAGGCAAAAGGTCCAAACAAGTCTTTAAAAAAAGCATATGAATGTTATGTACTTTATGTGTCTGACAGGAGTATAAAATAATCCTCCAGGTGTGTCTCTGGTACCCTGTTGTGCAGCAGGTTGTGAAGCGTGCCGACGTTGACTGGTTCAAACACCAGACTGGTCCTCTGGAGGTCATCAGACACACTCACTGCCATCAGCTGCAGCAGCTGTGGGTGGAACAGCTGGCTGAGACACACACACACACACACACACACAATGACTCATGAAATTAATGTTAGTTTGCGACAGCTGATATGCAGCAAAATGCTCGCACTGCAGAGCCCTTTTATCCTGTTTCTCAATCAGGTGGTAATTATTAGGGATGTCCAGAGCCGATCACGTGATCGGAAATCGGGCCCGATCACGTGGTTTCAGACTCGATCGGAATCGGACGTTACCTCCCGATCAGGACTCGGATACATATGTATATATATTCTCATTATTTTTTAACACATCTATAGTTATGAGGTGGCACAGAGTTAGACCCTTTTGACTCCACACAGAAACAGCAACGCGTGTGGCATGACATCACTAATGTTGCAGAGACGCTATTGGTTAAATGCCGGCAAAGTAGAACACGAAAGCAGCTTGAAGCGGAAAGCGCGAGTATGTCTGTGGTCTGGAGGTATTATAAAGTTGAATTATTATAGAAGTATCGGATCGGGACTCGGTATCGGTAGATACTCAAAATCAAATGACTCGGACTCGGGGGCAAAAAAAACCTGATCGGGACATCCCTAGTAATTATGATCTCAAAAAGGAATACAACAAGTATAAACTATTATGTAGTTATGTTACTTTAGAAAATCCACAAGTAAACAAAACCACAACCAAAAAAAAAAAAAAACGACTCTCCTACACACATCCTGTTCTCTCTCACCTGCAGTACTCTTGTTCTATGAGGAGCAGGTCCAAATAGGCTGTCTGACTGTCCCTCATTGTTTTCACTGTCACCCTGGAGCCCCTCCAGCTGTAACTGAAACACACAATGGCACACAATTTGGTCATCAATGTAATAAAATTAGGGCTGTCAAACGATTAATTTTTTTTAATCGCGATTAATCGCATATTTTATCACATGATTAAAATTCTATTATTTTGCATTTCAGAACTGTTTTTAAGTACATATTAACAATCAAAAGCAATTCTTACCAGTGTATCTTGATTGGGAATCAAATGAATGCAAAGAAAGTTACTTTATGAACTTTAAGATTTGTATTTGTTATTTATTTACTGTAAATAAAAGAAAAATGTGTGAATCTGTCATTATTGCACAATTCCTCCAAGTACCTAACTAAAAAACTAAAAATCCCTATCCTTACCAGAGTCAATATAGTGGGCAGTAACTTCTAAATAATGTTGATTACTCACTGACGTCCAGTGATCACCAGTTAATGAGACAGCGTTTGCTCTTTGCAGCAGTTCCAGTTAGGCTGCTATCTCCGTGTCGTACAGGCTGTGTATCCGTGAAAACTACTGTCCCCCACGACGGCAACGAGACGGGTCAGAACATGCCAACTGTAGTACGTCTTTAAGACCCGAGTCCTCTATGATGCTGACAGGTCTGCAGTTAGTTGTCGGCCCTTAATCGCATCGCAATTAACGCGTTGATGCTGACAGCCCTAAATAAAATATCTCTTGGTTGAAGAGCAGGTCTGACTGAACCCATCAATAGCATTTGTTTCTTAATGATTGTTTCTTAATGGATTAAATACTTGAGTATAATGTTGATACAAGTTTCCTTTTATCCTTATTTTTATACTTATCAATACATATGTCAATATCCCTTTAATAACTTGAGATTGACTGACATATTTTCTAATTATGATTTGATTAAAGCATTGTAAAATTGATACCAACATATAAAGTATATGCATCAATACATAAATAATACATGAACTCTAGTTTTCTTTAGTACAGATGATTGAAAAAGTAAAATGTCATTCCACTGTGTTTGGTTGTGGCCAGCAGGGGGTGCTGCAGCCCCCTCTTCCCACACTTATGGTTCTCAGCACTGTGTGTGAAAATATTGAGAGCTACTGACAAACAAAGTCAAATTCCTTGATTGTGTCAACATTCTGATTCTGGTGTGGTTCTAGCTATGGTTATGAGGGACTAAGGGCGCTTTCACACCTGCTTCATTTAGTTTGGTTGAATCGCAATAGAGTTTGTTTGCCCCGCTGGTGCAGTTCGTTCGGGCAGGTGACAACGCGGACAATCGCACTCGGATGCGCACCAAAAGCAAACAAAACAAGCGTAACGAGACCTGCTTGACGAGGTGGTCTCAGTACGTTTTCAAACAAACTCTGGAGCAGTTTGTTTGTGGTGAGAACGTGATCCGACCTCGAACCGCACCAACTATATGTACTCCGCAAGTCTGAGCTAATGTCTCTGTAGTCAGGTGTGCTCAGCAGTCTACGATGCGGCAGAACATGCAAACCGAACAGCTTGCAGTGTTTCCCTCACAGAAACAGACAGCAGTCGAGCTCGCCGTCCGTCACTTGCATCTCCGTGGTCAAACCAGTCGCCGCTAAAGTTGGAGACAGACGCCGGCACGGCAGAGCGAAGTCTTGGTGACAAGAGCAGACGTAGTAACGTCGCTCGCAAAAAACAATGTCTGGTCCAATGGTTTGACCATGGAGATGCAAAAAGTATGCACTAGTCCAGAACACAGGACCTTCTTCCTGTATTTATTTTCTTGCTCCCGCCCCGGACACATCCAACCAATAAGAGGAGTGAACGTTCTTCTGTGATTTGTAATGACACATTTTGGTATGCTTGGATTTCTCCAGGTGTGAAACGAAACTGAACCAATCACTCCATGTTTCCAAACTCATCAACTACTGCAGACCAAAGCAAACAAACTATAGGTGTGAAAACGCCCTAAGTAACGCTCTTACTTGGTCATGGAGGTCAAAGAGCCACATGTGAAGGAGCGCAGAGGTTCATCATCATCAGCCTGGCTCAGATCACTGTCTCTGATCAGTGGAATAGATGCTGGCACAGCCATCGTCGGGCAGGGCTTGTTAACACACAGCTAGACAAACATACACAAGGAGACCACTCAGTCCACTAGTATCACAGCGTGAGTTATTACATTACAGTGACTTTCAGTCTGTGTCCTACCTACACAGGCTTTCCAGATAACAGGGAGAGTATGGGAAATATCCATAACACACCACGCTCAGCCTGGTGGTGGGGACAATCTCAACCTACATGTGCATGTACCACAACTAAATGTTTTCCCAAATGTAAAAACATGTAAAGCCGCTATATAATTCCGAGTTTGGGAGGGTCTCAAACGCTGATACATAACCATTAGCATGTCTAATGCTGCAATGAATGATATAAGAAATTCAAATCCTATTAAAATCAAATGTCTTGCCATCTGTCATTTTTAATGTGTGTGTGTGTGTGTGTGTGTGTGTGTGAGACTCTGTCCTGGTCAGTGGGGCTGACTTTACTTCCCTTACCAATTCCACAGCTTTGTGAAGCCGGTTTCTCATCTGTATGAGCTACAAAAACGTGAGTTCAGAATTGAATGGATGTGGGAAACACTATCCCATCGCGATTTTCCCAGGCAATTGTTGAGTTTAATTTTTCTTTCTCCATAATATTTGGTATTAATGGCAGCGATAACCCAATAAACTATCTACCTTCCAACCTGAAGCTGTCCAGGTGAAAGCCACAGTGAAATTCGAACATTAAATCCATCCAAAGTCCGCCTACAATTTAAACACACTGGAAGTAGCCTCCAGAAGTCTGAATAAGTTGGTTTTCATCGCTGAACATGTCACTAATACAAAATTCAGAGACATTTGTGCAGCAATGTGGTCATGAAATGAGTAACTACTGTACCATTCTATGGGTCCAACTCATGTTTGGCATGTAGAGGGGAATGACAAATCGTACATATATATATATATATATATATATATATATATATATATATATATATATATATACACATACATACATAACATAAAGCTGTGATCTGCACTGATCATACAGTCTATGGCACTGATGCAGACTGGCTCGTTTTGCGATAAACACTGCCACACAGTGGCTGAAACGGGCATTTTTTAAGGTGGAATCGAAACTTAAAGAGAACCGGAGCGAATGTGGAGCCAAGTTCAGCGTCGTTATGCTGTCAGAGCTTGATGAAACTGACTTGGGTTCTGTTCAATCACAAACAAGAGTTGTTGTCCCTACCTTTTCCGTTTTGTGAAATGTTGTTGTGTTTTTGTTGTGTTTTGTGAAATGTGTTGAAAATAGCATGATAATTATGCTTAGTTGGCATGCACATTATATAACAGGCACCAGTTAATTGTCCACCCTTGGCTTGGCTCAGACTGAATACATACCAATGTGTAAATCAGCATCTACTTTACACTGTATGAAGTGATATACCTTTCCAAAACCTAAACAGTGGGCTTCTGTACCAGAAGACTTGCGGTTTGTCCTCTTATTGACCTGCTTGTCATTTCCACTAAAATGAGTAGAAACACACAAACAAACAAAAATATCAGTTGATTAAACATTATACAAACAACAACAGAACTGTGGGTAGGTAATCATGAAATAGTGTTTATTCTAACTAGCTATTCTTTCATATATGTTAGATTTTGTGGTAAATTTTTTTGTAGAACAATTAAAGTACCCTATCTTTGAAGTGGACGAAACACAATGCACCACATTATTACTCTGTTTTATAGCATATCCTCTTATCAGCTTTAATATGTCTGAGTGGGTATATGAGAGTATATGGCCATCTTTATAGGTCTGACCTGAGGTTATTACTGTGTGCAGGGGCATCTGTTGTCGCCGTGTTTTGCACTACTGTTTTTGGAAACTACTCTCACCTGTCACATTACATAATACCTGTTGGACGGTGCTCTGCACACTGAGTTAGGGATGGTGATTAAGACACTTGTTGAACCGCCTGCTTGATTTTCAATTACAGATTTTGCTCTGCACTTTGCAACTCGGCGTTTTGTGCACCATACCGTGCTTTTAGACGATCCAGCAAAGATACAGGGTGTAGCAAGACGGATGTTGACACGTGGGACGAGTTAGAGCTGAGGTTGGTCGCGGCTGGGCTCTGACACAGCTGTTGCATGGAGGACATGCAGCTCCCCAGGAACTCTTGCATCTAGCAAGATAGAAGCAGTTTGAGTTCCAGGTCTTAACTAAACACTGATGCAAATGAGTAGAACACTGACTGAGCAGTCTAATTTTGCCTGTCATTTTGGACTTACCTACCTTTTGGATATACCTAACATGGTTGGTGCAGTTCAAACATCAGTGATCTATATAGTTATGCAAGATGATTTGGTAACCATGGACACATATGGATTTTCCTAGATCCTACATCAGAAAGTAGGAGTTAAAACAGAGATGTGTTGTGCTTGCGTATAACCCCACGTGCGCAATTCTACAGTAACAAGTTATGGAGAAACGTGTATTCCCATTGACCAGATGGAGCTTATTCTAAAGGATCACTCCACTGTTTTTGCACATGAGGGGTGGTTAACTAGTTATGGGGAGAACTACAGCCAGATGTATTTTGTCCTCTGTGGCTCTGGAGGAGCTTTGTTAACTCTGAAGAAGTGTTCAGATTGACGAGACACAATTGCATATAAAGTCAATGAAAAGAAAAAGGAGAGCTCTCTGGAGGATAATAAAAGAACTGGACTTTCTGCTACGTTTTGAGATCGGTAAGATAAATAATACCAAGGGGGTAAGCCTCTCCCCAGAACGCGTAGCTCCTATGGAGCCATTTTGATGCTACCAAGCCATCACCTCCCGTTAGCATTCCATTGACTGCCATTCATTTTGGCGCCACTTTAACAGCAAATAACTTTACATCTGAAGAGTTTAAAGACTCTATTTGTCCATTGTTTATTTCTAAAGAAACACAACAATGTATAAAAGGCTCCATTACCTTGTACCTCACGTTATGGCTCCGTAGCAGACGTTTTTATAAAAATAGGCTAACGATTGTGTCATAACCACAAGACTTACTGTTGCATAGTAGAGGAATTACCGTATAGTACAGGAGAAGCTCTCAGGCAGTTTGGACTTCCATTAGCTGTTTAAGTTTAATTACTAATGTTAACTAGCATTTTAGTGATCAATAATTAGCCTGTGTCCATGTTATCTCCTTACATATACCTACGCTCTCCGTCTCTGCTAGATTGGGAATGATTGCGATTTCTCTCGGCACAGCTACCAGAAGACTTCCAACTTTCAGACACGATGCTCACTTCACATCTACGTCGTCTCTCTCAGTTGGAGGCTGCGCTCAGCGCTCACCGGAAAAGTGCTTCTAATATCCTTCACTGGTCTCCGTCCAGAGCAACGGGATCTGTTGGTCTAGTTTATATATGTCTATGGTAAATACACTGCTAGCTACAGTAGCTTGCAGCTAACCTCTGCAGTTGGTACATTGGCTGTTTAACTGCAAGACCATTCTGAACATTAGTCACACGGATAATACAAGCCGTAAATTCACTTTGCATTCTGTGTGAAAACAACAATTACTAAATAATTCCTGCTGATGTCATCAGGTTAGGGTTTGGACAGAGACTGCTTTACTAACTGTAGGTGTGCACAGCAGTTTGAAAGATGTTGCTTTTTATTAAAAAAAATGCTATCAAGTCGGATTTTGCGAAGTGGATAATCATAATGACAATGTTTTTGGAGTCTGACACATATTGACTACAAGTCAGAATATCCCTGCCTCTGTTGCTTCGATTTGGACATAAAAAAAACCCACTCAGTTTCTGTTAGTCCCTTTACTTTATGGAAGTGCACTGCTAAATCACTGGAGTACCTCTTTTATTTTTAAGTTCTGCCTCCACTGTTGTTGCAACTGTGCATGTCCCACTTCACCAGCACCCAGTGAGAGAACACTGACACGCTCAAACTAAATTGCACTGTTTCCATTCAGCAGCGTACCTTATCACTGTCTTCCTGCTTCACAGCCCTGAGCCAGTCAAAGGGCGTCCTGCCTTCCACATCATGGAGTCTTAGATCTCCTCCAGCATCCAGCAAGCCATTCACCACTGAAGGGTTGCAGGAGAATACGCCTGCGTGAACTGGGGTGCTCCCGTCTTCACAGCGACTAGAAGAAAGTAGATTCTATTTCAATATCCTGTCACCTGATAGCTATCATTCTCGGTGTTGTTAGACTATCAATGTAAACAACTCATTGTTTAGCAAGTCACAAATAAATCTCAAGTCTTGGCTAGGAAGTTCAGAGTCAAGTCCTAAGTCACGACCAACAAGTCTCAAGTCAAGTCCAAGTATGCCATTATGCGCCCTTCATACAATACAATGCCATTAAAATGTTTTAAACAAAAAGCCAGTCAGTTAGTATGTTACGTTTATAGAAACAAATGCTTTTTGAAATTTGTATTTATAACTTTTACAAGTATATTATCCTGGGGCTAGGGTTGAGTTTGATATTGTTGATATTATAGGCAAAAGATCTGCAGATTATGCCATATTCTTAACTTGTATAAAACCTGAGATATTAACAGTTTATGAACAGCATAATTGTATGTTATACCCATAGTGACCTGTTTGTTTTGTTCTTTTGTGTTCTATTAAAAACCATATAAAACAATAAAAAATAAAAGTAAAAAAAAATAAATAAATAAATAACCTGAGATGAGCAGCAGAAGATATGAAATGCTGATAAAACACATACCTGACACATTGAAATATCAGCTGTAGCCTACTTTATATTCATGAGCTACTTCTAAATTATTAGTTCTGAATGATTAGATTGTTATATTGATATAATATGCATCAAAGTAAAACTAAAAGATTTCAGCCACTGAAATGTATGTGAAGTGGCTAGATTTTTTCACTAGAGAGGAGTTGCTACTCTGTTGAGGGTTTCTGCAAGCCTCGACGCCCACCGAGCCTAAGTTGCCCCCCAACAGGCCTAAGCCAGTGGGAATGATTTTGTAATGTATTTTTTAGAATTTCTTTACAGTTACAGTGGGGCGGCTCAGTTGGAAACTTAGACATAGTCATATTTTCAAATCTCCAGTTAGTTTTTAGCGCTTACTTAATGTAGAGCTCTATGGAATCTGTCTTATAGCTTTTTTAAATTCTCAATTTTGCAATTCCTTCCATGATTCTGTTATCACACAAACTATTGGGCTCAAATTATACACATACATTAATGCTGCCATCGGTCTGTGACTGGCCCAAGCCAGGCCCTCGTTGAAAAAAAGGGGGAAACACTGCTGTAGACCTTGTCTAAGACATACCGTCCACTCAGGATACTGGAGTGACATTACACAATTTTACCTCACAAAAGATCTTTGGCTCAGTACGGACACCAGCTTGCAGAAAGGACACAAACCAGACATCAGATAAACATTTCATTCTGGACTTTTGGCAAGTAATCCACGTTTGTCGTTTAAAAAATTTGAAATTAAGTCTACTTAACTTACTGGAATGTTTTTTTTTTTTTTAAAGCTCCTTGGAATGGATACAAAAGCTGAGACACAAAAGGGGTGCAGGGGGGGAAAGACATGCAGGAAACCTTCACAGGTCAGACTCGAACCCTGGACCTTCTGCATCGAGGAATAAACCTCTACATATGTGCACCCTCTCTACCAACTGAGCTAACCGGCCACTACTGGAATGTTTTTAATGTCCGAATGTGATACTGTGCTGGTTTGCGAGGCACACTTTGTATGACAAAATTTTTTTTTTTTATATTTGGGCTTGGGGAGGGATTAAGCCATTCCGAGTCAGAAAGCTAAAGTCTGAGTGAAGTCAAGAGTCATTGGTGTTAAAGTCAAAGCCAAGTTGCAGCTTTTTTTATATTGCCTAGTCGAGCAAGTCATCAGATTTCGGCCCAGACTCACTGGTTGGGATCGGCTCCGTAATGCAGGAGCAGCTCCATCACCTTGACTTGGCCCAACAGAGCAGCACAGAACAGTGGAGTCTGACCCAAGTGATTCTCACAGTCCACATCAACACCTGGAACACATCAGAAAACACTGAGACCATGGTTTTGTTTTGAAGTACAGGTGTCCCTTTATTTTAAGCACTCTGTGTCTGACTTAAGAATAGTATTGACTTTTTCTTTTTTTCATTATATTTATAAAATGCATGATGCCATACATAGATGTAGAACTGGTGCAAGTACAACACAATACTAGTACTATTACAGTTAGTTACATACCCTTATTCAGCAGTTTCTCCAACTTGGTCAGATTTCTATCCAAAGTGTATTTGTGCAGTTGAGCGTGTGCACCTCCAGTGGTCACAACACCCGTGTGTACAGGACAGGGGAATAGCAGCGCATTCATCCTGTTTCATCTGGTCCACCCAGCTGTCAGCAGATGGCGCTGTGAACACAGTGAGGTCGAACTTGTAATACCTAACATGGTTGGTGCAGTTCAAACAATCAGTGATCAGTGATCTATTTTTTGAATGTGAGAAAACTAAAACATTTCTCAGTGACTTAAATAGTCACCTTTTTGAAGATTTTCTTTTTTATTATGATAATCCTGATAATAACACTTTGGAATATGTAGTGAACTTTTTTGTTTTGCAAGCTGAGTTTTTTATTCAGAAACAGAAATGGCAAAAATGGCAGCCTTCCTTCCAGGTATTTAAGTTAGAAATAGATTTGCTCCTTAAATCACTTCATATAATTAAAAATAACCAACAAAAATGATCGGCTTCTGTGTCTCCTCTACACAGTCTGGAAATCCTGAACAGTTTTCCTCTTTGTTTTTGTTTTTTTTGTATGTGTTCTGTTTTTTGTTGTATGTGTCTTGTTTTTGTATGGAAAACTGTATTGTCATACCATGACAGTGTATGATGTTTTGTGTATTTGTGTCTTTAAGCATCAATAAAAAAAATAAAAACATCAGTGATGTACGATGATTTGGTAACCATGGACACGGGGATTTCCTTGATCCTACATCAGAAAGTAGGAGTTAAAACAGAGATGTGTTGTGCTTGTGTATAACTCCATGTGTTTTAGTAGAGAGGCCCGCGAGGTCATGATGTTTTAGTGGTTGTTGAAGTAATTTTAAGCCGAGATAGGGTGTCTCTCAGTCGGGTACAGAGCTCAGCCTGAGTAGGGGCTTTTATGACTGTCAATATAGCCAGCATCTAATGTTAGCTAAGGCTGTGCTGTGGAGTAATGTCTGGCTATGTGAGACTAGCGTCTTGCATAAATTGCATCAGTCACTAGAATTTGATGTCTCCTCCTGTATCGATGTCGCTGTGATGATGCAGGGTGACAGAATTGTTTTTACCTGCAGTCCATATGACCATAGGACCACCAGAACTAAAGGGCAACAACGTGACATTTTCCCCTTACCAAATAAACTAAACTACAGGTTGGAAGTGAAACATACGGCTTTTCTACTATGGCCCTTGTACTGCATTGTACAAAATGTGTGCAGATTAATTCCTGGTCTGTTTATTGGTTTTATTTACCAAAATGAGATTCTGTGAAGGTACAGGGTAAATTATTGAAAAACAATTGACCAAATATTCACAGTGGATTCTCTGTATATGGGCAGGCTTAAGTAAGTTCAGTGGTGGAAAGTAGGCAATACATTTTGCTTAAGTACAATATTGAGGTACTTGTACCTTACTCGAGTATTTCCCATTTTATTCTACTTTATACTTCTAATCCACTATATATCAGAGAAAATTGTACCTTCACTATTTTTCTTACTTGTTACTGGACATAACAGTGTACGAGGCAGTTAAAATGAACACTAACAATTAGAATTATCAGTAAATAAAAACTAGTACTTTACCTAATAAAAGGTCTGAATGCACCCCTCTATTCCTCTTCTTTATTTCATTCATTTAGGCTAATATATTATTTTCTACTACATTATTTTCTACTTTTCTTTGTCTTGAGTTGATGCAATACAAAGTTCCTAATGCAGGACTTTTACTTGTGATTAATACTTTTTAATATTGTAGTTAACTTATTGCTAGTTTTACTTAAGCAAAGCATCAGTAGCTATATTTCATCTCGCCCCGGTTTCTGCTATCAAAAAAAAGCATCCTCTCTGTAGGGTCGCCATTTTTTTGTAACTAAGTTACTAACGTTAGCCATAACATTTTCAAAATGTGTAAAGTTAGCCTGTGTGAAGTAGCTAGTTAACGTCAGTGCTATTAACGTTAATAATTGTATGTAACGTTAACACCGTCCATCAGGTTACAGCATACATGTAAAGATAACAATAAATAAATCCAAATAATTTGGCAAATAAATTAGCAAAACTGCTACCGTTAATACGATGCTAACGTTAGCTAGCTAACTTTATTTTTTCGTTTAACATTAGCTAGCGAAAGAAACAGATACCAGTAAAATACATCTGACAACTGACAAAACTAAAGTGTATACCATATACATGCCTCATAAGCAATGGTGAGAAATAAAATGTAGACTTACATACAGATAAACGTTGTGTTTAGCTTCTTTTAGACGCAGCAAACTGTTTTAATGGAGTAACAGTACCATTAGCTAGCTGGTCTCTGACCCGCTGGCTCGTCACTTTCGGCCAATCAAAGACGAGTCACGGTTACCTTGACTCATAGTCCAGTCATTTTAAGCCAAAATGGGGGTCAACCTAGGACAAATTGCAACAGAAGCAAACTCAACTGATTTTGTATCCTCAATATGTCCTGAGTAAGGAAAACAAAAGCCCCGAAGAATCCCATTAGGGGAAAGTTTCGAAAAAGACCCAAAATATAGCCTATTCATACGCCTATTCATTGTTTTTCTCACGTGAATAGGGTAAACATTTTAACCTTTAGATATCACCATGAAAATTACTGAGTTGGTTACTCACATCACGACAACAACAAAAATTATTACACGTTTTTTGAAATGTTTTGGTAACATGAGCAAACGGTGCATAATAATGTATGCTCCAATTTGCATTTAAATACCACAACATATCTAAATATTGGATATAGCCAGGTGAAAATGTCTTGTAGAATCTTGTTGACATCTTACAGTAAAAGACTATAGAGGCAAACAAATGTCACCATAAGGGGCAGAGATTCAGTCATTCATTCAAGGTCCACTCAACTGTCACTAAGCTGTCACTAAGCTCTCACTCAGGTAAGAAAGATTTCCTTTTGTTTCTCCTACATGGATTATTCAACCTACATTAATAAAACAGACCTCGTGATCAACTACAATTAATTGGAAACAGCTGGATGTGTATTGAGCTGTGGTATGACTATTATTGGTGACCTGCACAAACTCAATGAGGAGAATGAAGATGAGATTCTGGGTAGATGGGTAGCCTAAATGGCTTCCATTCAGACCTTAACATTAAGTATTTTACTGTAAGATGTCAACAAGATTCAACAAGACATTTTCACCTGGCTATACCCAATGTTAAGATCTGTTGTGGTATTTATGCAAATTAGCACATACGTAGTTAGATTATTCACCGTTTGCCCATGTTAACAAACAATTTCAAAAAACTTGTAATACATTTTTTGTTTGTCTTGATATAAGTAATCAACTCAGTAATTTTCATGGTGATATCTAAAGGTTAAAAGTTTTACCCTATTCACGTGAGAAAAAGAATGAATAGGCGTATGAATAGGCTATATTTGGGTCTTTTTCGACACTTTCCCCTAATGGGATTCTTCTGGGCTTTTTTTTTTGTCCTTACTCAGGACATATTGAGGATACAAAATCAGTTGAGTTTGCTTCTGTTGCAATTTGTCCTACCTTTACCAGACTATCATAGATATAAAACATTGTTATATTACTATATTATTTCTATGTTTTAGACATGCCTTGCAGACCCAGAATAACATTTATAAAACTAGATATAGACGGTGAGGTAGGCTCCCTTCAAGATATAGTAAAATAAATGCCACACTGAGGTTTCTGTAGTTTCACATAAGGCTACATTCTGCTTTAATGATTTGTTGCATCAACATTGACCTATATTTTCACAAAATACCACAGTACAAAAAAAGGCTTAGCCAACACTGCCACCTAGTGACCACAACCCGAAACACTCAGAGTGAGCTACCCATATATGACTAATATGAAAATGTTGACAGAGGTATTGTACGGTGTGTGCGTCTTCTAATTCTGCAGAAACTTGCCAATCTGTAACCAATACACTTTAGTATAATTCACATCACTGTCAGCATTTCTAATGTTCTGGTGATAACAGATGTACAAAGCTATGGTAGCCTGTGATGTAAGTCGCATTTAAGCCATTCCAATTATCCAATAGTCACATGCTGGCAAAAATTGTGAGCTAACAATGTTTGTGCAACAGTATATGAACTTTGATCTGGTATAATAAAATCATACGACTTTCAGCTCTTCTCCCAGCTCCACACAGCTTTCTAACACTGCAGGTAATGTGCTGCCAATTTTAAAGTCCGGCCTAACATGAAATACATATATACATAGTAACCTCAATTACAAATGCAGCATTTGGGTAAAAAATCTGCTACATCTTCATGTACATGTACATTGTACAGGTGTAACTCAAATATCATTAATGTTTAATGTACATGTAGGCCTACATTGTGCTGACTTTCAGATGATGCTGCACACAAAGATGAACATGGTGCTGATGAAAGACCAGAAACCAAAGTTCCAGATGTTGGCCTCCCTGAATTCTCGGAGGGCAGGAGAGCAGCGTGTGCATGACGGTCTGCAGCTGGAGCCGTGTACATCCCAGGAGGAGTTCAGAAAGTTTGAAGACAAGCTGCAGGACAAGCAGTTCTTCCAGCAAGATGTAATTAAACTTTTTCAGTTTGCGAGGGAAATATTTCAATATTCATTCATATTTCATCTCTGCAGAGTTCCAAACTGAGTCAGAATCTTCCAGCTGACCTACTTCAGGAAGCCCAATTGTATTCACAAAGGTCAAAGATCACTAAACAGGACTCATTTTGCTTCAACAAAGCAACAATTGGGAGAACTCTGGTGGGTTTCCACATGGCACAAGGCCAACTTTAAAAGTAATGTCTCAGCCAGTGTTGTAGTCGAGTCACCAACGTTTGAGTCCGAGTTAAGTCTTGAGTCCCCAGTGTTCGAGTCCGAGTCCAAGCCCTAGTCACCAAAGAAGAGTCGGACTCAAGTCTGAGTCGAGTCACCATTACCTATGTTTTGAGTCAGAGTCGAATCACAAGTCCAGAGAATAGCGACTCGAGTTGGACTAGAGTCCAAGTCCAGGACTTGAGTACTCCATCACTGCCTATTACAAATAAAAGAAGTCAGAAACTCCATCCAACTCTGAGTCCTATTTCATTAATGCTCAAGTCCAATTTCAAAAATCCTCAAGTCTGAGTCCAACACATCAGTGCGCCAGTCCAAGGCGAGTCACGAGTCCAGAGAATAGCGACTCGAGTTGGACTTGAGTCCGAGTCCAGGACTCCACACTGGTCTCAGCAGTATTCACACAGACACAACTAGAGAATCAATGGGATGATATTTAAAAGGTGAGTCCCTAAGGTGGTTAACATGAACTAAACAAAACTGGGGGATTCCAAACAGGTTTAGTGAGTTAGTTCGCTTTGAAAGGGTTCATGAACTTTGGCTCAGTTTTCAGAAAATAATTTCAATGTGGGGTACGGGGACCCCCAAGGGGTCCTTGAGGGGATACCAAGGGGTCCAGAGGAAAAAGATTGTAATTTATTTTCACTATAATTCCATCTATTAGTAACACATCAGCAAATGTGTTGTATTTGTAGTTTAAGAGAATATGCATGCACATTTGTTTTTTGTATGTAGCGTAATGTTAGGTGGGTGTGTTGGGGTGGAGGCATAAAGTCTATGGGTGGGGGCCTGTGTTTTTGTATATTTGTTCTAAATATTCAAAACACAATACAACAATTAATGGACACTGAGTGCAAGATGAATAGAGTAGCTTATGATATCATTTTATAAAAAAGGGATTGGATGTAACAGGATGGAAATGTATAAAACTGTCAAGTTTATTTGTTGTCAACGTCCAACAGTATGGACAGTCATGAATGAGATCACCTTGGGTGGATACTGTAAATAAAACCCACCAGAAGAAGGTGGTGCAGTAATGGGCTGTAGTTCCAGAAGGATGCAGCAATGCAACATTACGACTGCCGGTTGCTTCCAAAAAGAAGAAGAAAACGTTGTTGTTGTTGGCGTCCGCCATCTTGTCCGAGCCAGGAAGGAGGGAAGGAGGCGAAGAAAATATGAAGAAAATAAGGGGCGTGGTGTGAGCGGAACGGGCTTTTATTTTGAAGGCGAAGAAAACAAGGGGCGTTGCGTGAGTGGCTAAAGGCCGCAGCTGGACCATAGACTGTATTATGAGCTGGACCTTATTGCATGAACCACTGGTCCACACCTTATATATATATATATATATATGTCAATGGTCCACACTCCAGCATAGGTGGCGGTAATGCGCCTTAACGCTTGTTACTACCCGCTTTTACATAGCTACATAGACGAAATGTCGTAGCAGTTAGCTTGACAGCCAAGTTCGGCAGTAATGTTGTGACCGCTGTGAACGTCAATTTACATGGCATTAAAAAACGGCCACAATGGCACCCTTCGTGTATGCTGGTTAAGATGTTAATAACATTGTGCTACGTCTATCTGTGGGTGCGCTTTCACAAGTGCTACTCGGTGCTTATCCGCAACAGCCTGTCCAGACTGAACAGCAGCACCTTCAGCTTCAGCTTCAGAGTGTGCTCCAGCCCGGCCTCAGCACAAGCTACAACATCCCCAACTGGACACCACACAGCCGCCGCCGCCGCACGCAGGCAGCCCAGCCCGGTCCCACTCGAGGACAGCGTCTTCCTTCAGCTGGGAGACAAGGCTGTCTATGTCACGGAGCCTCAGGTTGGAACTTAAGCTAGCTAGCGTTTGAATGACATATCACATGCATACAGTTTGTGGTGACTGCAGTGTCTGGGCCTGTCACAGCCTTGTTTACATTTCTCATTTACCTCCGGAACTACTCTCAAATCCAGACAGTGCTGCAAGAAGCACTCAGATCTTTTACTTAGTAACAGTATCATACATTCAAAACGTTACCTAAGTCAAAGTACAAAAGTATAAACATTAAAATATACTTGAAAGTACTCAACTCAACTTGTTGGTTGTGATTAAGAAAATTACAAAAAAAAGTAAAACAAATCAGCAGTGTTTGGTTGGTACTGTAAGGGGATTCCATACCTAGCCCTGAAGCACACATTTATGTCAGAGGGACACTCCAGGTTTGAGTCAGGACAGGAGTCCTCATTTTTGAGACTTGTCTTGGACTTGTGAGACTTGACTTCCTTCACTACTTGAAGACTTAACTTGATATGCCACCTGAAGGCCTATTAATCGGTTGAGCCTGTGATCCAGAGCACTGCCGTACAGGTGTAACTAATTGATATTAGGGCTGCAACTAACGATTATTTTCATAGTCGATTAATCTGTCGATTATTTTCTCGATTAATCGATTAGTTGTTTGATCTATAAAAATGTCAAAACATGGTGAAAAATGTGGATCAGTGTTTCCCAAAGCCTAAGATGACATCCTCAAATGTCTTGTTTTGTCCAAAACTCAAAGATATTCAGTTTATTGTCACAAAGGAGAGAAGGAACTAGAAGATATTCACATTTCACAAGCTGGAATCAGAGAAATCTTATTTTTTTTTAATAAAAAAATGACTCAAACGATTAATCGATTATCAAAATAGTTGGCGATTAATTTAATAGTTGACAACTAATCAATTAATCGATTCATCGTTGCACCTCTAATTGATATCATACTAGGGATGACATTTGCCAGTGTTTCATAACTTAAAATGAAAAACGTTTAAGTCCTGCTGGCACCATGAGATCATTTGTCTTCTTCTATCGGAGTGGCAGGCTGCAGCCCCGATGTCATTGTGTCACTCTCTACTCTAACCTTGCTTTTACATAGGGCTGGGCAATATATCAATATAAATCGATATCGGGATATGAGACTAGATATCGTCTTAGATTTTGGATATTGTAATATCGTGATATGACATACAGTAAGTGTTGTCTTTTCCTGGTTTTACAGGCTGCATTACAGTAAAGTGATGTCATTTTCTGAACTTTCCAAACTGTTCTAGCTGTTCTATTATTTGCCTTTACCCACTTAGTCATTGTATCCACATTACTGATGATTATTTATCACAAATCTCATTGTGTAAATATTTTGTGAAAGCACCAATAGTCAACCCTAAAATATCGTCTCGATATCGAGGTATTTAGTTCTTCTAAAATATCGTGGTATTAGTGTTTCTCCATATTGCCCAGCTCTACTTCTACATAGCGTTCTATATGACTTGATGCCATTCTGTGCCTTTGGTCAAAGCGTTTGATGACTCCTGTCACTAACTACTAATCAATGTGTTTAACAGCCTTGTAGTGTGTGAAGTTATTCTTTCCTGTGATGTCTGTGCTGTCCCCAGGCATGTGATGACCTCAGCAAATGGACTGTGCTGTTGGGGTCCTCTCTGGTTTGTGGTCCACGAATAGAGAATATTTCATTCATCATAGAAGCTACAGGACACAGAGTGGGCTACCATTCTCCTCACACATCGAATAAGAAAGTAGGCACCACACATTGCTTAACAAGTAATATTCTCACAACAATCATTCTAATCTAGCAAAACTAGAGGCCTTTTAGCAAAGAAATAAGTAGCAAAGATATATATATATATATATATATATATATATATATATATATAAATTGTTGTATACATTTTTAAGATGAACTGCGTATGTAAACAAAACAAAAAAATTGGAATTTAAAAAAGGAATATGTACCTTAGTGCATAATCTGGTCATATTAAGACACAGTAAAACTCTATGTGTTGTAAATGGTATATAACATACATAATATATCTACTTGTACCAGTCAGAATGAAACATTCTGTAACATCCTGACAGCTGTGAGCTTGCAGCCAATAAATGCTGAGATATTTATAGCAAGACATTTTATTTGTTTATAATCAGATAGAACACTACCAACCTTTTTACAGGATTTCTGAATCCACAGTTGCACACACATTCAAAATGATGTGCTGATACAGTACTGCGAACCTAGTCTTTAAAATATATAGACTTAGACTTCTCTTTATTGATCCTTTTGGGATGACTCCCGCAAGGAAATTAGATTTCCAGCAGCAGATTTTAGCAGTTTACAAAACACTCTTTAAATAAAGAGGTATAAAAAATACAGTATATAAAAAATACAGTATAAGAATAACTAACAATTAACTTTTAGCTAAATATTTTTTACAAAAAGTAAACAAACAGTAAACAACAATAAACTACAGATAAATATATAGATATATAGGACTGTGTACGGTATTGTGTTATTATACAATGCCTATGTATGTATGTGTATATATATATATATATATATATATATATATATATATATATATATATATATATATATATATATATATATATATACACACATCATACATATTTATACTGCAGCACCACTTATTGGTGAAATGCCATCACATTTAGCAGAACTGTTAGATGTTCACATATGAACCACATATTTGGTTACAATTGCATGATGTATTCAGGAGTTATGACAGTGTTTTGTGGCCACATGGTTGTGTCACAATGTTCAACGAGCACATGCCCAGGGAGAACCTGTGTGCCAGCGACAAATACACAAAATTAAAAGAGCAGCCAGGGCCGGACTGGGACAATAGCCCAGGACAAACTGCACATTCACAACAGAGTACAACAAGTATACTGTAACTATTTTGTTGAAGTATTCTTTCTGTTTGATGTTTATGCCAGTAACATATCTTTTTAGTCGTGTTGCTTAAAACCAAAACTTGACACACAAAAAGAGTTAGTCAATTGTACTTCCATAATAAAGGCTAGAGGACCGTAACTTGTGTGCACTTTTAGAGTTTTTGTTTTGCATCTGGCATTTTTCCTCAGAACTCTGAATGGACTTGTGTTGATCATCATGTGGCTCTGAGTAACTGGAGGTGATTTCACCTGAGAATAAAGTGCACAGGTCTTTATTTTCAATATTGCATCTCCTGTCTGCTTTCCTGCAGAGCATGATTAAGTAATGCCATTTATTCGTTTTCTAAAAATGGAAGTAGTTGTTTTGTTATGACATGCTGATTGTGGCTCTTCTGGCATGTTTTTTTAAAATTTAATTTTTTATTTTTTATAAACCTCTAACCATGGCCTTTGCTTGTGAGCATACCTGTAATTTTGCAGCATTTTGTAGCACTTTCCAGCAGGGCTTTTCTCCTTTTTAATGCGCTCCCACTCCCCTTCACTTTCTCACCTTTTCTCTTTCTCCTGTGCTCGTCCATTCTTTCCTCCACACAGTTCAGCCATGCACATCTATGCGCTGAAATGTTGTATTTCTGCCCTGTGTTGTTTTCGCTTTGATTTACCCATTTCACTTTGCATTTTTAACACTGGCCTAACAGTCTGGGCCGATCAGCCTGACAGCAGCTACCTGCTCTTTTAATCTGTGTATACGGCTGTTTTTACGTCATGCGAGTCCCTTTGCGATTATAATATTTGGAGTTCTATTCAAATTTATTGATAAATATTGATGCTCATGCATTAATTCTGGGCCCACGTGTTTGGATATATAACTTAGTTAACTATGTTTGCTTAAATAATAAATGTGAAACCTACACATAACATTTTTATTTCTATTTTCTCCATTTGGAATTTTACAATGTTCTAATTCTCCAAAGATAAGATACACCTTTTATTAACCCCCCAGTGGGGAAATGTGGTTGTTGCAGCAGTACAATAGAAACAACAGAAATAAATACAGATAGGTATAGAAAGTACCAGAAATAAATAAGGTATAGAAAGTAACCGAAATAAATAAGAGGTAAATTTTTATATATATATATATATATATATATATATATATATCTATCTTTTTTTTTTTCTTTTTTTTTTTTTTAGGTTGTGATGCTGTTGCTTGTCTTCTGCCTTGATCATTAATTATCTTAAAATTAGAAATGTGACTATAGTTAGCCATGCTCATCAACAACAGTTCACATGCATTTCTACATCAGTATTTTGTCCTCTAACATGTGTCGCGGTAATTTTGTAATCCAGTTCTGACAACAAGGAACGAGACAAAAATCTTACAGTATTGTCAAACTTTTGTTGCTCCGAGCATGGTACACAAGACAAAGGTTAGTTTGTATCATGCACGCCGATTGGACGCTGTTCTTTCTCTTTATACCTTGGCTTGGCCCTCCCCCCTCTGGTCAAGGTTGTTTCTTTCTAACCAGTCAGGTGAGAATCTTCTGATTACATCTAGGTGGGAATGCCCTGTTAGCAAATACAGTCATGCCAAGATTCACTCAGTCAAAGGTTACATTGATAAATGATTCAGCATGATCAAATGCAAGAGACGTTAACCTAATTACAGGCGTCTGGCCAAGTGTGATTTCATTATAGCATGATCAAAGACAGTTTCCCTCACACTTGTAACCGCCTAGTTGCTCTGTACAAATATCTCTCTCTCTCTGTCTCTTTCTCTTTCTCTTTCTCTCTGTTTGTGTAGCAGACAGACATAATTAACTCAGTGGATCGGTACTGGGTGTCAGCTAACCAGAGCTGTGTGTTGTGTGCAGGTGCTGAAGTGGTCTGATTACTGTCTTCCTCTGGCCTGTAGCCCTGGCCAGCCGTTCCGGGCTGTAGCTCAGGCCAGCGTCGACAACTTCAGTCGACTGGGGGTGGCTTTTATCGAGGATCGCCTTCAGCTGGACAATGGACTTACGCCTTCAAAGATAATCCGTACGTTGCCTTTGATTACCTTTTTGTATTTCCCCTTTATTATATTTTTATTGTATTTTCACATCACCACCTCAGAACACCTTAACTTATGTGTTCATTTATCTCTTTGGAATGCACATTTCATTGAATTCGTGCATTCCTGTATTCCTGCATTATGTTCTATTTTGAAGTAAAACAATCAGTTCACCAGCAAATGTGAGCCGTAACAAACTGTATTTCTTATTTTAGTCTTTATTTCATCTACATTTTGCAATAGGTCACTCGTAGTGATAATGCACAGAGCATTATCACCAAGTCTGTAGTTCTGGTTTTACAGCCAACAAACTCCGCTCTCATTAACCTTTTCCCAACACGCAGCTGTTTTCAGTAAAAAAAAAAAAAAGCTCTGATAGACCTGTGCACGGCCTGTTCAGCACCAAACATCAGACCAACACAGTTAGAGACTAGCTGGTGAACATAGTGAAGCTTTTAGCAGCAACAGAGCTAGATCTTTTTCTCAAGAGTCGGTGGGAACTTGAATATTGAACTTGTGTTCATTGTGACTGTAAATAAATGCTAATGCTATCTGGTAAATGTGCAGGACAACTGTTTAATAACGTTAAAATATCAACTTTGTAAGGCAGCTTTTGTGCTCCTAATTGGCCAAATATTATGCTTTTTGGCTTTTTCCCTTTCCTTTATTGTGTTATATATCTTTTTGTGCACGTAATAGGTTTAGAAAGTGAAAAAGCCCAAAGTCCACCCCAAAGGGACTTACCATCTCCAACAGAAAACACTGTTCACAAACTGCTCCAAACAGCTCTATTGTAGTCCAGCCTTTACTTCAGAGACAAACGTGGTCACTTTGGAACACACGTTATAATGCTCGCCTAGCTGCTAGCATGGCACGCCCTCATACTCTGCTTCTGACTGGCTAGTAGTCCTTATCTAGGTACTGTCAGGGCACGCCCTCATACTCTGCTTCTGACTGGCTAGTAGTCCTTACCTAGCTACTGTCAGGGCACGCCCTCATACTCTGCTTCTGACTGGCTATTAGTCCTTACCTAGCTACTGAGCATGTGTGACTCCCAACAAAGATAGAACAGAAGTGAGATGTCTCACTCTGTAGCTAAAACAGAGAGCTCAACACACAGGGTGAAAAGAGGAGCTGCAGCAATGTGCAGTACAACAAATATATGGTGTTTTCTGAAAATTAAACCACATAAACCTATTCTAGTACAACCTCTAAAT
The DNA here is from genome assembly GCF_008315115.2 of Sander lucioperca. Lineage (NCBI taxonomy): Eukaryota > Metazoa > Chordata > Actinopteri > Perciformes > Percidae > Sander > Sander lucioperca. Next base: position 3,669,721 of record NC_050185.1, read on the forward strand.
ACAATTATGAACCTGAAGATGAGCACAATATGAGCACTTTAATATAGTTTGAACTATTTTCATACATAATTTACTATTATGTTTAGTTTGTTAAGGCTTAATGTTTGTACTTGGGATGTTTACTAAATGTCGCCGGACTGCACTCACATTTTTGTAAATGTTTGTGACATTCCCATAGCTGTCCTCCTCCAAGAATCCACTCTCAGTGAGCTGTTGGAGAAGCAGTGTCCAAAGACTGAGACGTCATCACTTTGGCTCTGTGGCCCCCAGTCTGGAGAAGGTGTTGCTGAGCCTTTGCGTTGTCGGCTGTCACCCAATAATCAGCACCTCCAGTGCCGTAAGGGCAGCCTCCTCCTCACCCCGGAGCTAAAGAGGAGGTTAGGGGAGCGGCGAGGGTCAGAGCCGCTCTGTGGCACCAAGGATCCGGGAGCTGTTTGTGACTCGGAGGACCATTCCCTGGGGAGTCATCACCACATGGAGGGCCACAAACACCACCTCCATCTGTCCAGCTGCCACGAATGCTTGGAGCTGGAGAACAGCACCATCCTCTCTGTCAAATATGCCTCGGCTGAGAACATTCCAGACCTTCCCGATGATAACTCAGTCGGGCTGGATAGTGGAGATGAGACTCTGGATGATGTTGAGCATGACGCCAAAGGGTTTTCTGGGCAAAGTGGTGGATTTGACTGTAAAAGCAAACCGCCAAATATTCTGCTGTACACGGGTGGTTGCCAGGAGCGTTTTGAGGCACTTCGTCAGCTTTTATCAGAGTGTATAAACATGGAAAACAACATAATATATCCCCTCCAACCACAACAGGCTCTGAGCGACCCTTGGCTGGACAACACCAGGCTCCTGGTACTGGCAGAGGAGGAAACCCTCACCCCTCAACTTCAGACCCGTTTCCTCACCTACCTGAGCCAGGGTGGCAGGGTCCTGGGGCTAGCCTCCACCCTGTGCCCTGCGGGCCTCTGTCTGAAAGTCAGGGAGAGGCAGCGTGGGAAGGTCAGCAGGCTGAGCTTCACCAGGGAGGACAGCACCGAGCTGGAACTGAGCGTGTTGGCGAGCGGGATGGTCTACGTCAGGGATACTCAGGGAGGAGGGGAAGTGGAGCTCTGGGGGGAGCTGAAAGGGGACAGCCCTCATCAGAGGGATATGGTTGTAGTCAGGGTAACCCACAGAGGGGATGACGGCGAAGCTGTCCTCTGTCAGGTAAAGACGTATGGCATTATTGAAAGCGATGCTTGTAGTAGTGCACAGGGTTGAATATTGTTTGAAAGACATGCTGTATGTTCCCTGTCTGCAGGCCCACCTGGAAATTGCTCCTGACTCGCAGAATTTGACATCGGAAGGTTTCGATGAACTGAAGGTCAGCAATGCACTGCGTTATGAAGTCCTGACAGAGATCCTCACCTCGCTGGGCCTCAGCTGTGAGCGAAACCAGACTCCAGCCCCAAGCCCGGTCCACCTGCTGGCCACCTCTCAGGTAAGACCCACACTGCTCATCTGTCGGTATCAGTCATGAGATAGACTTGTCTGTGACTCTCCTGGATTCTTTTTGTCACACCATGTCCACACTAACACGGCCCATTGTTCCCTGCAACATCAAGTACACAGACATAGGTAGCCTTGATACAACTTTTCTGTTTCTATCTTTTATTCCCAAAAATACAGTTAAGTCTAAAGATGAAAATCATATTTGTTGTGTTATTTTTACATTTCTACTGACATTCTGCCCCTCCCTGTGAACAAAAATCTATTCATCCATCATCATCATTATCCATTAAGTAGGGGTGTCAAAATGACGTTCGAATATTCCTTCTTTTTTTTAAAGATTATTATTTTGGGGCATTTTAGGCCTTTATTTTATAGGACAGCTGAAGTCATGAAAGGGGAGATAGATGGGGAATGACATGCAGCAAAGGGCTGCAGGTAGGAGTTGAACATGGGCGCGCGCTTCACCAGGTGAGCCTCCCAGGCGCCCCGAAGATGCCTTCTAAAAAAACACATTGGTTTGAATATATTCAAATGTTTATTTGTGCGCATTATGTCCATAAGAGGGCAAACAATTACAACGGGAGACATAACTAAGCGTATAGGTATATTTATTTTAACATAAACATGTATTTTGAAAGATCTACATACCCACACATTACAAAATAAACAAAATAATGTCCTATATAATGTAAAACTTAACATAAACACCGTAGACCTCTCTCCCACTCTCTCTCTCTGGAGCGTGCAGGAGGCAGGACATGACGCGGATTACACCGCGATCACGTATCTGGTTTGTATTCTGGTCATAAACAAATGGGTCTCTTGCCATTCCTTGAATTTGTCTGACAATTTTGGCGTCGGTCCTTACCGACAGAAGTTCCAGAATCTAGTTGTCTCTCCAGTTAGACATTTTCTTTGGTGTCTGGCGTCTTCCTCTTCACCCTTGTTTGTTTATTTCTGATCGTCAGCAGCATGACAGAAACGTGATCAACACACCCACTTGCTCGCTGTGAAATCTCTGGCCTACCGGCTGGGCTCAGGCACACAGGCAGCTGAACGTTAAGGGAGCAGCGACCCAGGCCCACCCGAAAAACCGTGCGAGGCAGGTCCCACAATATTTGAAAATACAGTTTCATATTGGAATGCCTGTTTATTCAGTGACAGCCTGAGAGAAAAACACACACACACACACACACATACACCAGATTGTTTTTATTAAAGTTAACTGTATGAGCGACAGCACAGATATGCTGCATACTACACGTGGAAACAATTTGGCTTCCTAAATGTATGCAAATATATGAGCATATATGCAGCCGGCTCACAGCAGGTCTGTGTACAGAGGGCCAATACAAACGTGAGGGCAATAAATCAGTCTTTGATCAGCCATCACAGTGACTCTCAGTTTGGGTACCATACGGTTCGTTTTTTGCAAAACATTGAAGTTCAGTCTAAACGGCGGTCTAATTACTAAAAAGCTAAAAGACTATTTTTGGAATGACTGAAAAAAGTAATTTGAAGTGTATAGCTATAATGTGTATCTAATCTGAATTCTAATTCCTTCTAAAAGGAATTGTTCTTATTTACAGATATATTTCTTCTGGAAAATATTTGTATGGATGTGTAAGAAAATGACAACAATAGCAGCATTTTCATAAGATTGAGGAAGTTTGTCAGGAATGGTGCGTTTGTCATGGAGCTGGAGCTCAAGAAGAGCCACTAGGGGGGGTCGGAGCTCCAGGTTGCTGAGATACTGGAATCAAGGACCTGATTCGTTCTTCAGGGCAACCCTTCCAGTGGCTGGTGTCCCTGATGGGAGGTGTCCTATCTGGGCACAGAGCCTGGGCCTTCCTTAAAAAAAACTCAGTAGTATTATTGTAGTAATATTGGTAGTAGTTTTAGCAGTGTAGTTGTACTTTTTGGCTTCATTGTTGTATATTTGGATTGGTGTGTGGCCTTTGACCTTGCCCCCCCCCCCAAGTCCCAACAAGAAGCAGGCTTATGGAAATTGGGGGCTGCAGAATTGTTTCCAGATTGTTGTGTAGGTTGAGAAGGAGAGCTGGTAGCTGTGTACCTCAACATGTCTGTAGAATGGCCGCTCTGCTCCTGGTGTACTACGCTTGGGTTGTTTCCAGTAGCTTTTATTCAGTCCTAAAGTTGTCAGGTTGTTTTTGTCAATTGATGTTTTGGTCTTGAGTGGTCTTAAGTATGAGAGGTAGAGGTTTCCATACGTGCTTGTTGTCAGGCATTGCTACTCGCTCTCAGCAGGTTGGAAACTCTTCACCTGAATAAGTAGAATTTTACACATTCCTTCCCATTCATAGTATTCTCACCAGGACTTTGAAATCAACGTATTTGGAGCCCAGAAATCTAATCTCTGCAATCTTTGCTGCTTTTGACTCTTTTATTTATATATATATATATATATATATATATATATATATATATATATATATATATATATATATATATATATATATATATATATACATACATACATACTGTTGATCGGACAAAACTAAAACATGTGAATGTCACCAGAAATTATAACTGACATTAAAAACTTAATGATTATTTTAACACTTAGTAGACCAAATGATTAAAATTAATCCACAGATTAACATGCATTTTTTGTAGATGCAATCATATTAGAGCCAGACCGATATATCGGCGGGCCGATATTAGGCATTTTCCAAACTATTGGTATCTGCATTTATAATGGCCGATAAACGAATATTAAAAAAATAAAATAAAAATGGACGAAACCCCCTTCAACCATGTTCTGAGTGTTGGCGTTGCATAGTCTGTCCACCAGACCTGTTGGCAACACTCATCACTCATTTTTTGTTGTTGTGTTTTGTTTATTTATCAGAACTTTAACATATTTTTATGTTCGTCTGTTCTGTTGTGTTTATTTTTAAACTGCATTATGATATTATTTTAGTGAGTACTCATAAATAACTACAAATAACCAATGTTAGGGAAATCTGTTTATGTTTTGTTACGTGTTTCTGGATTTTTTTTTTAAATACATATCGGCCGATATATCGGAATATCGGATTTTTAAATCACCAAATATTGGTATCGATATCGGCCTTAAAAATCCTTTATCGGTCGGGCTCTAAATCATATATAGTTGTTACTGGATATAATAAATTGTGTTTTGCTGAAATTCTTCTTCTTGTGTCCAGGTGAAACTGTGCCAGTGTTTTTTTTAACAATATTTTTGGCAGACAGACACATTATTACAGGATTACATTCTTTAAACAAGCAACAAACATAACAAGGAACAGTGCTGTAATAACCACTCAACATAATAACTGGACTGTATAACATGACATGCTCATATTCCGAACAATACATTTATTATCGGCCAATTGTATAGTATTATTGGTGTGTATACACATTGGCTGATAACTAACAAGACATGTCAGTACAACAATGTGAGAGACACTGTATACATATGTATATATTATAAAGCAGATAAGAATTAGATTATGTACAATACCCATGGAGAATGATGCCCATTCAACTGGAACTATCCCCTGGCATAATATGCATACATCCAACTTGTGTCATTTTCTATCTCTCCATTAAGGAAGGAAACAGGTCAGTTGTGTAGTTTTAAAGGTGTGTGTGGGGCCAGGGTAACATTCACAGCACCTGGTCGTGCCACTGCAACAGCTGTGAGGCTGAGAGACTCTGCCGTAGTCGGTCTAGTAGCCGGACTCCTTGCCGGTGATGAAAACCCACTCTAGCACACACTAATGCATTCAGTGTGGTGGTGATCAGTGCGGCTGACTTCCATCACTGCTCAGTGGGTGTTCCTGTTCTCTGCCATGAGGTGGTAAATCACCATTTCCCTCTGTCTGGAAATGAAGTGGGTTCTTGAGTTGAATAGAATCAGGACTGGAATGGATTTGCAAAGCTCTCTCTTTAAAAATAAATAAATAAATAAATATTTTAGGATTTATTCAGAAGTGCAGAGGCTTATTGTGTGCCAAAGCTGGTTGGAGTTGATAGATGTTATTCTCTTTAGTTACAGTTATTAATAGACAGTAAAATGTGAGCAGAGTGAGCATCCCTATGGAAGTCCAGTATTTATGTTAAATAATGTTTTGGCCTATTAGGGCCTGCAGGCTGTGCTGTCGTAAGTCTAATGTTAATGGACTGTATTTATATAGCGCTTTTCTAGTCTTAACGACTACTCAAAACGCTTTAACATACAGTACAGAAACCATTCACGCACTGTGGCCGAGGCTGCCACCTGCTCATCAGATAAACATTAACACACACTTATACTCTGATGGTGCAGCATCGGGAGCAATTTGGGGTTCAGTGTCTTGCCCAAGGATACTTCGACATGGGACTGCAGGGCCAGGGATCGAACCACCGACCTTCCGATTGGTAGGCGACCGCTCCACCACCTGAGCTACAGCTGCCCACAACAAGATGGGACCCATGACAGCCGACACCATTCTTTAGCCTTGACCTAACTTAACTTTAAGCTGCCTTTAACTCCTACTCTCACCCAAGCAAAGAGCAGATCTTCAGTGGCCTTATATCTACTATCTGCTTAGGCTAAACTTAGCCTGGCTCCGCCCTCCTACGTACTTCTGCTCAATTTTCATTTTCCTTCAGTACATCATCTGGGTTTGTGGTATATTCTTTGGTTTTCTCCTGTCAAATCTTTACCGGTCCAATCAGCGAACAGAGGGAGTGGCTGAGAACGATGACGTTGAGGTCGTGCGCTAGTTTGAGTTGTAGTTCCGTAATGGCGGTGGAGAAAGATGCGAGCGAAGCCATTCAGTCCGTTGTGGCAACGCTGCCGAATATCCAGAAGTTAAAGCCCGAGCAAGAACAATCTTTGCTGAGTTGTGTTGGTGGCCATGATGTTGTGGCCCTCCTCCCCACGGGGTTCGGGAAGAGTTTGATTTTCCAGCTCGCTCCGTTAGTGGTGAAGGAGTTGGCTAAGGCTAACGCTAGCGATGCTAAGCCGATGTCACGACCAAATGTTATTGGTTATGGCAAATCCAATAGTTTTAAACTTAAGCAGAGTTCCCGCCTTCAAGGAAGTTAACACTTTTCAATGGAGAGTGGCCAGACTCTCTGTACAAATGAAATGTACCGGAGTCTGGTAGGACCAGGCTAGGCTAAACTGCCATGGCCCCGCACAGTTGATAAGCCTACATCCCTGCTTATCTAGCTCCACTAGTCTTACAAATACTAGCTGTCAGCTGTCTTCCTGGCTGTCACTTTCTGACACAGTCTTTTCCTAGTTGTCAGTTGGCTCTTTCTGTGGCCCCACTGTTAGAAAGGGCCCACCCTCAACCTGCATGTATACTGAGATTGGGGAATTGTTGCAGCAGCACTACTTACAGCAAATAAAATACAGTGTCAGAATACAAATCCAACATATGAAGGCATCTGAACATATTGTTGCTTTCCAGTGAAAACCTCATATTTCCATGATGTAAATCATTTAGTCAATTTAACTACTACTACTACTATTACTATTACTATTACTTTTACTACTATCCATGTGTATGTGTTGTGGGCAGTATTACAAATTAACGAGCAGGACTATTATATAAAAATATTGGATTTTTATATGGAGTCGGTTCATACAGGTTATTGTTGAGTAATACTTTTTTATTTTCTAGATGGAAGTTGCTATGTAAGTTTTATCTCAAATTAATATGTTAATCACATCATGTTTGTTGTCTGAATGTATCACGTAAATTATTTGACATCAGACCAAACACCCTCTCCTCATTTTTGATAAAGCCGCATTCTGTTTGTGGTCAGTTTGTTCTTGTAGCTTAAAAGCTGGATTCTAACCTTGTAAGCACTTTGTCTAAGTGAAATGAAAGTGAAATGCTCATAACAGATCTGGACAAAAATTAGACTAGTATGCCTACTAAGTGTTTTCATGAACTAAAAGTAGAATACAATGTTTTTTTTTAATAAGACGAAACTAAAATATAGAGTTTTCGTTCATTTCATAAAAGTGGACCAATACAAAGAAGAATGAAGTTGACTAAATGTGACTAAAAGATGGACGTTTGACCACCAAGACTAAGAATAGATCTAAAATTACACAAATATAACACCAACCATGAGCAGATTGAATTTTGTTGGAAATACAGTATAACCAGGGTTTTACCACTCTGTTTGGAGATTTCAAATTTAAAATCTCGTTAGAAATGAGATTTCCACTCAAACGTTCATTCAGAATACATTGTGGCCATCCTTTCACTCCTTCTACTGTAACATACAGTAAGTTGAGTTAAAACAATCCTTGTCATGTATCAGACTTACAAAGATGTCTGACACTGTGACCAATCTGTCATGCTCAGCCAATCCTGTGACACGATTTGATGAGAAGTATGGCTCATCTTAAAGCTTTAGTGCGTAACTTTTTGATATTAATGAACGTATGTTACATTCAAGCCATTGCCAAACGAGTTGCTACAAAGATAATAAAGACTATCAGCTCCACACAACTCTCTCTGTATTTCTCAGTATGGCTATGTTCAGAAGATTGTGTTGTCCGGTGACTTTCCCGCGCAGAAACTCGAGTGAAGATAATGACATCTTCTGAAGAGTCCATGTTTTTTTAATCCTCCGTGTCCTCCTTGGCTACTAGCAGCTGCATAGAGGAGGGGTGGGGCGCGATCACGGAAGGCGTGTGTCATGTGGATGCTCCGACAGTTTTGGGGTCATTACTTAGAATTCCTCATGGGGGGGGCAGAAACTACGCACTATAGCTTTAATATGAGTTTATCACCAATCTGTGAAATGTCAGAATCGTACTGAGTGCAAACCATATCCTGTTATGTCTTGTGAGGATGACTTCATGTTCATGTCAAATCAAATAAAATCAGCTTTTATTTACATTTTCAGGCAGAATTGCACAATGAAGTGCTTCACATTATTACATTGCATACGTTAAGATTACAAACAATGAGAGAATCAAGTCAAATCTGATAAGCGAGAGAGGTAAAGGAAGTCCATAACACAATAATATATCCACCATAGAGAAAACATAGTAAACATTCAGACAACCTGTTTTGTGTGTGTAAGGACACCGGAGAGAACCCTGATTGATAGGAAGTGACTGGAACAGAGCAGACTGGGACTGCTGCCTAATTACACCATGTCATTGATTAGCCACACACACTGAACAACTCATTCAGCACATTTATTTCTAACGGAAAATTCATCACATACATTACAACTCTTATCTTGGACAGATGATTCTGAATATGAACTGTTTCTCTAAAAGCTTGGATTGAGAGATGGTGCCAGATATGAACAGCCAGTTAAATACAGTATGTGTGTGCATGCTCACTGTTGTCTAGAAGAAGACGTGATTATTCGGCTAAGTAATGCCAATAGCAGAACCCCTTAAAGCAACTATGAGGAACTTTTGAAATGTTTCTGAAAAGGTATTTTTATATAGGCCTAGTTTTTATTAATGCCTCTGCCCGGTCGAGTTTTCCCGCAAAGTCACAAAATGATTTAAGGCAGGTAGAGCGGCTCTACAGTAACACATTCTGATGGGTCACAGATTTCGGCGCAACACCGAAAAAAACCTGTGTTAGCGAGATTCCAGCAAGGTAAAAGGTAGCGGGAGATTTCTTATTGTATTTTAATGTTATTTTAGAAGTTATCTGCTGTAGTTATGGCTGATACTGGGGCAGGACCATCACAGGAAAGAAGAAACTGAAACGATGAACAACTATAAGCTTAAAGGGAAAGTGAAAGACGTCGGTCTGGCTTTCAACAGACGGAGACAATTACAGGATTGTAAAGGATTCAAAACTGACCCTGAATTGGAATCTACTAACAAGTATAATGTGTGTTTCCGAAGCCTGACATATCTTATTCCTCTGTACAACAGAGCTTCATGTTGTCCAAAAAAAACTATTAAAAACACATTGATGAGCCACACGATTCCACTGAGTGACATGTTCCTTCATTACCACGGACACTAAAAACAGTCCCCAGCTAAACTATTAAATTACACAAAAAGATTTAGATATTTAGTAAGAGCCAATAGGCTCGTAGCTGAGAGCCACAGAGTAAAGGAAGTCAGAAGGTTCTGGCAAAGTTAGCCTAAAATAAACTAAGTTTTACTGCCCGAAAGTGTATTTTAAAGCAAAAGCAATTCCAAACTTTTCTAAGAGACCTCAGGTGGTATATCCAATAACATTACAGAAAATGCAAGTGTGGACTAAACTGTAGGCCCTGTGTCTATAGAGACAAGGGTACATATTATTTATATTTCATATAAAAGAAATAACTGATGGCATTATTGTCCTACTCTGCTCCTCACAGGAGACCAAGGCCGTCTTCCTGAATTGGCTGCAGACACGTGCAGATCAAAATGGCCTCCTCACATTGTCCAAGGCCTCCCTCAGGATGCTGTCCAGTTCTGAGCTCCAGGATGGTCCTTCGCTGCCTGAGGGCTCTCTGGCCCTGGTCACCAACTCCTCAGAGTCCCAGAGCTGGCCGCACTTCAGTATGGAAACCTACAGCAAGAACCTGAAGACCAGCCTGCTGGGGCACACCGTGCTGTACGCTGAGATGGTCACGTCTACCATGGACCTGCTACAAGGGTAACACATGCTCCTCTGAGCCTGTTCAATGTTTGAAATGTACACTGAGGCTGGCAGCAGCGTGTTCTCACAGGCAAAATGGTGTCTTTGTGACCAAAAAGACATGCAACACTTGGTTTTGATTGCTGCAATGTGCACAGGCTAACCAGCTGTAACTTTACACCACTGCTCTTATCATTGTAGAGCACAGTTCCCCGCAGCTAGTCAAATAAACTAGTTCAGCTTATATGCAGTAGTGATTGTTCAGAGCCCCCAAAGACCAGATGATATGTTTTTATCCTGTGCTCATATGATGCAGTATGGATCTTGTGAGTAAAATGGACAAAAATAGCTTTTCAATGGTCACATTCATAGGTTGATTGTGACCCGGATGAATTTGAGGGTTTGAAATGCAGTCAGCTGTCGTTGCAGCATTGGTTGTCGCACACCAACTGGGATGATAATTCACATTGTGGATCTGGCGTCAGCCTCCAACAATTACACACACGTTCTCAAAAGGCTGTGCACTGTAACTATTTGGTTGAAAGATTAAGGGTTACTGTGTAATGCCAGGAGCATATCTTTTAGTTTGAACAAAAACTGCTTAGAAAACATCCAGAAATAGTGCCAAGTGTCTTCAGTTTCAAGACTTGTTCAATGGCATTTCCATAATTAAGGGGCTGACGGGCTACAGGTCTGAGAGACACTGTAGCTGCCCTGTGTCGTTGTCATTTTGATGTACCCATTTCATTTTGTATTTTTAACACTGGCCTGACACTCTGAGCCAATCAGCTGGCCAACTGATGACACTTACCCACAAATGGAATTGTGGATCTGTAACCTTTTAAGCCACTTGTGAAATTGATGCAAAATAGTGTATTATGTCTCTCCCAGTTTTTTCAAGCTGTGACAGGTTGCTTTGTTCATCTTTACAGTTAAGCAACTGTTATGAAAGAGCTCTACATGTGGAAAAGCCATCTGCAAAATTCATAACATAACTTAATTAATGCATAACTTAACTCGGGGGCAGCAGTTTGATCCTAAGTTAAGATCAATGTAAGTTCACAGTGTTGACACACACACACACACATATATATATATATATATATATATATATATTCACTAAATATATCACCACACTGCAGACACAGTGTTGTAGTGACAAGTGAAAAGGATTTGAGCTGAAATCAAACGGCTTTTGAATAAATTAACAAATAAACACCCTGCGCCGGAAACAGAGCACCAACCACCCTCTCTGAAATATTCACTCACACGTGCACGCGTACATGCGTGTTATGTTTGAAGCATCACCATTGTCACAACCTCTACAATACTATCACCCCTCTCGGATAAGGTGGACTCAGAGCCTGCAGGTGGATGCTGGGGTGGAGGTGGGGCTTTTGAATAGCTACATCACCAGCAGCAGTTGTATTAGTAGCAAGCAACAGCATGGCTTTAACGGGAATGCTGTGGCAACAGAAGAGTGAGCACAACACCGGAAACTTAAGTTCACCGCCGTGACTAAAAGGGTGCATTGGATATATGCTGAATGAGTTAACGGACAATAGTTAAAAAAAACTATACATGATGTCACAAGGACTTTCAGATGCTCATTTATTATTGAGTCAATAAAATGCCTCTTTGGCAACCGATGAAAATTAAATTGACACCAGCCAAGTGAAGTAAGAAAAGATAGCGATACGGCATAAAATCTGCGTATGTGTGTGCGTGTGTGCATGCGTGCGTGTGTGTGTGTGTGTGTTTTTTGGGAGGGTAGACGGGCTGGAACTAATTTAATGCCTAAGTGACCTTACTGCAGCAAAGGCAAGTTGCACCTAATAGACTTCTTTGTCTGCATCCACACGTGAGTAAAAGTGGCTGTTGAGTGGGTCCACCAGGCAGCAGGTGGGAGCAATTAAAACTGTCATAAAGTTTGAAAAATGGATTGTGGAGCAGCACTGAGCTGATTGGAACAGACAGTGTTGTCATTAAGGTTATACAAAAACTAATGCAGGGTGAATGGGGAGGCCATATAACCCCAAACCTGTTGCTGCAGTTTGATTTCACTGCTAATGTTTGAGTTTCCAGATGTCCCTCTGGAGCAGCCTTGATTAATGTTATTATCAAGGAATGTCTGTTTTATTTCTTCAAGCGTTTGTGTTTATTAAGTATTCAGTATGATACTGAATATTTTCAGAGAAAATCCACCTTTTTGGTAGGACTGACCGTTTTTAAAGGAATGCTAGTGGGAGCTAGCGGAGAGAATTGCATTGAGTTTTTGCTCGGTCGCTGGTTTTTCGGTACTACTCGATGTGGCAGTGAAACTGTGTTCTGCGTGTTTCAGTGCGGCACACTTTTACGGTTTTATAATGTCCTCTGTGGCTCCGCTTTGTCAAGTCTGAGTCACTTGAATCAATTCAAGCTGGGGCCAGGAGAATACAAATTACGAACAGAAACCCTGCAGGATCCATTGTTTTGGAGTTTGGCCCATATTAGGGACTAAAGTCAGGTTATCTCGGCCTTGGCTGCTCCAATTTCTAACCTTTTTTTTGTGTCTCTTGCATCTCTGATGTTCAATTTTAAATTGTAGTATCTCATTTTAACGCTTGCTATTGATTTAATTTTTGTCGTAGTCTAACATTTATATTAGTTTTAGTCCCGTATTAATATAGCGCCTTTGCTATAAAAACACCATAAAATGGAAATTAATAAAACTAGAAATGAATAAAGAAACTACACAAAGGAAGGACATACAGGTGGGTCAGACCTGTGTTTTTGAAAGCGTCCACAGATCAACAGTCCAAAGGGAGAGACTTCCAAAGTTTAGGATTAGATTGAAGCCTAGAGCCAGGAACAAGCAAGAAACAGTGATCAGAGGACCTCAGAGACCTGCTGCTGACAGGTGTGAATAATCATCTCCATCTCAGCTTACACAATAGACAGAATAGGCCTCCGCAGTGTTTCTCATTTGTCATAGACATACAGTATATTCGGTTGGTAGTAAGGTACATTTCTTTTATCAGTGCAAATAATTTGGTTTCGAATTATAATTTTACGAATGCATATCTACTAGAGGTGTGAATCTTCACTGATCTCCCGATTCGATTACGATTATCATGTCTTCGATTCGATATCTCGATGCGTCACGATGCGTCAAATCCATTTTTCTATTAAAGCCACATAGGATATTTAATTCATAGCTTTTCAAGCTTCAAAAACCAAACATTCTGCAGTGCTCTAATACTAAATAAATTGGATACATAAAACTACAGCACTGAGCACATGGCACTTCCTGAATGTGCAAAATAAACAGAATATGTAAACAGAAAGGTTGTTAGGCCTACATTAAATTGTAAAGAGAAATAATCGATTATGGCCCGGCCGATTATCGATGCAGCATCGTCCATGTCCACGATTCGATGCATCGATTATTTGATTAATTTCAACACCTCTAATATCTACATTAGACATAAAGTAACAATACAGCACAATACATATGTACCCTAATAAATCTCCCATCAGGTATTAGTAAATTAAATATCAGTGTGTTGTGTAAATCTGAAGTCTGATCAGCTGCAGCATCGTGAGAACAATTTAATTGAAGTAAGAATTAAGCTAATCTTTAGCATTGACACAAATATTGTACCTTGAGCAGCACCGCTGGACTGGACATGATTTTTCCTCATTTTTTTTTAATTAAGGCATTAAGATCAATTTCCAAAAGATGATTTTGTTTTATTCCTCTTTTTAGTCAACTTTAGCATGGGTGTATTCACTTATGCTTAGCACTGTACACAACAGTACATCACATACACCTGCAGATGAAAACAAGCATGTATGGCTAAATCTGACACATTCACATGATTGACTCAAGTGCTCATGTTAATTATTGTGCGTAAAATACACATAAATGTATGTAGAGCTCTACATACATTTATGTGTATTTTACGCACAATAATTAACATGAGCACTTGAGTCAATCATGTGAATGTGTCAGATTAATTTAATAGTTGACAACTGGTTGATTAATCTTTACAGCTGCAAGGATTAATCAACCAGTTGTCAACTATTAAATTAATTGCCAACTGTTCTGATAATTGATTCATTGATTTGAGTAAAAAAAAAACTTCTGATGTCCCCTTCTGAAATGTGAATATGTTCTAGTGTCTTCTCTCCTCTGTGACAGTAAACTGAATATCTTTGAGTTGTGGACAAAACAAGACGTTTGAGGACGTCATCTCGGGCTTTGGGAAACACTGATTCACATTTTTCACCATTTTCTGACATTTTATAAACCGAACAACTAACTAATTTTATAGACCAAACATTTTATAGACCAAACAACAAAATAATTGTCAATGAAAAAAGTTGTTACTTGCAGCCCTAAATGTGTGTTTGAAAAGTATAAAATAGATATGCTTAAAACAAGGTCATTTGTATACAATGCAAAAACCAGACGAATGCAGTCAGTTAACATTCCTGAGGATGTTAATGGAATAGTATCTCAATTAAAAGAAAAATAGGGTTTATTGTTCGTCAAATAAGCACATAGTCAAACAGAAGATGGATTTCAGATGAGTCGGTTATTAAGAGTCCTTTGAAGTGACAATGACTGTGGCCTTTCTTCTATGTGGAGTATAAATAAAGGATTGAGAGGGCCTAATAGGCAGAGAGGGAATTGGTTCGGAGGCGAAGCGCCTGCAGGTCAGCGCCGGCTGAAATTGAGGAGCTGATGAAAACACCGGTTCAGCCACTTGAGTGCAGAGGCTTGAAGCTGAAGCTCAATGGCTGGCAGCCTGTGTGTTTGTCCAGGGTATTAATGCTTTGTTTGGCAGGGAGCGGCTAATAATAGCCAGTACTGAGACACAGGATAGTGTGCTCTCACAAGGGCACACCAAACTGGAATGTCAATGCTTTTTAGTGAGCAGCTTCACACTCGGCAGCTCTGTACACAGTGATGTCCCCGTCATGTGTCCCAGTTCCACAGCTCGTACAGGGTGGGCACCGCACGGCATGAGGAAAATACGTGATAGCCTTGAATGTCGCGATAACGATATTACTTGCGATAAATAAACGGATATTAAAATGTAGTCAGTTCTGCCTTTCTGCTGCTTTCAGTATTTTGCCAAAATACAGCCAATATGCTTTTTGAATTTAAAACAAATAGAATGAATGAACAAATTGAGCATTGAATTGAACATAAAAGGCAACACTAAAAAAAGAGTGACAGTTACATTTTAAAGTGCAGTTTTCTGCTGATATTTTCCTTTCAACTAACATAAAAAATGAGTTTGTGATATGTCGCAGCCTTTCGCGATGTGTTTATTATTGATTGTGTTTATTAATCCATTAGATATTGCGATGGCGATTTAATAAAATAAAAACGCTATATTGTGCAGCCCTAGTGAGGGGTTTCAGTGCAGTCTCGGCATCAGTATTACTGTTCGAAAAATGTAAAACAATACCAACCCCTTCATTTAAATACAAAAACAGATCCAACATGACCAATATTGAAAGTACACAATACAAATACAATAAAACACACACATACTACATGCACATATCATGGTTACTTTACACAGGGTATTCCAAATTCAAGAAATAACAATGCAGTTTTTTTCTGGCTTAGTTATTAATAGAGAAAGTTATAATTATATTATATATAAGAATAACTAAAAAGGGATTTTGAGAAGAGATTAAAATAGTTTTTTTCAGTCACCCCACTCTGCTGTATTTCCATGTTGAGCATTGCACATCACAGGTCAATTTAAGGACACAAATACAAGACAACAGAATTACAAGGGACAGCCTCAACAATTTTTTTATATATATTTTTTTTTTATTTCATTTTCGTTATTGATTGCTCAGCCTAATTGTTTTTTGTATTCATTTTCAGAAAATGATGAAAAAAGCCCATCACCATTTCTTACAGTCCGAGATGTGTGGATGTGTGTCTTAAACACGTCTTTAAAAAAGCTTATGTTGTCCAAATCAAATAAATATTCAATTAAGTGTAGAAAAAAAAAGGAAAATCCAAGGCACTCTTCTTCAAAATTATTTTAAAAAGCCTTTATTTTACTGGCTATTTCATAATAGAAAATTAAAAAGACATAGGGAGAAGCAACATAGCGACATAGTTGCTTCTCCCTATGTCTTTTAAATTTTCTATTATGAAATAGCCTGTAAAATAAAGGCTTTTTAAATAATTTTGAAGAACAGTGCCTTGGATTTTCCTTTTTTTTCTACTCTTAATTGAATTCCCGACCCCAAAGACCACCTTCAAACATGACTGAACTTCCTGAGCACCCTGGACTTTTTTGTCTTTCCAAATAAATAATCACTTTACAGTGTTGATAAATCCTCACATTTCGAGAAGCTGGAACCAGAGAATGGTTGGGCGATCAATCGATTATCAGAATTGTTGGGGATTAATTTTCGGCCATTGGACTGATTGATCCATCCACTACTAGTTTCGGGCCCTATTTGTGTGAGTGTGTGTGAGTGTTAGCAACAAGCTGTTGGTGTTTGGTTAAGGACAGTTAACAGTGTGGAAGTGTTTATTTGTGAGAAAGCTGGGATAAGAGACTATAGGGGTTTTCCTAACACCACTTGGCCGGTCCAGAGAGCATAATGATTCTTTTCCTGCTCTGCTGAACTTGATCCCTGCGCCTGGAGCAACACACTTCCTACTTGTTGACTTTTTCTTGTAAGAGCTTCAGCTCAGACATTAAAACCCAAGGGCCCACTTTTACTTTTGTATTCTTTTTTCCCCACTTTTATTTTTCTCTGATGCATAAAGGAATCGAAGCAGCGCTGGATGTAAATGTGATTCTGATTATTTTCCACTTCTACTCGTGGTCATGGAAATTCAGTTTCCCATACTGTCTGCACATTTGAAAGGTGTGCTTGGCATTTACCCAGATATTTTTTTAAACACTGTCATAATGTCACAGTTGCTGTGACTGAGAGTCACATAAACAGAAAAGAGTACCTGCAGTGTAACACCTTTCATATTCTGGAAATCTGAATAGAAAAACAACCTTAACAACGGATTCTTCTACTTAAAGCTGTTCCAGTCGTTGGGCAAGAGCCCTGGCAATCACTGTTTGTTTTGACAAGCAATCCAATATCCAAACTGACACTGTATGGAATTAGAGTCCTGTTTCCTGTGAAAAATACAAACCACAGAACAAGCAGGGGGGGTTTGGTGCAGAGAAAATGGATTCCTCATAACTGTGGCAACAGGTTCGACCATAAAAATCAAATTGGCCCAATTGACCTTGCATGCTCCACCTGCAATTATAAAAGATTGTAAGCAGATGCCTAAACGTCCCCATTTCTTATTCTGGGGAACATATGGCGCAGTGTTTGACTTGCACTTCACATGTCCAGTGGAAGGTATGTTATACTCTAGAGCCTTGTGTTGGTGAAGGGCCATGAAGTCCCATGCAGGGTCCACAGCTTCAACAAGACTACACCAACCTGTCAGCAAGCAGTGTAATCTGTTTAAATCCAAAGACTACATTTAGTGAGAGCAGGTAAAACTGCTCTCTGTTGTGATTGGTCCCGTGCAGGGTTTTCCCTACCATTTATCATTTTTCAGGTCTAGCACTCGAGCCGTTTAGTGCAGCACCTTAAGCCCAAGAATGTAAAATCAATGTGAGCATCAAAACTAACGTAAAGACTTTCCTCAGATCTTATTATACGTAGTTGGACTTCTTTGACTTTAATCTTTTTGAGTGTTATTTCAGTTAATTATCTGCTCTAACTTTTCCTATGCTTTAGGCACAGAAATGGTGATAATAACGGTCCCAAACAATGTCAAACTGCTTCTTTTTTTAAATAAAAAAAAAAACAACCTAACTAATAAAGTGTGTTATAGAGTTAACATAAGGTAAACACAGGTGTCATGCCTAAAAACAAAAAAAAAAAAAAAAAAAATGTACATACTGTATAGCCTCAGTTGAACTGGTGCAACAGGTAGTTATAAAAAAGTAGGGATCGACCGATACTGGTTTTTCAAGACCGATACCAATTATTATTATTATTATTATTATTATTAGTAATGAAACTGATAACCAATATTTGGAACCAATTTGCATTTACAGTTTAAAATTAAGATTTTGGAATGTTACAAACTCCAACACAAAACTTTGTTTAAATGCTTGAAGCATTCAATTTAATAAATTAGAAACTTTCAACATAATCCCCAGTAACAGATAGTGAGATAGTGTTGTGGGGGGGGACATGAAGTCAGACTCAGTGGGGAGTCAAACCGAAGCAGAGGGACAGACACAGAGCTGTAGCCGAGCCAAAGTAGAACACTTGTTAATTCATAACTTTATCAGTTATCAGGCAAATAAACGCTGATCATCTGCAGACTGCCAAAAAAAAGGCCCTATAATCGGCCAGTGCCGATAATCGGTCTATCCCTAAAAAAAAAAAAGAAGATAAATATAAAAAAACTTCTACTGGCGTGTCCACCTCTCATCCATATGTTGAGCTTCCTAATTAAGTTTCCTAATTAATTGAGACTAATGTTGCAGTGAACACTGCTGCAGGACTCATATGAACATATAGAGGCTGTGACGTAGATTGCAGGACCTCAATAAAAGGAGACTTGCTTTGGCCTAAAACACAAAAAAATGGCCATTTAAAGGCATGCATTCAGTCTAATGGATTATTGTGTATTGCTGCCCAGAACCTCTGCCAGACCAGGCAGGCCGAGTCCAGACAAGCAGTCAGCAAAGCAAGGTCATGCATTGGTGCCTCAGCTGCCCTGTGGTAATGGAGCCGCGCTCTCTCATTGATCACTTCCAATAGTGCTATTTGGAAATGATAATTTCTGCTGTCCCTCAGTAAACAGGATTAGCTCAATTAATCACATTTACAGATTAGTTTGTCCTCTCCTATTGATCATGCCTTTGATGCCGCTGAATGATCAATGCAAACACGCTTATGCACGGCAAATCCTGTTTCAAAAATGAGCATCGATGGCAGAAATAATCTTTTAATCTGAGATATTTTAATCTGGGAAGTGAGAGGTTTTTTTTGGGAGGGGAATGGTTTGGGAGATAAATGGCTTTCAGAAAAATTATGTCTTAACTGACCACTTCACATCCACCCATGTAATTAGTTAGATTATGTATTTGTTAGGAAATGTAATGATAGAATCTGATTATTCAGATATTAATCATCTAGATTAGTATTTTTACATCTGTCTGTAAATACGACTCAGTCTTGATCAGGTGTGTTTGAGAAGACCTAACAGATTGATGCTTGGGGCTGCTTTAAGGAAACTAGAGCTCCCACTCTCTCCTTTTTGTTTGCTGTCATTGGCCTGCCTTGTTGCTGTGTGTGAGAAAGACGGTGACATGCACGTAGCTTATGATCACAGGTCCTCCTCCACCTTTCTTCTCTCGGCTGCTATGCGTTTATCCTCCTGACCCGCTGTATCTTAGAGGTGACCCCTGTGGCTTAGCTGCCCCCCTAAAACAAAGAGTCCTGAGCAGGGATTTAGAGGCCCATGTTCCTCCTCTTGGGACAATGCCTCCTCTCTCTGTCTGTCAAACACGCTACTTTGTATGCCTTTGTTCTGGTCTTGTTGGAATGAATGGATGACAATGGTCACAGAGTGATCTGAGGACATCAAATGGGTCTCAGCAGTGAGGGTGACACCACAGAGTCCACATTTTCTGGATGGCTTTTGATCAACTTTCTCAAATAACCTTAGCCTTTTACAACTAGAGCTGCATCTGTTGTTATTATTATCATATAAAGTTAATAATTTTTTAAGCAACATTGACAGAAATTCTTTGGTTTCAACTTACATTTTCTGTTTTGTTTGTTTTCTATTATTGTAAAAATGTTTTGGACGACGGGCATTTTTCAGGATTTTGTGCCATTTTATGGACCAAAAAATCAATTAATGGGGGGGGGGGTTACTTTGTTCTTATTTAGGTTGTTTTAAAAAATCCTGCAGGTTACCCAAAACTCCATTGTAAAGATCTATCACAGTCAATATACCAATTTCTGGCTTGAACTTTGACTAATGATGGGAATGTAGCTGTAGTAGTATGTATGGGCTGTAGTGTCATTGCCAAACCATTCACTCAAAAAAAATTGCAAAATGAGATGTAACTGGCAGTTAAGCTAAGTGATCTTCATTAAGCTCAGAAACAGCAGAGAAAAAAAATTCTATTTTGGAAAAAAATGCTCTGGCTTGCTGTGTTTCTTTAAATCAATGACAACCATCCTGGGCGACAGTAAGCCCTGGATGCAGCGACGTTGCCCTTGCAAAACAGGGAGTGGAGATAGCAGACGGGGACGTACATCACACCCCGAATGTCCACAGCATTTTGTTGTGCTCCGGCTCTTTTACAGCACCGCCACAGGTGGAAATGTCCACTGGAAATGTTTTAGAAGTGG
Organism: Sander lucioperca; assembly: GCF_008315115.2. Lineage (NCBI taxonomy): Eukaryota > Metazoa > Chordata > Actinopteri > Perciformes > Percidae > Sander > Sander lucioperca. The sequence continues at coordinate 3,690,249 of NC_050185.1, forward strand.
AGCGTCTGTTCTTCAGCAGGCACATGAATGATATAGTATTGTATGCCATATAAATACAGGCATTTATACATTTACAAATGGATTCCACACTTCAGAGACGCATTCTTATTAGCAAATATAATTGTTCAGGTAGCAGCTTCCTTATTTTTTAGCTGGCTGTGACCATCACTTTCACCAGTTATAATGACCAATCCAAATTGCAAAGCTTTAAAAACAATTAGCAGGCTGTAAGCTGTTTGGAAATGGATGCATTAGTATAGCATAATGCAATCCCTGTATGTTTCTCAATTCTCTAGTTTTCCGATTTTTTCCACTCTAGCGTGGCTGTAATTTTAAAGTGGGCTCCCACTGGCCAACTGGACTGGTTTGTTCCAGTCCTGGAGGGGCGAGCCAGATCCTACATCTGGCAGTGCATCATCTCGAGCTGCTTTGAGCGGGTTCATGAACCGCTGTTCCTGAACAATGCAACTACCTCATAAGAGAACCCATGCTCATATTAACACGTTTGCACAGTAATTTCCTAAACCAGCTGGTCACCGTAGTTTTTATCACATGCTCCTCCAACGGGGAAATAGTGCATTTGTGGGGACTATTTTCAACGGTGGATTAATCAAGTGAGTACCTAGGGGAGCGGGAAGGTGTAGGTGGGATCGAGTCCAAATAAAGTGTGTGCGTTCACGGTTATGAAGTCACCCAGTGCAACAGTGTTTTAAATAATATAATAATAACAAATTTGAAATATTTGAAATTAAATAAAATAAAAATGTTGGAGCTCAATGGCTCACAGACACTGCTTGTTAGTAGGATACATTCATTCTTGTTTGGGTGTTATTATGGGATAAGAAAATAGAATATCTCCCTTTCTCACTCTGTCTCCCTCTCTTTTTTTCCCCCTCTTCATTTTTTGAACAAGCCATGGAGGCATATTTGTGTTTTAGGACCATAAGTAGAGAGTGACTGCTCCAATCCAAACATACATGATTTGTGAACAGGCTTGTGATCCCACAAACAGATTGCATTGTAATGCGCGCCCACGTGTCGTTACCTGCTGTTCCAGTGAGCATACTGATGGGGGGGAGGGGGGGGGCAATAGTTTCCATCGAGCCATCGTGTGTGTGTGTGTGTGTGTGTGTGTGTGTGTGTGTGTGTGTCTCTTTCTTTAGGGCTCCCCACTCATTTGCTGTTTTAGTTTACTATTTCAGTCCCTCCAGAAAAATGTGATTATGCGATCGCATAATTCAATGCATAATCAGCCAATGTCCGCATATTTATGCGGGGGCCGCATTTTTTTCAAATACGTCACATTTTCGCCGGATAAATTGCCAATTTCCGTGCAAAATATGCGGGGCTTGCATGATTTCATAATTCCCACATTTTCATTGCAAAAAAGTCACATATATCTTAGCAGAAAGTTGAAAAATGTTGCGTTTACTTCACACAGCCATTTTTCCCTGTTGCCATGGGAACATTATGGAGTGACGTAATTACGCGACGTGAACATCATCGAAAAGCTGCAAACCCCGCGATGAAGCCATGATGAAACCGCAGTTTTTGCAAGTTCCCGCAATTTCATCGCATAAAATTGCATAAATATCCTGCATATTCCATCGCATTTTTTAAGAAAATGTGCCGCATAATCAAGGATTTTTGCCCGCAACAATCACAAAAAAACTCTGCATTTTTCTGGAAGGACTGCTATTTGGAACAGTGGCTTGTACTGCAAGGATCTCTCCATTCAGTCGTGTGACAGGGCTCTGTGGGTGAGATGGACAAAGAAACTCTATCACTATATAGTAGGGCTGAACGATTAATAGCTTTCAAATCGAAACCGCGATTTGAAAGAATGCGATTAGCTTATTGTGAAGACCTCGATTAATCGAATGTGAAATATTTGGTCTAATTTAACACCTCTTTTCATTATTATATTCACTGTTTTTTCATAAGATAAATGCTGGAATAATGTTACATATCGCAGATTGGTTACAGAAATGTCCTGTCTTCAGTGGATCTTTCTATATATATGTATATTTATATGTAGCTTTAAAAAAAATCACAAATGGAATCGGAATCGCAATATCTGGCAGGAAAATTGCAATTAGATTTTTTCCTCCAAATCGTTCAGCCCTACTACATAGTCTGTTTCCCTCATTTGCAGTCTTTTTCTGTTACTTTTTATCATTGTGTGGATGCAATCGCTTATTATCGCTACTTAGTTTGCGTCCTTCTATGGACACGAATGATCATTTTGGTATTACATTAAAGGCTTTTCTCCGAGCTCGCGGTGGCCTCTGTAACATTCAGTGGATGTGCTTTCAGAATGAGATTAACTTTCTCCAGGAATGCAATTGCCCCCAGCGTTCCAGCTTTGAGCTGGCCTATGTACAGATCACTTGAGTACTAAGAAACGCATTAAGACACATAACCACAGCACTCACCCTCCTCCTTTATTGACAACCACCCATCGAGTGTGTAAGAGCATTAAAGTGTTAGGACACAAGAGGGATATGATTTGTTACTGATCTCATAATTGAGTTCCAGAAATGAATTTGAGCTTCTTTGCATGTTGGGATGGACATGTTGGCTGAGGAGTTTCATTTCTAAATAAGACGTGGAGGCGTGGTTGTCTGACCCGTTGCAGTAAAGTCTGAGCAGAAACCCACCACAGAAGTAATATAAGACACATATTAGGAGGACTAGACAATTTAAACCCATTTACCAATTCTACTACACAAGCACTAAGGTAGGCCTCAATTAACTACAATCAATAATACAGTCTAATACACTAATTTGGGAAAATAGTTTCCCCCTCCATTTAAGTTTGACTAACTTGGAGGTTTGTTCCCAACCTGTGTGATTGACTGACTGCTTGGGTTTTGTGTGCCTGTGCACTACATACATCTGTCATATCACTTGGTTGTAACAAAAAAAGGGAGGTTGGGAGTCGTGAGAAATGTGTGTTATATCTATAATATCACCTTTGCTCATCCAGTCAGCACAGATGCATATTTGATCATATAGACCAATCACAATGTTTGTCTCCAATAACTTGTCCCATACATACAATTTAACAGCTCTAAACAAACAGGGATGTATGTTTAATGCTTTCATATGTCAACACTTTGGCTAATGTTAATGCCTGGAGAGCTAATTTACCTGTTGGGCCTGTAAATATTATATACAGTCTATGGTTGGGCCTGTAAATAATATGTACAGTCTATGGTTGGGCCACAGACTAAAGAAAATGACACCACCCAAACTGGCAGTGAGTCCGACCGGCGGTGACATGTTGCTGTTCCTAACACTAGATTTAGTTAATCAAAGACGCTAGCAAAGCAACACGGGACAGAAAATAAGCCCAGCAGAGAGGACAGAAAGCTTAGACCTCTGTGTTTAACTATATATATATATATATATATATATATATATTTAGTGCTGTCAAACGATTAAAATATTTAATCGTGATTAATCGCATTAATGTCATAGTTAACTCGCAATTAAGTGCAATTAATCACACTTTTTTATCTATTCTAAATGTCCCTAGATTTCTTTTTGTCCAATTATTTTTTTCTCATTTTAATGCTCTTATCAACATGGAAAAGTGGATCGGCCTGGCTTTGACGCGGGGGCGGAGAATTGGCATCAGCTGTGTGCTTGGTATCAAGTGGTATTTCAGACTGGACGTGCTGCGATGATAGCTCACTTCACAACGACAAAACACACAGATCACTTTGGTCTTATCAATGGAACCATTTGGCAACTTTTTAAAAGTAAACTTTCCATTCAGAATCTTATTGGCATCCATTTCGGCGTCTCGCTCTCGCCATCCACTCAAAACGTGACGTTAGCCTACTACTCTTCGGCCGGCTCGCAAGCCCAAACAAGTGTGTGCGGCGTGCCTGTTGTTTAGTTTCCGGTCTAGCTAGATCCGGTGTGGTGTTGTAGTTTTTCTAACGTTACTAGTTGTTGCAACAGCATGTGAAAAAAACTACAAAGTTTGCTAGGCCAAAAAGAACGTTAATCTCGCTATAAAAAAATGTACGCTGTTAAAATGGGTTTGCGTTAACGCCGTTAATAATGCGTTTAACTGACAGCGCTACTATATATCTTTTAAACGTTACAGTTACGGCTGAAAATGACAACAGAAATAAACAAGTTTGCCGATTTCACATATCTCCATATCTCCGCAATTCTCATCATTTGTCTACTCATAAGTGATTTTTGTATTGCCGTAACGTCACGGTGATTCGGTCTTTTGTGCTTGAAGAATGTCCGCTGCAGAATCCATAATGTTATCACTTAAGCATTTTTAACATGATGATAACTTTTGATGGTAAAAGTATTAGTGACAGGATCAGAAATGAATTAGGAATGGGCATCTTAGTGTTTTGCAGCGTATAAATTGATCCTCTTCTACAGTTCAGGCCCTCACAGATTGAACGGGGTACGTACGTTTCCCAGATGTATTCCCAGCTCCATCCTGTGTTCCCACTTAGTGCAGACAGCAGGGTTTTCCCTGTCATAATAAGGCTTAGGTGCACCACCTAAGTAAAATCAATGTGAGCATCAAAACTAAAAGACTTTTCTCAGATCTAATGATTGTAGTTGGACTTCTTTATCGAGTTTTGTCTTTAAGCTTTTTGAGTGTTATTTATTATCTGCTCTAGCCTTTCCACCGTTTTAGACACAGATATGGTAATAATAATGGTTCAAAATGCAAAAATTGTATTTCTTTTATTGAAAAATGTAACCTTTAGTGAGAGAGGACCCCTAAACCCTCTACCAAATACGTGCAACTAAGTCTTCCACAAATCTAGGGGAAAACCCTGGACAGTTCTGCAATAACAGAAGAGGTGGTCAGCCTTGGACTCACTCGTCTTGTTTAGGTCCAGCTCTTCTCATATAAAGCTAATTTCTGAAGCACGAGGACTCGAGAGAGCCAGCTGGGCCCCTGGTCTTGGCCTCCGTGGGGGTTGATTGTCGGCAGAGACCTGTCAGTCACGGATCAGGCTGATTCTCCGGTGGTCCTGCCAAACAGCAGCATCCCCCAGTTCCAACCTCAGCAGGCACTAACCACCTCCTAACCAGCCTCACCCTCAGCAGGGTCATGCTCCAGCTAATACGCCGTACATTAAGATCTCACACAGTAAGTGCTAGGCCGAGTTCCACACTCCTCTCAGTTGTGTGTGTTTGTCAATTCATATTGAAATATTTAAAGTTCTAAAGATTTGTACTCCAACATAATTCAATCACGTAGAAAAAATACAATTCTCCCGTTTTTCTTGTCTTAACCAGTTTTCTGCATATGTAATAGGCTATTAATATTCAGTTTGCGAGATGACTTCCTTCCATCTGAAGCTAAAGACGATGGGCTTTTGACAGCAGAGACCCAGGGTTTTGTTTTTAAAATCTTTTTTTTTCTTCATCAGTGAGCACATGTTGGCAGTTACTTGGCTGCAGAAGTGCTATACAAAACGTCCACTGTAATCAGCCTCAGTTAAGTGAACAAATTCCTGAAGCTGTGAGCTTTTTCAGAAAAACATCCCCACATGTTTTCTTTTGCCCTTAGCTATACACGTCTGGCTGACATATTTGCATAGATTAAAGGATTTGCAAATAGTGTTGTTATAAAAAAAAAAAAAATACTCCACAGGTGAACTTAAAAGGATAGGTTTCCATTTGAAGATCGAAAGAGATTTTGCTTGCTGTAATCATTCCTCCTGTTCACACCGGCCACTTTCATAATGGGCTTCAGCAGTCTGAGTTAATCAAATCAAGTGGGTATCTTCCAAAGTTCTGGTCATGTCAGTATGAAATTCCCTCTTTGCGTTTCCCTGGAGTGTTTCCTGTCTGAGCTGCAGGAAGGATAGGAACAATTGTGTAATAAAAAGGCTGTAACTTTGGTTTCGTCTAACTTGGTTCATTAGCTTCAGATCAAATTTGAATACATTTTTGCACGCAATAAGGACTGTGGATTTTGTCTACCATCCCTTTCATTGTAAGGGCATTAGGAAGTTACATATGGGCACCTGGCTATTGTTATGAGATTAGTCTCGCATGCTCCACAGCGCTGCGGAGGAGGGTCTGGCGAGTCCACACAGCATTCTGGGATAGGAGAAAAACATGCTCTGGTTTATTGGCATTTCTTTAAACCAATCCTAATCGTCTAAGCGCCGGGCGGAGCAACGGTGCCTCTGCAAAATAGCCTCGGGAAGAACTTGTTTTGGTGGAACATGTGTACGTTCAAAAAGTAGTTTTAGTCGTGCAGCAGAAAACTCAGATTGGACAGATAGTGTAGCTAGCTGTCTGGATTTACCCTGCAGAGATCTGAGGAGCAGTTAATCATAGTCCTCAGAAATCCACCAGAGGTTAGAATTCCAACATAAAGGAAGAGGAAGGTAATGAACATCCGGCTGAAATGAAAGACATCCGGCAGAATTTCCAGCAGCACCTGAACGAGCCCGGAAGTGGAACGTCGTGGATATAGACTATTATAAGATAGACGAGAAAATTTGTGAACTGCTTTTCATAATCAACCGTACTGATCACCTGTACTTAACCTGCCTAAAGGCTTATAAACTTGATGCTAATTTAGTCTGCAGTACAAAGTAAACAGCCTGTCACCCCAAAATTCCCTGAGCTCAGAATGTAGATTGAGCTATCCATCTATCCCTTTGATAAACAGTTCTTAGAGAAGTCTGTTACAAAGCTCTATCCAGCAGCCTCACACTGGGACTGTGCTTAAGCTGATTTACCACTGACCAACTTTGCATCACAATAGCAGAAAGGCCTTGCTCGCTTGCTTTGGCAGCTTCACAATCTTTGTTCACTAGCCAATAGAGGGCAGTTGCTTTGGGTCACTGGATCAGCTTTAATTGCATTTGGAGATGAGAGAATGTGCAAACATTTTCTCTTTGGTTTCTGGTAGTAACACAGCCCCCCAGCTTTCAAATGAGCATTGATGAAATGCTGACTGACACACTGTGCTAATAATTACAACCTTGCAGGATGATCATGGCAGTACAACCGCACTTCAAATTATAACTTGCATTAACGTTATTAAGAAACTTCATGAACTGAGAGAGAGAGAGAGAGAGACAGTGACTGTCTCCGCTGGCTTTAATGACAACTGTAGCTGACAAGTTCAATCAGTTGGCAAAAGTGCAAAATGAAAGTGCTGCTGTCTGGATAATATGCTCTCTGCATGCTGTGTGTGTTTAGTCTCAGCCAAAGACGGTTTGCCCCACAAAATAATCTTTTTTTGCGGTTTAAAAAGAGTACTTAATCTTGTAGGGCTGCAACTAATTATTATTTTCAGCTATTTTATTATTCTGCAGATTATTTTCTTTATTAGCAGTAATTGACTGGTATTTAAAATGATTTGTTTTCTTCTTCTTTTTTTAAAGCACAATGTTAATATTCTCAAATATCTTATTCTGTCCAACCAACTTCTTTGAAAAAATGTGTTGTTGATTATTAAAATAGCTGCTGATTAATTGTCAATATTTTTAACTTAAGGGAGTAATCGACGAATCGTGTCTTGAGAAACAATCCAGCTAATTGCATCTGACACAGAGCTGGCTGCTTTCAGCACAATATGGTTTTGAATGTGAATAGCTAACGGGTGTAATGGGGAAAATGTGAGCAACCAGATTTTTTTGACTTGACTTTTTACATCTAATTTTAACTTAGCGATTTGAATATAAGTATAATATTTGGACATTGGACACTTGAATTTTCTATGTTTCTATACATGTGTGTATCTATGTGTATCGGACGGCAGTCCTCCAAAACTCAGGACAGTGTCACATAGTGTTTAGTATTTTGTGGATGTCTTCAAAAGCTTCCTTGGCTGCCTCCTTCCCAGAGCAATTGGTTGGGGTGCTTGGTGCTGGTCATATCTAAACCTAGGGTACTATAGAATAGTACTCAGGCTTTTCCCTACCATTATAAGGCTTGGGCGCAGCACCCAACCTAAGCCGAATGAATGTAACATCAATATGAGCATTAAAACAAACTAAGGTAACACTTTACTTGAAGGTATCTACATAAGAGTGACAAAGTCATGACACGTGAACCCTAATATATATATATATATATATATATATATATATATATATATATATATATATATATATTAGGGGTGTGCATTGGCACTGCCCTCACAATTCGATTCGATTACGATTCACCAGGTAACGATTCGATTCAATTGGATTCTACGATGCATTGCGATGCATCAAAATTCTACTGCACACAACAAGGCAAATTTTTCGTCAGTCATGAGGCAATACAAGCAGTCAGATATTGAACAACAGATTTTATTGGCTGCAGCAGGGTATTGGATATGGCATTTTCAAACCTGAAAAAGAAAACATAAATCACTGCTTTCAGTGCTTTGAATGAGTGATGATTTGTTGTTGTTGAAGCCAACTCAGGATGCCAACGATCAACATGGTTCCTGAAGTTAGTTGTATTGCCAACGTGCTTGATTTTAGTGTGGCAGGTTTTAGTGACATAATCGATTATGGCACTTTGCCGCATTGATGCTGAATCGTGCATGCCCCGCATTGCGATGCATTGCCGAATCGATTATTGTTGACACCACTAATATATATATACTAGAGGTGTGAATCTTCACAGATTTTTCAATTCGATTACGATTATCATGTCTTCGATTCGATATCTCGATGCATCATGATGCGTCAAATACATGTTTCTATTAGAGCCATATAGGATATTTAATTCATAGCTTCAAAAACCAAACATTCTGCAGTGCTCTAATACTAAATAAATTGGATACATAAAACTACAGCACTGAGCACATGGCACTTCCTGAATGTGCAAAATAAACAGAATATGTAAACAGAAAATAATCGATTATGGCCCAGCCGATTATCGATGTAGCATCGTCCATGTCCACGATTCGATGCATCGATTATTTGATTAATTTCAACACCTCTAATATACACATTACAATAATGGTCCAAAATTATGGGAAATAGCATTTTTATTTTTCCTGAGGAAGGGCCTCTAAACCCCCCCCACACCACCACCACCATCACCAAACACATGCGCCTAAGTCTTCCACAAACCTAGAGTAAACACTGGTAGTTATCACATTCAGTATTTGAAGTCTGTCAATAAGGGAAACAGTAAGAGTAAAGCTAAACTAGTGCTGTCTCCAGAATGGGTCACTATTCACATTTTAGGGCGTTATTACGTGATCAGCCATTTTGTCAATAGTGTCCGAATTGAAATTCAGATTTGTGGAATACATTTTAGGGCACTTATTGTTTTCCACAATGCACTGTAATATCGATGTTCACCACAATGTTTAGTTTAGTTTATTAAGGATCCCCATTAGCTGACGCCTTGACGACCAGCTAGTCTTCCTGGGGTCCAACACTACATTTAATCAAACAATACTGAAACATTTCATAACCTATACAAAAAGAAATAAAAAAAAAAAAGAAAAAAAAAAAAAAAGAAATTTAAATAAAAATAAAATAAAATACATGCAACAATATCTGCCAACAAAACTAAGTAACAAAAACAAAAAATTACACATATAATTAAATAAAAACAATAACAAACCAAGCAAATAATGTTAAAACTATACCACAATGCATTGTGGATTTCTGTCACCCAGCAGGTGTAGTTTTGTATGTAAGGGGTAAAGGCGATGTTAAAATGCTAAATATGTGTTAGCTGGCTCTTGCTGGATTGTTGTTTTGGAAGAATAAGGTAACGCTGCCATAGCAACGGCAGCGGGTGTTTAATCTGTGCGACAGCAATAACGTAACGGTTGGCGCAGAGAAAATGGCTGTGGAGTGTCCAAAAGTTGTTTTTTTTTTTTTTCATTTTATCGCTGAGCTCCCTATATAGTGCTCTACATAGAACTCCCCGATTATAGGGAGTAGGGAACCAGTGAATGATTCCAGACACAGCCTAGGTGTCCCTTTAAGGCACTTTGAAGCAGGTTTTAACATTTCTGTGCTCATCGTTCTTCTCTCTCTGCAGGCTGACTCTGCACTTACCAAAGGACGTGGGATTAATAGCGGTAGCTGCTCGACAAAGCCAGGGCAGAGGTCAGTGCTCCAGCACACAGGAAACCTACACACACGACGATCACACACACACGACGATCACACACACACACACACACACACATACCTTGCATTCAGTTTTGGTTTTATTCATCGTATTTGTCAGAAGTATGTCACAGGGCTTTGGTACTAGTGCTGGCGCAATAAACGCATCACGAAAAGCTGCGGCATATCACGACAGACACTGATATTTTTTTGTGTTAGTTGAAAGAAAATATCAGCAGAAAACTGCACTTTAAAATGTCACTGTCACTCTGCTTTTAGTTCTCCCTTTTATATTTAGTTCAATTTGTTCAATAAAAGAATGTTGGAAATGATTTCCTTTCATTTGTTTTAAATTCAACAAGCAATTTGTTGTATTTTAGCAGAATACTTAAAATCAACAGAATGGCAGCACTGAGTACACGTTAGTATCTGTTTATTCATCGCACGTAATATCGTTATCGCAATATCCAACAACATTATTGCATATTTTCCTCATCGTGCGGCCCTTTTTGGTACCACTTAACGTCCCCTTGCTTAACGTCCCTGTGTATGATCCCTGTGTTTGCTGCGGCTGCAGGTCGGGGCAGGAACGCCTGGCTTAGCCCCCTGGGGTGTGCCATGTTCACTCTGGCGGTCCAGGTTGAGCTGAGCTCCAGGCTCGGACAGAGGATTCCCTTCCTGCAGCATCTGGCTGCTCTGGCCGTGGTGGAGGCTGTTCGCACGCTTCCTGGATACGAGGTATCAGCTTACACACTCTTCATTTATACCAGCTTCCTCAACACTAAGATATTATCAGACTGTATTAGCCTAAACATACTGTCTACTATATACTAGGGATGCACCGAATCCAGGATTTGGCTTTGCATTCGGCCGTATATTGGGCTTTTTGACGGGGTTCAGTTTCTGCCGAACCATAGAATTTTTTTTCCACCGAACCGAACCCTACGCGTGCTACGCTGGTCGACGTAATGACGCCGCCGTTGATTACGGGAAGGTGTTTACGTAGGTGGAGCGTTCAATGCAGTAGGCTGTGATAAAGTGGAAATGGAACTGGTGAGCAGAAAAAGTGTAGTTTGGCAGTACTTTCAGTCAAAAGAAGGCCATTCAAGTCCAGCTACATGCTCAATCTGCAATGCCGATTTGTCTTGTGGTGGCAAGGACCCTAAACAATACACAACATCACCGCTGTTACAACATCTGGTATGAAACAGCCGAAAGAATACGAGTTGTGCACGAAGGAATCTACAGACAGCAGCCAAAATGCAGCAACTTCAGGTACGGCAAAGGAAGGACAGTCACAGCTAAAAACTAGTGTTAACCAGACGTTGTTTACTTCATTAATGTGTTTGCTGTGTTAATGGACTGAGGATGGGAGGAGGATTCGGTATTCGGTTTCGGATTCGGCAGAATCTTAACCAGTGGATTCGGTATTCAGCCGAACCCCAAAAATCTGGATTCGGTGCATCCCGACTATATACATGTTCAACATCACTGAAATAGTTTTCCGGAGCAGCAAAATATCATATTGTATAACAAAGTGATGGCATATTTATGACCAGTGCATTGGGTAGTAAATGAAAGTGTCTTCTGTAAGTGATTGATGGTGTTTGAACATATTTCATCCTTCATCAGGACATAGACCTGAGGGTGAAGTGGCCCAATGACATCTATTACAGTAACCTGATGAAGCTCGGGGGAGTACTGGTGACTTCCACTGTACTGGGATCAACTTTTCATCTGCTCATAGGTAACAACCTCCCCGCTGTCACAGCTAAGGACACCGCAGGCATTACTCTTTTTCCATTCCTTACTTCGCTTGATTCACTTTACACACCATATCTATAACAGTTACGGGTCATTCACAGAAAAAAAAAAAGAAATCAGGCGATTTGCCGCAGGGTTGTGCGGCGGGGGGAGTGTGAATGTAACGGCCCATTTGTGTGTCGTCCTGTTGTTTTCTTAAACCCTCCAACAAAGCACAAGTAGACTTTATATTTCACAGTTACTGTTTTCCGTCAGATCGTTTATAGATCTCAATGTTTCCGAGCGCACATGAAGGCAGCTTTAGCTCACAGGAGAGAGAGAAAGAAAAGAGAAGAGCGAGACATAGCGAGTGCTTTGTTGTTGCTGTAAACATGCAGCTGTTACACACACTCCCGGGCAGTTCAGAGCTTGTCTTTAGCTTTTTACCAAGGGGGTAAGCGAAGCTCCTATGGAGCCATTTTGTTGCTATCAAGCCATCACCCGCCGTTAGCATCCCATTGACTGCCATTCATTTTGGCGCCACTTTGATAGTGAATAACATCTGAAGCATTTAGATACTCTATTTGTCCATTGTTTATTTCTATTGTTTATGTCTATGTTTTTTACCCTCATAGTGTTTTCAAACTTTCTTGTGGCAGCGATAGAGGCAGTGATGTTTCCTGTTTCCTGTACGGGACTCTCACAACGCCTAAAACCAGAGCTCATAACACCGACAAGTCTGATCTCCGGTTACATGATTGGCCACCGCAGCGTAATGTGGGGGTTGCGTTTCTCCAAAAGTTGTTGGTCTCAACTTTTCGCTGTAGGCACATTGCGTTTTTTCCGAGTGTCCCCCCCCTGCAACCCCCGCCACAGCCTAAACACACTACCCCATTCAAAATGAATGGAAAGACCTGTGTTTTTGCCCGACTGTTGGACTCCGACTGGAGTGCAGCCTTATGTAATCAGTCATTTAGTGTGATGTCACCTTACCCCTACTCTATCCATAATAATAAGCAGTGGGACAAATAATTAGTCACTAGTAATAATACAGGCTTTTGCAACGCATCATCCAACAAGTACCACTTCAATACTGTCTCTTGTTGTTTGCACAGAATGACGTATTACTATTTTCTTGCCCATGATATGCCCTGCAGGCTGTGGGTTCAATGTGGCAAACAGCAACCCGACAGTGTGTATCAATGACCTGATCCAGCAGTACAACACGGAGCATAACTGCAGCCTGCAGCCGCTCAGCTGCGCCCAGCTCATCGCTCGCTCTGTCAGCTGCCTGGAGACGCTCATCAGCAGCTTCCAACAAGGGGGCCCGGACGCCGTCCTGCCCACCTACTACAAGAGGTGGCTGCACAGGTGAGCACTGCACACACCCCCACTGGGCTTTGTACTCAGGTTTTACTTCTCATTTAGGTACCTTTTTTTTCTGTTTTCATGTTTCCAAACGTGCATACATACAAACATTTTACGTATCCATATGCTGTTCGTGAAAGATCATTTTTGGCATTTCAGTGTTGTCTTAACAGTACAGCATAAACCTGCCAATATTAAATGCAACGTACTGCCAGTTTCCATGAAGAGTAGCAGAGGAGCGGTTTCCTTTTTTTGGAGATGGAGACACATTGCCCATGCCAAAATTATAAACAATCAACAGTCTTTAAGGCTCTCACTCTTGATTTGTTTATTGGTGTTTTAAGCCCCCAACGTCTGCCTGGAAGGTACTAGGATTAGGCAGTGGTTATGGTTAGGGTTAAGGTTAGGGTTAGGTGCCTTGAAGTCAACGGTTGCTGTGCTGCCTGGAAGGAGACGTTGGGGGCTTAAAACACCATCGAGCCCTTGATTTAGGCTGAAAAGCGAATACCACTTTGAGTTGCAGAGTTTTGTAGTTCCTAGAACCCCGTACTAACACAGGGAAGCAGAAGTGTGACAGTGGCTCTCTGTGCTCTGACCTCAGCGGGACCCGGGTGCATCTCTGGAGCGAGGACGGACTGGAGGCTGAGGTGGTGGGTCTGGACAGCAACGGCTTCCTCCAAGTGTACAACAAGGAGCAAGGCATGGTCTCAGTAGAGCCTGATGGGAACTCCTTCGACATGCTGAAGAACCTGGTGGTCATCAAGAAGCATTAGGACCAAATTCAGCAAAATACAGAATCATCGTTCAGCAGACTGAACCAATAACAGTAACTGACAGAAAACTTAATGTAACTATATAAATGTATCAGGGTTTTCTAATTGGTTAGTACATCGCTAAATATCTTGCTGGTTTACAGTGGGAGTATTGGTTAGCTTCTCCTTATGTTAACCTGACATACATTTGAAGTAGTTGGGGGTTATTTGTTGGAAGACATCCAGTGATGGTAACTGGGTTTAAAGACAGCGAGTAGCACGTGCATCAGGGATGGGTCTAGCACATCCACCCCTTTTGATTATGACCTGCTGATTTGGGACCACCAGTTCAAACCATTACTTAACAACGTGCACTACTTTGTGGGAGCAATACGTCTTGTACCCCTCATCCAAACAGCTAACCTGAAACAGGGATCATTGCAGCTTTTTGCTGTTGCTAATTTCAGCAAAAAAAAATAAATAAAGATTTCCACAGAAATATGTTGTTCATGTCTTTAAACTAACCAGCTTCTGTTCACTTACCTGGTCACAGCGGTTTTACAAAATCCCGATTGTCAAAGAAAAGATGAGTCCAAGTCAAAAAGATACAGGGAGAGAGAAAGACCTGCTCGAAAGATCATCACTCATAGTGATGTGTCCTAGTATCACAAATATAATTCAATCAGAAGTCTTGCTGAAACTAATATAACAATAGAAATAGTAGCTTAGATATATGTCAAATTCTGACAGTTTCACTGGAAGGAAAACCTAAAAAATAGTCTAGAGGCAGCGTTGTATACACTTTATCACCACTGCAAACATAAACCTATATCTCTGATAGTGTCAATCAGAACTGAACATTACTATCTTTGTGGCTAAGCTGTTGTATTACAGTTTACAGGTGTACCTAATAGGGATTGACCAATCTCAGCCTGGCCGATATTTGGCAGTAGGCAGATTATGTGTATCTGTGATTATTTGACCGATAACAAATAAAGTGAATTAATTAAAAAGTGCGCTACTTTGGCTCCGCTACAGAGCTCTGTTAGCAGTCTGCCAACACCTACAAACTGTTAGCACATTAAAACTTCAGGAAGCTATTTTGTTTTTTTGACTGTGTATTTTGTGACTTTATTAAGTAATTGCTTATAGCATTTAAAAAAAACCTTTGTGTTGGAGTTTGTAACATTCCAAATTGTTAATTTTGACTAAAATATTTTCTTTTTTGCTGTAAAGTAAATGCATATGGGTTCCAAATATCGGTTTCATTAACTACTAATAATCATTATCGGTATTGGCCTTGAAAAAAAACAGTTATCGGTCGACCCCTGGTACCTAATAGAGTGGCCACTGAGTGGGTCTGCATCACAGGTTTCCTCTGATGGATTCCTATAATATTGAGTGTATTGCATTGTGTGATATATTTGTGGAGAAGAGTGTCCGTGTGTATCTTCTGTGGCAGAAAGCGTCAGAGAGGAGTTAACACATTCTCTCTTCATCGACAACATGAAAATAATAACAATACTGTCGCTGAGCTGCAGTTCTCCAACAACCGGGATGTTCTAGTGCATGCATTAGGAGAGGATCATACATGTTGTGGCGTAGACCCAGGGTTGTTTTCCTCCAACTCAGGGTTACCCTCAGCAGTTCTGTCACCACTGCTTATAAACCCAGGCATAAGTTTGAATAAATAAGTTCAGTTTGTGAAAAAAAAGATTGTCACGAGTAGCTGTAATTGTAAAGAGTTGACTGATACTGAAAGGGGAGAAAAAGTCTGTGAGCTGTTAAAACGGGTAGATCTATATTTAGATCTACATACAATATATGTAGATTAATCTATAAAGCAAACATCAGATCAGGCAAATTAGATGACTTTGGTTTCATCCTCCGTCTAAATGCTCAGGAGCAGAAAACCCTAATAAAGTTTAACCCTAAATAATCCCACTTATTCACCCCCACCTGGTAAAAGGTCCAATCAGAACAAGGATTATTTGAGTAAATACTCAGGCCACTGCAGGGCCATTTTCAGAAAGGTGAGCTAGGCCGGCGCCAGCAGCTGGAGGCGCTGCTAAATCACAGACGGGTGTATCATCTTGTTAGGATAGGTTTGCTGGTAGAGGAGCAGAATGTCTTCACACAAGCCATTACTGTAAGTCTCTTTACTCTTTATCGAGCACCTGCTGCCTGCATTCCACTCAATGAGAACTGTATGAATCTTGTTATGAATGTTGTATTCAGGTACGTTACCATTAGCTATAGAAACAGGAGAGAAAATGTGATTTAGGTGAGACTCAAGTCCATTTCATATTTTGTTGATCGTTCTATGATGATTTAAGGGCTTCCTTTAAGCATACAGCATACAGACAGATGCAAACTGTACGGGGGACATTTCAACAAAACAAAAAAAATCAAGAGGTAAAGTATTGAAGTAGAGCATTAAAGCAGACTCTCTGTCTCTTTATTCCACAATCCCTTCACTCATCAAGAACAATATCAATCCCAATATTCAGTTAGGTTATGTTGCAGCCACCCCTTCCATCTGAAACGGAACACCGCAAGTTATGTACTTCCATATTAAACATATCATTGCTCCAATTTTTGCCTTCCTGGTGTTTTTTTTTTTAATTATTACAATTTCTGGATAGCTTGAATGTGCTCATTTAATTACAGTTTGTCTGGCCAATGACGAGTTGACATTTTGAGTGTCTGAAATGGAAACGATTTTTAGAAATTCATAATGTAAAAGCTGTAGATAATCATGTAATAAAATGTTGAGCCAATAATATAACGTTTTGTTTTTCCATTGTTCTATATATAAATAAAGGTTGTATTTATATTTATTTATTTATTTATATATATATATATATATATATATATATATATAGTATATAACCTTTATTTATTCAGGGAGGGCCAATTGAAAGCAACTTCTTATTTCCAATGATGCCCTGATTACATGCCATATAAAATTACAATACATTTAAAAATTACTGGACATAGTAATTAATATATAATATACAGTTGCAATACACAGTACACACATCAAACAATTACAGAATGTTATACAACTCAAAGTGCACATGTACATTCAGAGTACATGGATTCATAAAGAAGACATTTAAAGTGATTAAATGGAATCAGGCTGTTTAATTTCATAAGAATGTTCAGGTTATTCCATTTAGATAGAGCACAACAGTTGAATGCAGTTTTGTCTGATTCTGTCCTAACAAATGGAATATTTGGGACCAAGGAATCACTAGTGCGAGTGCCATAGTGATACGATTTAAAAATTCAGCAAGCTAGTTAAATATACAGGCTTTTTTTTTTTTTTAAGCAAGGCTTTGTAGATGAATAAAATGCAATGTTGCTCCCTTCATTGAGCCAAAGAAGTCCAGCCTACATTTTGATAAAGGAGACAGTTGTGGGTACTGAATCCATCGCCAGATCTAGATCTTAGGACAGAGTGATAAACTGCGTCAAGTGGCTTCAATGTGGAGGAAGGCGAGTGCATATGGAAGGTATCCCCGTAATCTACTGTAAAACTGATAGAAACGTAGCTTTAACGATCTGTTTCCTACAACTTTGGGTGAGGCAAGATTTATTTCTACAAAAGAATTTTCATTTCTTTTCATTTCAGTTATGTGTGGTTATAATGTTATACAGCTGCAACACGAGGCTCCATTTCAACAGCTCTGATCACATCACATGCATCCACAGCCTGAGAGCAAATGGCCAGAGCTGAAGGTGAGCGCTTTCAAATAGCCTTGACCCAAAGAACCTTAGCCCTTGTGTTGTCCTCGGCTCCCGTTTAAAAAAAGAAATTACATCACAAATATGGGTTTCTGTCAACCAAATTGCCTAAAGTTAACATGGATGCAGGATGGACGTACAACGTTCTTCGCAGGTTAAATTAATGAGTACTTTTATTGAATTTTAGGTGTTTAATTCAATTTCATAGCATTTGAAAAAAAAAAAAAGTTTTAAATGTTTTCAAAACCATATCCTGACTAAACTTTGAGATAAGTGAGTCTGTGATTCACTCAACATCCTGTGATCTTAACTTTTAGTCAAAAATAATTCATCATTTCTGCTCTTTTTTTAAACTCAAAAATGAGGTATAATGTCATATAAATTGGGTTTATTGACCATGAATAAAAAAGCTTTGAAAAAAGTGACAAAGAAAAGGAAAATGTAATCTTTAATTTTGACCCGGAAGGATAACAAGTTAATGGTGGACGGGAAGTCTCCTGACCCTCTTCAGCCCATGCTTACACCATCTGTCTCTCAGAGGTGGAGAGTAACACATACCATTTACTCACGTTACTGGAATGGAGTCGTTTTTTTGTGTACTTTTACTTTTTAAAGTAGTTTTTAAAAGCTGTACTTTTACTTAAGTATGTTTAGTTTGAAGTGTTGCACTTTGCTACATTTTAAATCACATTCGTTACTGAGTAAAAAAAAAGGTAAATAAAAAAGGTCTCTAGCAGGACGGCCTCTAGCTCACCTGGTAGAGTACACGCCCCATGTAGGTAGGCTCAGTCTTTGCCAGCGGCACGGGTTCAAATCCACACTGAGGCCCTTTGCTGAAAGCTGCTTTGTGCCCTTATCAAATCACAAAAGATAAATAAGTTTAAAAAGGAACACTGTTAAATGTAACTAAGTAACTTTTACATTTCTACTCTAAATTTTAAATGAGCTACTTTTTACTTTTACTTGAGTAGATTTTTATACTGGTAATTTTACTGTTACTTAAGTAGAATATTTTTGTACTCTTTCCACCTCTGCTCTCTCTGCATCGGAGTAGTCAGTTGTGCTGGAATGGCAGCAAAACGCCAGTAAAAACCCCACACATACCCCAAACCTGCACGAGCCAAACACACAGGTCACAAACGGCTTGGACACACACAGCCCCACAGCTCACCTGATGGTCGCCAGGAACACAATTTGCAGCAGTTTCCATGTGAGAAGTTTTTTATTTTATTTTTGTTGAAGTATCCTCTCAACTGTGGTCGAGGGTTTTGATCCATTTGAATGATCTTTCTTATATGTAGGGTTTTAGAATCTGTTAAGTCTTTTAAAATTTTACTATAATTTAGAATTTTACTATAATTTAGGCCTTTACAATTTGACTTTTACATTTTGCCATAAGTACCACAGTGTGTTATGTTCCATTTCAGATATTATTATAAGGTAGTATCACGCACACAGGAAAATGGACCCACAGATACACGACTCAGGTACGTAAAATTCAATGCTTTATTAGCAAGCTAATAAGTCCAAGCAACAGTGTCGATCCAGTAAACGGCAGGCAAAGGGAAAATCCAAGGGAAACAACAGGAACTCAGGATAACAGGACACAGGGGAGCAGACAATCTCTCGCTGGGGTAAGGGGAAGACTGAACTTAAATACACAAGACAGGGGAGACAATGAGACACAGTTGCAACACATTAGGGCGGGGACAGGTAATCACACAGGCGGGAAAATATACAACAGGAAGTAAAACAAGACAACACAAAGGAGAACAGAGAACCTACAAAATAAAACAGAAAATGGGAAAACCAACAGAAAACATAAAACGTGACAGGTAGATTTCATATAATATGTTCAATGAGTTAGTTTACGGTCAATTTTAGATATTATATTCACCCAGTTTCCAAACTATGTGAGACAATTTTGTGTATTAACTTTAAGTTTGACAATTGATGTTTCATTCATTTGATTAGAAAAGTATTCCCAAAGTGATTGAATTGAAGTTTTTTTGTACATCCTCATAGCTCCTCAGTTGTTTATTAAAAGCAGCAGATTCTGCTCGTGTTGAGTGCATCGCTGCATTTGTTGAGGTCTGTGCTCGCAACAAAACTCTCTCAATATTACCAACTTTCTTTTAATAAGAAGTTGCCATGCATTTTGATGTTTCAGAAGGAATGAAGCATGTTGTGGAACCTACATAATAAGATGGTTCACCGCCATTTATTCACAGAATTACAGGACCAACTATACAATACCTTATGCATAGGCTGAACTAAGTTTGCCATTATTGTGTTTAATGTTTTTGGCCTTTTTCTGAAGTGGATGCTGGGAAGGTTTCTTCATTTCAGTATATAAAACAGTTAACATGCACATACTGTTTAAAGGAGCACTCTGCAATCACTGTATGTGGTTCGGTTACATCGGGCACAGCTGGAATGGGAATCATGCAGACCATGAGGGGATGGTTGGGATGGAAATGTTATATATTACAACTAGATTTCAATTTGGTATTACAAGACTTCCATACATCCATACATTCTTTTTTTTATTAAAACTTGTATAAAATGTAATAACTTGTAACATTATGTACAAAAAGGTACGTTATTCACTTAACATTTTATCACATTATAGGCAGTTCTGCAATCTTTATTTCATCCTTAAAAATAACAATATGCACGCTTATCACAATATCCCAAGAATGTGCTCAGGATATGTTTTGGCAGTGTGATCATTAGAGGGTGATGTAGTAGAAAGTAGAGGATAGCCGAAAACAAACAAGAGAAAAGAATGTATTTGGGTACCTCATGTATCTTTCTTAATGTACATAAATACCAGTAAATGGTTAATGCAACAAATAATAGATGGGTGGTCTAGCAAGCGCAGGGTCGGAGGTTGGAGCCTGCCTCCTCCTGTTCACGTGTCAAAGTCTTCCTGAGCAAGACACAGAATCCCAAACTGCTCCCAGTGGTTCGGCCTGCAGTGCTATAAGGGGTTTCCCTACTACAATAGGGCTCAGGTGCAGCACCCAAGCCGTTTTAGGCCCCACCTAATATGGTAATGGTATGCGAAATTGCATATTTCTTTTATTGAATACGTAGCATTTTCTTGGGGGAGTACCCCTAAAACCTCCGATAAATATGGGCACCTAAGTCTTCCACAAACCTAGGGAAAACACTGTGTGTGTGTGTGTGTGTGTGTGTGTGTGTGTGTGTGTGTGTGTGTGTGTGTGTGTGTGTGAATGGGTGAGTGAGAGATTATGCTTCATCTAAATGTATTGCGCTCTCCACAGTCATTCCGATAACTTTACATTCAATTATCAACAACCTTCAGAATTGTTATTTTTTTCAAATGGTAAATACATTGAAGAAAAAGCAACTTTACCACTAAATTGAAGAGTGCCTGTGTTGGAGTTGAACACAGTGCTAACTGCAGAGGAGAGGATGGAATTCATCTGGAGCCTTTGAACAGCAGAACGATTGCTGCATCATTACACCGTGCACTGTTTGTATACGTGGTGGTGATGTGTGTGTGTGTGTGTGAGAGGCGGTTATTTCTCTGAAGTCAGTCCCACAGCTACTTGATGACAGATCATTTGTCTTCAGCACCTGGGCCTCCTGGCTCATCCTCTCCAGATGAAGTGAAAATGTCAAAGGAAACATGCAAACGGCTGGAACTGCATGCAGCCTCTTCCCTGCATCTCGGATATAACACGCCAATATGGAAGTCATCACGGTTACAGTATATTCTGTAAAATACTTTAAGAAACCATATTTACATGGTCTGGATTAGCTCAGAGGTTTTTGGCTTTGGTTACAATGACATGACTGAGCTAGCATAATGTAACAGGGCATGTTTGTGCATGTGAATCCAGTTTTAAAGATCAACAGGCATGTATTACAGTTGCTGATGTTACAAAAAGCTAAAGCTAACCTGAGATTGTATAATAACGACACACAGCTACAAAAGGTTAACCTAGCCATTAACATAGATCCCCCTGGCTCGTTTTCCCTGCTTGTTGCGTTTAACGTGAGAATGAGACTGACTTAGTAGAAATGTGTGGTATGCAGCGTGCTGCTTGAGGCTCTTTTTTTCCGACCGCTCCCAGCCAGAACTCAATCTCCTCAATGAATCACTTCCTCATCATCTCCACACCTGGCACCTTGGCTACATCAGATCAACCAACATGCCAGTGTTGTGGTACTCGAGATCGGTCTTGGTCTCAAGACCACTTTTTGAAGTTCTTGGTATTACTCAGTACTGTCTCGGTCTCGGATGAAGAGGACTCAGGACCCTGCAGTTGAGGATCACTAAATTGTCTGTGTATCATCTGATTTATGTGTTAACATCATTACTGTTATTGGATGTAAAACTTCCAGCTTCAAATGCAAACAATTACTTGACTCATTTGTAATTTAAAATTTGTTACTGTTAAACCCCTCTCCCCGCCCTGCTTAACACGCATTCTGTACAATCTATGGCAGTTAACCATAGAGTTTAGAACGCCAACACAAAGAAAGAGGAAGGTGACGGACATCTGGCCAAAAATGAGGGAACCTCCGATAGAACTCATGGCCAGTAGCCTGGAAATCCAGACCCAAATCTGAAAGATTAAGGGTCTGCTACCAGAGGAGCTAACTGGTAGATTAAACTCTTAGCTACCAGAGGAGCTAACTGGTAGATTAAACTCTTAGCTACCAGAGGAGCTAACTGGTAGATTAAACTCTTAGCTACCAGCGGAGCTAACTGGTAGATTAAACTCTTGCTGTATCCGGTTGGCAAAACAGCAAAAATGTCCTTCTTGCAAAGGAACGATTGGAGCACCATCTTCTGTTCCTCTTTTAGATAAAAAGCCAAGTCTAACTCGTTCATTGTAGCAGCCAAAGCTGTTTCAAACAACTGGTGTTCATCCGTAGCCATCTTGCAGTGTTTACTAATGACTTGGACGTCGCAGCGCTGTCGTCTCTTTATCTCGCCTCTGGCCCGCCTATATCAGATACACCGATGTGATTGGTGCAGCTCGGCTACAAGGGCATAGTTAATGAGCATCATTACTCATTGCCAGAGTGACTCGCTGAGCAAATTCAAATTGTGCTCTCGCGAGAATTCTGGATTTCCAGGGTACATGGACAGCTATGAAAATAAAACCCAACTTGTAATGAACCACAGTTTTCCTTTAAAAAAAAAAAATGCTTTATTTTGTTGTCGAAAGACATGTTTTCATGATACCAATTCCAATATCCGCATGCCAACTCAGCCACAGAGTTGAGTGTGATGAATGTTTGAGCCTCTAACGGCTGCTGACTTACATTCTGCTAAACACTTCCCTCGGCTGCCCACTCGATTACACCATTTTGTGAGTGTGTTAATGCCTGATACGTGACTGAAGTTAGGCAATAAATAAATAATGTTGAATAAATAGAGCATTTAAAGTAAAAAAAAATCCTTTGCCTGGTAAATATAATGCCATTTTCCTCTCAAGAGCTGCTGTGCTGGAGGCCTGTTGCTGCACCTCAACACACACACACACACACACACACACACACACACACACACACACACACACACACACACACACACACACACACACACACACACACACACACACACAGTTATACACTGGGTCGAGTGCAGGATTTGCAAATCTGTTTATTTGCCAAAAAAAATTGAGAGAGATTTTTTAGTTTATTGATGTATGCTTGGCATCACTATGGAACCTACCAAGTTAGACATGGTATTTCCATGTATGCAAATTTAAATAAAAAAAAAATATTTTATTTAAGAACGAACAAGGTTCAAATAATATATAATGTTTAGGCCCTTAGTTTGGGATGAATAATAATAATAAAAGAAAAAGTGAATAAGATTCCTGCGAAAGCTGTATTGCATATATATTCTATAGAACATGTTCAGGTTGATCTTTTATAGGACGTACAACATGGGAGAGAAAAAAAATCAGCTTACAGCTGTAATGCCCTATTGCGTGTCAAACTATCCTGCAGGAGTGCAAAATGAAAGTCTCACTCTCAGGGGGCGTATATCAAAATTCTGGGCCCTGTAGAAAGGCATTCTCTATGGGCCTCTCCCCACATCCACAGCTATTCATTCTAGAATCTTTTTGGGCCCTCCTCACATGAGGGGCCTGGGTACTCAGTCCCCTTTCCACCCCCAGTCCGACACCCCTGCTCAACCTGGCTGGAGTCTTCGAAGCAGTCAAAGTTATGGCTTTGAGAGTCTCCGGATCTTCTGTCCTGCATGGGTCACCTCTCATTTGTGATAATAACGGATGTGCCGATGTAATGTGGGATCTCTCTGTGGCTGTCAGGCGACGAGCCCGAGCTGGGACTCTGGCTCTGGCTGTTATAGCCGTAAGAGGCTGTCTCTTTACCGTGGCAACTGTGGCCGTCTGTTATATGGCTCAGTGTGGTAAAAGCGGGGGCCTTAATTGAACCATGTTTGCCCAAGACCTTATGGAAGTTCAAAGACATATATGGAGCTTGGGCTGGAAGTCCCACCCCGACCCCCATACCTATCAACATCCTCCGGTCGTCCCCAGCAGCTCTGGGCTGCAGCAGCTCCGCGGCTGCTCCGTGCTGCTGGTGCTGGGGGCCGTTGGCAGGGTGTGGATATCCTGAAGCTGGGTGGCTGTACGGAGCTTCCATCATGCACCGCCTCCTCCTCTGCTCCAGCGCCATCTGCACAGGGAGAGGCTGGCCCACACTGTGCAGCGGGCCGCCCTGCTCAGCTTTACCCAGTACCAGGCCGCTGAGCAAAGGGCAGGCAAGGGCCCGGTCACCTCCGGGCCCCTCTCCACCTCTTGTGTGATGTTGGACCTCCGGGTTTAAAGGCTTACTGTCCTTGTTGGCGTGAGGGCGGGGGTGTGGACAAAGCTCAGACACCTCGCTGTGGACGAGCATGTAATGTTCGTAGGGTTCTTCCTTCAGCCTGCTGGTAGCATGTGGGTCGGTGCTGCTGGGACAATCATGGTAGAGCTCATCAGGGTACCTACGGTCAGCTGCCAGCACGGGGCCTGGGGGGGGGGGGGTATTCATTAGAGGCTGAAATCACACCAGAACATCTGCTGCAAGAGAGAAGGCAGCATCAAAGCAGGCAGTGTGTTAATGAAGCTGGTCTAAAGACTTCTGAAGAGATACATTTTTTCAGTGGTGGAAGAAGTATTCAGATCCTTTACATAAGTAAAAGTACTAATACCACACTGTAAAAAAATACTCTGTTACAAGTAGAAGTCCTGTATTGAAAATGTTACTTAAGTAAAAGTATGTAAGTATCATCAGGAAAATGTACTTAAAGTATTAAAAGTAAAAGTAGTTAATGCAGAACTCTCCTCCCATTGTAGAAAGTGTAAAGGATCCAAACAGTTGTGTGTTTAATGGGCTAATCATTTCAGCTGGACTTGTAGGCCGTTATATTGTTGGCTAGTTTACTTTAGAATAAAACATCATATTTTATAAACTACATATATTCTGTTGCACTCTTAATGTGTAAAGTAACTAGGAACTAATGCTGTTAGATGAATGTAGTGGAGTAAAAAGTACAATATTTCTCTCTGAAATGTAGCGGAGTAGAAGGAGAAAGTGGCATGAAAAGAAAAGACTCAAGTAAAGTACAAGTACCTTAAATTTGTTCTTTAGTACAGTACTTGAGTAAATGAACTTAGTTACATTCCCCCACTGCATTTTTTAAATTGTGGTATGATGTTACACTAATATCCAGGCTCATGTTATTGTCCGCCAAAACTAAAAACTATAACCTGGCGACACATTATTATTCTCTGTGATGGGCTCTTACACTGAGCCAGCATTCCACCTCTGAAATGAAGCTTTAAACACTCTCCCAAGCAGACATATCTTAAAAACCACAGGCATGCCTGTTGGGTGGACATGTGTGGATTTCTAAAATGTGCTAAACCTTTTTAATGTGGCCAATATGCTTCCTGTTAGCAGCAATGTCTAGTTACCAGCTTTTTGTTGTCGATGTCGTTGGTAATCCCATTTTGCAGCACTTCTCTAAACTGCTGCTGCTTGTTGAACATTTCAGTATTTTGTTAAAGTTGAAGTTAAAGAAGGTCTAAATTATATCCAGACCTACCTGCAACAGATCCACACTGACTCTGTGTGGATATCATAGAACTTACTACAGGACACTATACAAATATATTATAGGAAACAATATTCTCTTAATGCTAAACGGTACACTGTAAGCTGTATAATGAAGGATAGTGATCAGGACATCCATAAGTGAAAGTCTTACTGATAATACCATGACCTCAGAACAGAAATGACTGATCATGTCTGTGATGTTAAAAAGCAGGTTATGTTCCATATCATATTCCAAACATGATTAACACCAGAGTCACAATAAAAGAGACTAGAGTAGACAAATGAAGGTTAATAAAGGAAGACATATTTCATAACAATATTAGGCTTAGATTTAATGACTTTCCCCATGACAGTTTAATCTTCTTTCCTGATTTTTTATAAAGCCTTTGATTAGAGAAAAGTCCCGCACACTGACCATTACGCAAGCAATAATTTATTTAGAAAAATCCATTTCAGTCTGAGACCGAAACGTTGTATTTTTCTAAATAAATTATTGCTTGCGTAATGGTCAGTGTGCGGGACTTTTCTCTAAGCTTTTGATCTGCTACTTTTGATCACATCCTACGCACCTGCCCGACAAAAGAGGTGTGCAAAAAAGTTTTCTTACGTTATAAAGCCTTTGATACCATAAGCATAACTTTATTTTTTCTTAGCATAAAAACTTGGCTTTAGTGACGTCTTTTGTGAAACCTTTAGGAAGATATATGCAAACTATAATAGTTATATTAGGTCACATCTGCAAGAATTCATTTAGGCTGAGAAATTAGACAGAGCTGCCCTGAATCGCTATTTTTTACATTACGTTACATGTCATTTAGCTGACACTTTTATCCAAAGCGACTTCCAATTGCTACATACAGTATGTCAGAGGGCACACGCCTCTGGAGCAACTAGGAGTTAAGTGCCTTGCTTAGGGACACATTGGTTGATGTATCGCAGGTCTCCCACACCAAAGCCATGTGCGCCATCACCACCCAACCATTTTTATTTCTTCTATGCGCACAACTTCTTACTCCACTATGTTAAAAATAGTGAAATAGAAGGGACTTCTATTTCTGATTGAGGAATTCATATTACTTGCTGATGACTACCTTATTTTTTTTTTTAAAGTATTGCAATAGGTACTATTGATGATCTGAATCAGCTGTAAGCACAATTGTCAAAACCCATGAAAAGCAGCTAACTTAAAGGCTCTGAACACCCACACAGGTGTTTCCAGTTAATGTGGCTGATTCCCAGGACTGTGTGGGTGTGTACAGACTGATTGATTGACATCTTCCTGAGTCAGCTGTTAAGCTCTGTTGCACTAGTTAGGGCGGAACAAATGGCAGATTTATCATTCTTATTGGTAGATGAAGATTTGTGACCTAAAAAGTTCCCCATCTAAGCTCTGGCCCGCCTTCAACCTGAGCAGAGGTCTAATCAGCCACAACTGAAAACACCTGTGTGAGTGTTCAGAGGCTTTAACAAAATGCTGTGATCAGTGGTATCAAAAAGTATGATAAGATAGAACTTTATTAATCCCGAGGGACACTGAGGTGCAGCAGTTGCAGTACAAAGTAGGAAATAGTGTAATTGTAAAAAGTGCACATAAACAATAAAGATTAGAAATAAGGTGCAAAAACCAAATGTCCACAATGCCAGAAATGTAAACAGGCTAACCATACAGTAAGTGTCACAAATAAACTGATTTACAGTAAGGTATCAAAAGCCTTGGAGATCTACAAAGATGGCCTTTTATGAAGTAAGCTGACAATGTTATCCACTGCATTTCTACTCTGAGCACGTCTAACTTTCTGACTGCTGTGGCTGAAGGACATTATTTTCCTCCAGCAAGGCACGTACTTTAGTTGAGTGTTGACCAGTGATTCTAGAATTTTAGGATAGAGGCCAATAGTTGTTTAGGTATCACCACCTTTGTGGATTGGAAACAGAAGAGCTATTTTCCATAATGAGGGCAACATAAAAGAAGGTAAAAAGAAACACATCTACAGATTGTACAATTACCTCTTAATGAGGTTTAATTGTGGTTCCTTTGTTAGATAAAGAGTGTACCTGTGTATTTGTTGGGTGCTGGGGGGCTGCTGATGTTCCAGCCAACGGACCCTCTGCTGTGCAGGGAGCCGATGATCTGCTGAGCCAGCTGAGAGGACGGGGCTGAGCACGGCAGCTGGCTCTGAGCATCCAGATGTCGGTGATTGTAGGGGTAGTGCAGGGTCAGGTTGTAAGTGGGGCCGCAGCCGGACACTTGGCCTGCTTCAGGGCTCAAGCTGGAGCTCCTCTCCCTGCATGGGGTCAGTGGGTACGGGGATCTCTCCTTCCACAGCCCCCTCTGTGGGGAGCAGCTCGAGCGGTCTGGCTGGAAGACGCTAGCAGCCTGCTGCTATCCATGAACAAACACAAAACAGCATAGAGAAGGTTACTGAAAACAAAACTACTGCTGCAAACACAGGAATACAAGTGTGTATGCAGCAGCACTTCAAGATCTGAATTGCATGCTCAAGATTATATTATGTTCTTTAAAGCTATAGCGCGTAGTTTCAGTCCCCGCCGATGAGGAATTCTAAGCAATGACAACAAAACTGTTGGCGCGTCCACATGATACAAGCCTTCCGTGATTGCACACCCCCCACCCCTCCTTCACACAGTTGCTAGTAACCAAGGAGGACACAGAGGATTAAAAAAACATGATGGACTCTGATGGAAGAGGTAATTATATCCACTCAAGCTTCTGCGCGCGAAAGTCGCCGGATGAGACCATTTTTGTAAACATAGTCATACTGAGAAATCCAGAGAGAGTTGTGTGGAGCTGATAGTCTTAATTAGCTTTGTAGCAACTCATTTGGAAATGGCTTGAATGTAACATACGTTCATTAATATATATATAAAAAATGTACGCACTAAAGCTTTAACATGGGGAAACAAACCATTTTCCATCATAACTGTGTGAAAACATTCACCTTTTGTTCACTCAGTAAGCCAAGTGGAAGTCCCACCTCAGGATAGGGAGCTGCTCTGGGTTTGGGCTTCATCTTGACTGCTTTGGTTCTGAGATGTTTGCGGTGGTCCTGAGTGGAAGGGAGACCGAGACCAGGCTTAGTGGCTCGACTCTGGTCTTCGGATAACTGCATCTCCTTGCATTCGATGTCACTGTGTGCAAACAGGCAGGCCCTGTGTAGCTTTGTACTGGTTTAACTGGAGGTTGTACATGGATTATTAGAGGGGGGAGGGCGCCTACTCACGTGAGGACGTAGTTCACACTGACAATACAGTGAGGTCTGGAGGAACGGCTGTTGTGGACGATGGTAGCGTAGCTCTGCACCCACACCCAGCCGCCATGCTTTGATAACATGCGGTAGTACTTAGTGGTGACCTGCCCCTTCACCAGTACTACAGGGAACACAAAGATCCGGATCAAAGAGAAAAATGGTCAGATCTGACATCAGCCCCTTAGAATCACACAGGAAGGGCCTCTTTTTTAATAACCAGCAGTATGCTGGAGAAACAATTCTCAACGGACTTTAAACCTGCAATAGCTAAAGGATTTTGTCACTTGGGGGCAGCAGAAACAAGCTGTGAACAAAATATTGACATATTATTTTAGTTTTATATGGTGAACTTGATAGCAAACAGATGCTTACCACACATCCAGTAGTTACGGACAGTTATTAAGAAATAAACAATAAATACAGAAACAGAAACAAATATAATATAATATACAAAATAGCTGTTTACGTAGTTTAAGCCCTGTGTGCAATACTATCTCTCCTTCTCCTTTTCAGATCCAGCCACATCCTCCTGCTCTGCAGTAACCCCGTTTCCCACCATTCCAATCACCTGACCACCCCCACCCACCTTCTCACCGGTTTCGTCTTGCAGTATAATTGCCAGCCCATTCCCACTTTGTCTTTGCCAGATTGTTCAGTTTGCAGCCACCCTATAGCGTTCAAGCCTTTTTCTGCCTGCCTGATTCTGCCTACCTGATCTTATCAGTATTTTAGTTTCTTTATCAGTATTTAAGTTTCTTTCTATTTTAATTGGATTATGCATTGGAGGGTGCCCAGATTAAACCCCTCTGAGGGTTTTTTGCATTTCTCCATCACATCTTTTATTGATTATGTGTATATTAATCTGTAGTATTGGTATATGTGTAAACCGATAAACTAAACTAAACACGGATAGTTGATTCTCTACTTCACCCCTTTCTGGATAAGTTTGCCTGTTCGGACTGCCTTCCTGGTTTTGACCCTTGCCTGTGTTTTTGATTCAGGTAATTGTGAACTTGTATCTTAACCTGTCTGCCTGTGAGTCATATTCTGGGGTTCAAGCTTGCTGTCTTTTTCTGAGGCCATTACATTGTTGATTGTCACTTAACTTCCACTTACCATCCCACCCAAGAGTGACTAAAGATTTTCGGGGACTCACATAAATGGTGAGCATAGCGCAGATGGAAAATGTCACAGCCATGGACGTGGTGGTAGAGAGTCTTCTCTATCAGGTCCTGAGGCTCAAAGCCTGTCAGCTCTGCCACCCTGGCTCCAGCACACAGGAGAGAAGGCACAGGCTAACAGTCAGGGCTGGATTTGGACATCGGTTCAAGCTCAAGTGCATCACAATGTTTAGTTAACAATCCAGCAATCTACATATTTAAACCTCTCAGGTCTAAGGGCATTTTCACACATCTTTTTAAATGTACATTTTTAAGGTATTTGCATATAATTGGTCCCATGTGTTTCATATCAAAATGTTCAGAACAAACTCAGCTTTCCTTATAGTGACGGCCACATTTTTTCTAGAGCAATGTGTAAAGAGACAATTTGGCACTTAAGCTGAAACGTTAATGTTGGCTTTTTGAAAGCCCTCAAATCTCTTTTGAAAACAAACCTTAACTTATGATGTGTTGTAGAAATTGTTTCGGTGCTTGAAATAAGTTCACCAAAGCTTTATGGTTATATATGATTAAAATAGTAAATAAATGTCTGAAATGAAATTTTGTAATATTGCTTTTTTTCGTTTGGCCGGTGCGTCTTTCGTCCTCAGAGGGTTACCAGCTAACTATTTCATTTTGTGTACATAATTCAAAATTCTTTAACATGGTATCTTATGCATGTGTTGTAGAAAGGGTTGTTCTGTAATTACAAATGATTATTTGTGATGGTTTTTATGATTTCAAATTCCATACAGGGATCATCAAGATATCATGGCTTTTTCTATTTTTCTATCAACCCGCTCAGTCAAGCTTTCTCTCCTACCTTGTGTCCAGGAAAATTAGTTTTAAGTCCAGGCTGGCGCGGAACATGAACATGTTGCTGTGGAGTTTGATCTCGGTGATACCACTGGGGGGCAGGGAGTGACCGACTGCCACCAGGCCCACAGTCTGATAACTGGATTCATACAGCGCCATGTCCATCATGTACTGACGCACTTTCAGGTAGCCGCTGCAGTGGATCACCTGGGGAACCACAGCATGACACCAATGTCATTCATTACAAGTTTACACTTTCAAAAGGAATTCAGAGTGATGGGAAAAGTTGAAAGGGATTTTACCAAACACAAGATCTTGGTACTTTGGAAACCAAACTACACTTTATTCGAGAGCAGACTGTGATTTGAACTAAGGTTGCTCAGTGTTCCCTAAACTTTGCAACTACCATTATGCAACTACTGCTACCAGTTGTCCCTGGGCTGTCCACCTACTGCCATATTATCCATCCATGATCACAATCTCCAAACAAATAATCTAGCCTACTGCTCCCAGTAAGTGACAAAATAACGCCAACATTTATCTATTTACATGTTGTGTACCATATACAAAATGGGAACTATATTCTCAGAAGGCGAGGCACTGTTACTTCTGCTACTTGGGTGGAGTGATTTGCTTGCAGCACCTGAGAAGCCCCGTGGTGAGGAGCAGAGAGTACACCTGGAGTTCACTGAGAGTTGGAGTAATATCACTCCGCCCAAGTAGCAGAAGTAGCAGTGCTTTGCCTTTCTGAGAATATAGTTCCCAGTATGTATCCGGTTAGAAGATGGCTGTGTCTCATGTGACCTTGTTATGTACGCTGTGACTATACAAATCACAACATGTAAATAGGAAAATGTTGCCATTATTTTGTTACTTATTGGGAGCAGTAGGCTAAATGGAGCCAGTTACCTCCAGGATCTGTGCTAAGCTAGGCTAGCGGTGGGTGCATCAGACAGAGTTACGACACGCACAGAGATGAGAAGGATATGTATGGACTTATCTAACTCTGGGGGATACGGTGAATAAGACAAAGTCCCAATAAGTTGGCGTGTTCCTTTAACAACCTTAACCCATGTTATACGCAAGTAACAAATCCTGTTAGAGGCCCACACATATGTCAAAAACAAACAAACATACTGGCAGTTACCTGGATGTAACTCCAGTTCTATGTGTGCATGTGTAGTCCCCTTACTGCTTACCCTGCTGAGTCTAGCAGCTACACCTTTAGAGTACATGCTACACTGTTTGGAAAGTCAGTAGAAATCTGTCTAATATACTGTGTTAATATGAAGGAATTTTCTGTAATGATCTTTCACAGGTGTTTTTCCATATTTTGATTTTTTTTGGATTAACAGAAATGTCCGTTTAAAGGTACAGAGGATACTGTAAATCTGCAGAATTTTCCATTTGGGGATTAAGAGAAATGTCTGTATACTTAACGGAAAAGGTACTGGTAATTTTTTTCTTACAGTGTACCACCCAGTTAGTGGTGAATGCATCTGTCTCAGAGTGCAGGCAAAGCCACAGTAGCTGAAAACATAGTCAAGCTTGTTACCAGAGGTAACCTATATTTTCTGTATTTTGCAGTAAAATAGGGCTGTTTTGTAACTTAATATTTATATTAATTGCGTTTTGAAAAGTGTTAGCAAACAATATATATATATATATTATTTACGACAGAAGGACATTTGTCTGATTTGCATCGGCAGACAGTTCCTTTTGACATTTTGTGTTGGAACCAGAAGAGACTCATCAGTACAGAGACTGAATCGCTTTCGACAATACAAATTCTAAGATAAAAGGCAGGGTTGGGAACTTTTTCCAATGTACACTTTTTTATGTATTGTCTGAAATGGTCTTTACACCCCGACAGCAATAAATACCTTCTGGGCTCTGAAAAAGGAGCCAAATAGATCTGTCATCTGTAGCTGCTGTAATCCTGTAAAAACGCCCACCAATCAGTGCTTCGCGGTCCGCTTAGAAAGAACCAATGAAATGCGTCCTTGCCCCGCTGTGCGTACTCTACCCCTCCCGTGTATGAGCCTAAGCTCAATGCGTGTCGTCGCCGCATTGCTAAAAGTAATCATGTTTGTTTTAAAAATTAGTATGATAATATTAGGTGCTTGCTAACTGGTGAATGACACATTAAGTCAAATGGTGGTCCTTTCTCCCCTCTGCTCTGAAGCAGTGACGCAGCGGTGCTCGTGCATGACTGTGTGTGGGCGGAGCCCCGAGGGCAGGGGGAGGGGTTAGACTGAGCATAGAGGGCAGGGGGAGGGGTTAGATGTAGCCCCGAGGAGATGCTACTTTCAAATCTTGCTAGCTTTCAACATTACCAACCCTGTCTTTAATTGCAGCCAGTACTTTGTTAATTATACTACCCATATGTATATGTAAATTAGATTTAACAGCTTTACAAAACACAAGCCTCTACAAAGCAATGAGCCAGGTATTTTCACATTCTTCATGCATCCACTTCTCCACTGGCTTGTCATAAATACTTGGTTTCAAACAAGCAAACATTATTATTCCTTCAGGAGTGCTCTCCCAGTCTTTGTAGTCTATGGTTGCTCTTTTACCTGTTGCACAGTGCATCACACGTGAGCTTGAAATGATTATGAGAGGCTCTATTCGTTGATTGGACAAAGATCATACAGCAGCTTAGTTTTATTATAGTCCTAATATTCCAGTGTCCAAAATTTGTAGCCAGCAAAATGACCAATTACTTGTTTATGTATCACTTTATGAAATTAAATCACTTCCAGACCCATAAGTTACCATAATGAAGTCATCATATGTGTGTTGGAGTAAATGACAATCCAGTGGCTCCACCTACCTTATATCCCCCACATGTAAGTCCTGCATTTCGTTTAGCAAGAACACACTTCATCCTCAGGAAGAAGGAGCGCTCTATTTCATACTCTGTCACACAAACACACATTACAGAGGCATTACTCACATGTTACAGCATAGTATGTTTTTACAAGTCATAACCCAGTTCTCTGGTCACCATTTCTTACTCCTATTCAGTGGTGGAAGAAGTATTCAGATCCTTTACTTAAGTAAAAGTACTAATACCACACTGTAAAAAAAATACTCTGCTACAAGTTAAAGTCCTGCATTGAAAATGTTACTTAAGTAAAAGTATGTAAGTATCATCAGGAAAATGTACTTAAAGTATTAAAAGTATAGTCAATGCAGAACTCTCCTCCCATTGTAGAAAGTGTAAAGGATCCAAACAGTTGTGTGTTTAATGGTCTAATCATTTCAGCTGGACTTGTAGGCCGTTATATTGTTGGCTAGTTTACTTTAGAATTGGTATCATCTCCAATACATCCTTAATGCTTTCATAAAGCTATAGACATGATTGGAAACATCTCATGACCCTAACACATGTAGGCTACATTCACATTTACTCATTTGCCAGACACTTTTGTCCAAAGCAACCTACAAATGAGGTAAAATCCAAGCTGCAAGTACACATCTGAGGCTGTAAAAAGTTGCTTCACTGTCTGTATTGCTCCTCCTAAGGTTGGACAATCAGCCAGAAACTTTTGGCACAATCTGACCGGGATCATTTCATGGAATTTCAAGGAAACATACCCTACAGCCCACATTTAAAAAAATAAAGGTCACTCCCTCTGTCTACAAATCCAGGAATATTGTTTTAAAAGTTTAATAATGGGGCATGACAGCAATTCTCAAGACTTCCAAGATTGAAAAAAGAGTGGTCGAAATTGAAGCAGCACACTCTGAGACATCATTACATTATTATGTAAGACCCATCATCTAAAATGAATCGTCACAGTAAAATAAAGTTTCTCATAACGTACAGCTGTAATCATTTGGCACCGTAATGCTTATGTAATATTGTTGGATAGAAGTGAGCAGTGGTGTCCGACCAACAGAACCTGCATGTGCAGAACCTCACAGAACAAAAAGCTACATTCAGACTTAACAATATCTCCAGGGAAGCTGTTGAGTCATGTTTTCATTAGCAATAGCTTTGGTGGCAAAACTGTGAAAATAACAGAGGCTGTAAGAACAAATAGTTCATATGACTCTATTATAATACTGATGGAATTAATGCTGTGGAAATGTACATTATACTGAAGTTATGAAGACAACAGGTACATGTACCCTTAGATGCCAGGTACACCTTGCTAAAACTACAGAAATGCAGTCTCATACAACAGTCAATCAAAATGATTTAAATGTATTGCAATCCACAATAAATCCTCTCTTCATGAAGGTTAAAATGTTTAGTTTTTTTATATCAATGAGGGAAGCACATCTCTGTAAAACACAATACAGTTCACCAGAGACTGCAGTCTCCAAAACGACCATACACTTGAATCAGCACCTCTCTAAATATTTTGATCAAAAACTGACCATTAGAACCTTATGAACAGACCCAAACGGAATATGTATAATATATGTAAAATTTTCAGCAGTGATCCAGAATGAAAATCTGCAGAATTTAGCAGCCTGTTTTTCTACTTGTGGTGGAGATGTGTTACAATTCTGAGTTTTATTTTATGTTATGTTTTTAAATCTTCGTAAAATCTGCAGAAAATGTTCAGAAAATGTTCAGAAAATCTGTGTAAAATTTGTGTAAAATCTGTGTAAAATCTGCAGCAAATCTGCGTAAAATCTGCAGAAAATCTGTGTAAAATCTGCAGAAAATCTGTGTAAAATCTGCAGAAAATCTGCAAAATATCTGCAGAAAATCTGTGGAAAATTCTGCGTCCGCAGATTCTTTGTGGCCTTGGTTATGAAGGAGGATTTACTGCAGGACTGTTGTGTTATACTGCATTAGTCTTAGCTAGGTAGTTTAGTTTGCATTGACCAGGGAACATGGTAAATTAGCAAAGGTCTGTCTCTAATATAAGCCTGTTTTAAATAATGGTTGAGATATGCTGTTGAGATCCATTTGAGAGTTTCCAGTATGTGTGATATACCCTGACATGTGCACGTACCCGGAGAGAAGTGATGGTGTGGGGGCTGGCACAGACCCAGCACTGCTGTCATCTCATCATGGTCTGATGGGTGGATGTACTCAAATATACTGTTTCCTGTTAGCTCCACCTGCAGCACACACATTTCACATGCTCATGAATGTGCTGAGTTGTGTAGTGAACAGCTACATGACAACTAACCGACCAGAAGTTGAGACAAAACATAGACGTTGAATTCATGCAGAATGAAAGACTATTCCATGTCTGCCACATCCCAAATGTGTATGCACATTACTTGTTATATGTTCAGTGGTGGAAGAAGAATTCAGATCCTTT
Organism: Sander lucioperca; assembly: GCF_008315115.2. Classification (NCBI taxonomy): domain Eukaryota; kingdom Metazoa; phylum Chordata; class Actinopteri; order Perciformes; family Percidae; genus Sander; species Sander lucioperca. Next base: position 3,726,607 of record NC_050185.1, read on the forward strand.
ACTTAAGTAAAAGTAATAATACCACACTGTACAAATACTCTGTTACAAGTAAAAGGCCTGCATTAAAAATGTCACTTAAGTAAAAGTAAGTATCATCAGGAAAATGTATTTAAGTATTAAAAGTAAAAGTACTCGATGCAGAAAAATCCTCCCATTTTAGAAAGTGTAAATGATCTAATCAATTGTGTGTTTAATAATCTAATAATTTCAGCTGGACTTGTAGGCCGTTATATTGTTGGCTAGTTTCATTTATAATAAAACATCAGATTTATAAACTACATGTGTGCAAAAATTGTAATGTGTTTAACTAGTAATTAAAGCTGTCAGATGAATGTAGTGGAGTAAAAGTACAATATTTCTCTCTGAAATGTAGCGGAGTAGAAGTAGAAAGTGGCATTAAAAGAAAAGATTCAAGGAACCTCAACATTTGTACTTAAGTACAGTACTTGAGTAAATGGACTTAGTTACATTCCACCAGTGAATATGTTACATTCCAATATGAGACTGTATTCCTTATGGTACCACTGAGGTGTAGGAGGAGGCTCTTACTGTACCTGGGACAGGCCGAGGTGGACGGATGCTGTTTCAGAGATGTACATGATTTTGCCATCAGAGGCAACAACAAACACGAAGCCATCCAGAGTCTGAGGGAGCCGTAACACACACACACACACACACACACACACACACACACACACACACACACACACACACACACACACACACACACACACACACACACACACACAGACACATTAGAAATGTTGATGTTTTTCATGTTTTACAATGTTATATGTCAATACATTGGCCCATATTATGTAAGAATAGATGGTGTCATTATTCTGAGAGTTTCCAGCCCGGCCTCATTTCTGTGGTAGCGACTTCGTAATTTAGTAAGTATAGACTGGTATTTGTCATTCACCCTGAAAGTAACTTTTTATGAACCCTTTTCATTTTTTTATTAGGAAAAACATCTGGGAATATATGTGTCTTTATAAATACATTTCTAAAAATTGATATAAATTAATACATAAAGATATATACACTGTAAATAATAATCAGCGGCTCATTTGCATTTTCTCCCACTGGAATGCATGCTCTGAGTGCTACCTGCAGCAAGAAGACCTTGTTCATTCTTAACTGCAGTGGACACTCTCTTCTTTATGTTATTGATGCATGCGGACATAACATCCAGGAGCATTCCAGTTAAATCCTCTGTTATATTTGAACAATTACTGATTTTTCAGGGAATATTGGGAAAAACAAACAAAAATGATGAGTCAGACTTCTTAAACCATATAAAAAATACGGGCAGTGAACATTTTGTAGGTGTTCATCATTCTAGTCAACTGATATATTATCCAAGGGACATTAAGGTGTGTGTAAGCAAACACAGGAGTAGCCAGAGCCAGATGATGGAAAAAATGAACCCTTGTTGTCTTCCTGTCAACTTTGTGTTTTTCTGGGTCGAAATTGCAACATTTTGTTGTTCTTTTTCTACACTTTTCTCAACATTTTTGTCGATTTTATTCCAATTCTTTTGTCACATTCTTTCCAATTTTTGTCACTTTTTTGACGGGTTTTTAGTGATTTTTTGGTCAATTTTTTAACACGTTTTTTTGTTGTTTTTTCCAATGTATTTTGTCACTTTTAGCAATGTTTTTGATGTTTTTTTTGTCACTTTTTTCAGCTTTAAAAAAAATCAATGTTTTTGTTGATTTTTTTCCTGCGTTTTTTTTTAGCTTTTTCCAACATTTGGCACTTTTTTCAACGTTCTTTTGTCATAGTTCTGATATAGAAAGTTACTGTAAACGGGTCAAATTTCACCCGTTTAGGACAACAGGAGGGTTAAATAAAAATGTGTGTGAAAATAGTTTTGAAAAGGTTGACATATAAGCAGAATGATAGAGACAATGTCAGTAGACTTTCAAACATAAAAACAAATAAGGAATTTTACATATGTAATAATAATAATAATTGTATTAGCAGTGTTAGTGTAACAGTGGTTGGTGGTATCAGCATTAGTAAAATGTAAAATAGTAGCAGAATGAATATGAGCACTGTAAGGGGACACACTGCAGGTGAATGGAGAAAGCATTTTAACTAACTGATATCACAATAAAACGTCCCCAGTTGATTACTCATAGCAAGACAATTTGTTTTTGTATTATAAGTTTTCTGAAATGGTATGTTTAAATGTCCAAATGGGACATTATCCAATTAAATACAGTATGCACCAATTGGCTTACATTTCCTGAACAGAATTCTGAACATTAGATAAAGCCTTCATTTTACAGAGGGGATTTGGGATATCTCTTTTTATCACTCCATAAATCAGAAAATACTGTCAACAGCCATAAAAAAAAAAAAAAAAAATCAATTTTCCCCATGTTTTTAGGAATAAAATGTTATAGGCTAAAAATCAGGTTAGGACTGATATATGAACCAAATATATAGGAATGAAACTGGAAAGTTTGTATGTACAGTAAGTGCTACTGAAGTGGAGACTTCTGGCTCGGGAGTCTGAGAACAACTCATTTTGAGAAAACGGCCTTTAAAGATATGGATTGTAAAATTCCCCACATTTTGCAAGACACTACAGGTGAATAGGGAAAATATACAGTGCCACTTCCCCAGCTGAATACTTACATTAAGACATATCTTTTTTTATATTACAATGTTTCTGAAATGCAAATGAGTCATTAGAGGCCGAGAGCAAACTCTGTGCCGCTGCTCTGCTGGCGACCGGCGCTTAGTGCTGCTGCCACTTCATGTTTGTTTCACTTTGTCTTTCTGTATACGTAACTTATTTTTCGTGGAAAGTGAGCGTAGTGCTGAGATGTTATATTTTCAAACCTCTTTGCTCGTCCTAGAGCACATTGTTGGCTTGTTATATATTGTTATGTACTTAATGTCTGGTGTATGTGTGTGCATGCAGCTGTTGCCAGTGTTTCTCTTTGCTCAAGACAAATTTCTTTTGGGACAATAAATTTTATCTCATCTTCTCTTATCTTATTATCTAATGCTAAATGTTGGTGAATTTAAAAGGAATCCACAGATGCAAATAGACAAAGTGTAGTAAAATAAACGCCTTTTATATTTCTTTCCACCAGTCTGAAAGAAGACATATTATGGAAGCAAAAATAAGCAATAGTCTTACATCTTAAAATTGAAATCTGATGTTTTTGCCTGCAGTGTCTCCCCAGGCTATGGTGGGGATAACAGTACCATGAGTAGCATTGGCAGTAATAGCAAAGTACTGGTAGGACTTTTAGTTGAAACTGTAGTGGAGGTATTTTAGTAGCAGCGGTCTGTCACGCGATATAAAAGAGCCTGGCACACCTGTGGTGCACTTAGGCCGGTGTGGGATCAGAAAGAAAACATTATCATACATCATAGTGGCTGTTTTAGAGCCTGTGACAATCATGGCCATTTACATTCTACTGTCATCCCCTTTAAACACCGGGCTCCCCCCGTCATGACGCAATAACAGTTTGGGAATCCTGTTAAGAGAGTTTTCCTCAGAGGAAACTTTTTACTGCTCTGGACTGAAGAGCTTCGAAATGAATACAGCAACTCAAATACCCTGCCAAAAGCAGACGAGGTCTCTTTTAAAGATGATTTTAGGAAACCATTTGACCAATATATTAAGAAAGGAGACATAGGGGAGCTCCTACAGAGGGAAAATGCAGGGCAGGATACCTAAATGGATACCTAAATTTAAAGGTCCAATGTGTATCCATCCAATGTCCATCTAGCGCTGAGATCATATATCAACTCTCTCGCACCACGCAGTTCAAAGTATGTATTACAGCTACGGTAGCCTTCACGCTTCAAAAAGCCGCTCTCTTGCTCTTTTCAATATCCTTTTTCTTTTTCTGGGTGAAGAAGAAGAAATTTGGATTCTGAATACGTGTGGTCCTCCATGTTTCCTTCTTCAAACTTGCCGGGGCCGGGAAGCTACGATACCCATTAGCAGCATTAGCAGCAGCTGTGAGTTTATCACGTGACAGCGAAAACACGAAAGGCGGAGCAGTATGTCCTGTATGTCCCTTACCAGCTAACGTATTTCAAGATGGAGCATGAATATGGAGCGTCTACCCCAGTTCATGCGAATGCAAATGTAAAATTTCAAGCCAAAAGGAATACTTGGAATTGATGGTGGTGGTAAATATTCATGAAAAAGGACAAGTTTGTGAACAGGCAACATATGATATTCATATGATAATGAACAACTGAACACGTTACACACTGGACCTTTAAATAAGTGGTGAACCCCAGTAGAGGAAAGGTAATAGGAGAGATGCAATTCTTGTTTGTTTTTATATTTGTGAGTATCATAGCTTTGCTGGAGGTGCCATTGTTCTGTGCATATGATACAGTCATATATTTTGCTTTTTTGGCTCTTGGTGGTGCTGCAGATGTTGTGTAGTAGTGGAAAGTAGAGCAAGACGTTTTAGGTGTGTTTTTACCAATTAAAATGACTACAATATTGTGGAACATAAGTTTCGACCTGCTTTGAGCAGGCATCGGCCGGCCGCGCACTCGTTCTTGGCTCCCAGAATGCAGTATGTCGCTGGAAAGGCATCGTCACACTCTCTATTGCACCTCTTCTCGCACATCTCGCACAGGGGTGCACGGCGAGTCACCAACATACCAAACCAGCGCAAGTTTGAGGAAATAACCTCAGGCAGAGCGCCCCAGGACAAAGTTAGTCTGCGGAGCTGCGTTCCTCCCCATGCACCGACACCACACAGAGCCCACAGCGGATGGCCTGACCTGTGCAATAGGTCAACATTTTGCAGTAGTCTATACCTAGCCTATATGTAAATATATGTCATATTATCTGACATATCTCTCTTCCACTGCAGACACTTGGTGATAAACGTAAAATAACGTGTGGCCGATTGCCGTTGGTTCTGCTTTTGTTACCATGAAGTGTCTCGATGCACAGGGCGCAGTGCCCTGAATACATTTAATGGGCAATTTGTAGCAACATCAGCAGCACTTTAATAATGGTTGGTCCCACTGCTGCCTTATTAATTATAATACAGTGGAAATGCAATGAAGAACCTGGTACCAAGCCTCAAAAGGTTCTTACAAGTCCAGGTTGTGGAAAGCCCCATGCTGCAGGTTATTAAGTTCATGCAGTGTAAAAGTGTTTTATAGAGTGATTCATGAGTAATGATCAAAGCCAGCACTTCCTGATAAAACGCATACAATAAAAACAAATGAAAGGTCCCATATTATGCCCATTTTCAGGTTCATATTTGTATTTTAGGTTTCTACTAGAACATGTTTACATGCTTTAATGTTCAGAAAAAACATTATTTTTTTCATACTGTCTGTGTGAATATCCCTGTATTCACCCTCTGTCTGAAACGCTCCGTTTTAGCGCCTGTCTCTTTAAGCCCCCCTCCTGAAAAGCCCAGTCTGCTCTGATTGGTCAGTGTGTCTGGGTCTTCCAGCATCTGCGCTCTCGGCGTCTCTGCACCATCATTGCAGTCGGGGAATGACTGTAACAACACTGTAGCGGCCCTTCCTACCTATACATAGTATAGTTGTTACATCGCAACCATCTGGAAGTCCTGACGGCTCGTTTAAAGACACAGTTTCTGAATACGGGCTGTGTACATTTGTCTGTGGATTGAACGTTTTGATACTTTCACAGTATTTATCCAGCACCTCGACCTGCTTTATAATAAAAAAGACATGGAACTTTGACTTTTTACAATACGAGACCTTTAAAAAACATTGAATAATTAAAAAACTTAAAAGCACCATACATGTGCTGTCCATATTATATTATTTACAGTATTTAATTGTTGTTTAAAATGAGTGATGAAGAAGCCCAAAATACCTTATGTGTTGTAAATTCCAACTGTAACTGCAGGGCTTAAAGGTCCCATGGCATGAAAATGTCACTTTATGAGGTTTTTTAACATTAATATGAGTTCCCCCAGCCTGCCTATGGTCCCCCAGTGGCTAGAAATGGTGATAGGTGTAAACCGAGCCCTGGGTATCCTGCTCTGACTTTGAGAAAATGAAAGCTCAGATGGGCCAATCTGGAATCTTTCCTTTATGATGTCATAAGGGGAAAGGTTACCTCCCCTTTTCGGGAAAGAGACTTAAGATACAGTATTAGGAGACCACTAAGGCCTATATAAAAGCATCCAAAAAGCAGCATGTCATGGGGCCTTTAATAATTTGGTATAAGGCCAGATTTAGCCCATAGGCTTTATGCTGCTGTTTGCTGACCCGCACTGTAATGAAGCATAGCATAGCAACATTTGAAATAGCAAAGCATACACTACCATACAGTGATATGATTTGGTATAGAGCAGCAGCTTGATGCAGCACATTCTCCCACAGAAAAGTGTACAGTAGAGTGTGGCAGAGCACTGCTAGGACATGGTTTGTTGTTTCCTGTACTGACCTGTAAAAGGTGGGAGCCCAATTCTTTAGCCATGCTGTCCAGAGGACTGAACCTTGTTGACTGACCCCATCCATCACCCAGACCTACAGAGAGAGACAGACACTGTAAGACAGTCAGCATGCAAGAGACAAATACTCAGAGAGACACAGTAAAGACAGTCACTGGGCTTTCACACCAAACGTGCATGTTTAAAATTGTGCATATCAAGGAAATGACTGAGGAGAGAGTGGCTGTGTGAGCACGCTTTCATTTTTTACTAGGTTCTGTGGCAAAAGAATTCAACTAAATTGAACTTTGACCCCAGATATGCTGACTTCCACAACGCTAACCCAATAAAAACGTTGAACTTCCAGAGTTATGTAACTCCACTCTCTGATACTCACCGGACTTGAGGAAAAAAAATATTAAAAACATATCAGAATATATCAGAGAAGATGTGACTCCAAGTCAGACTTTTTATATTGTAATAATTTACATATAATGAAATGTCTTTATTTAATATTCACATTAAAAATCTGCAAAGGAAATAAACATCAACCGATCCCAGGCCACAGCCATTCCACATATATATATATATATATATATATATATATATATATATATATACGTAAAAAAAACACATTAATGGGGATTTGTCCAGACAAGCAAGCCAGATCTTATTTCGGTAACACTTTACAATAAGGTACACAAAAAAATAGGTAGTTAATGATTAGTTACTGTTTTTCAGAAGGGTAGTTATTGTTTTTTGAAAGAATAACTACCCTTCTGAAAACAGTAACTAATCATTCGTTACTCTTTCAAAAACAGTAACTAATCATTAACTACCTATTTTTTTGTGTACCTTATTGTAAAGTGTTACCCTTATTTCTATAAGATATTTTATTCTGGCTGTACACAGAGTAGTCTGCTTTAGCTTTTGGGCGTTAGTGAGATGGTGGTGCCGTCTTTTTCCATTTGAGGAGAATCAGTCATCAAGCAAGCAGTGTAGGGAGAGCCACAACTGCAGCTTGGTTAGCTGAGTTCTTTAACTCGGGGAACACCCAATATATGTGCCGTCAGAGCACATTATATTTTAGTTTAATTCAACTTTATTCAGCTACTGGTCTGTGTCATAAACAGCACTTGTCTAATATGTGTACATGCACACACAGCGGTTCCTGTTAAAAGTCTTCAGGGATGTGAGATGGAACATAAGAAACCTGCTTATTCATATCCCCTAGATTTGTTCGTCTGTAAATTGTCTTTGACTCCTCCACATGGGACAGTCTGTCATTTTTGTACTGATTTGCAGGTATTATCAGTAACTATTGGATATCCTGACCACATTTTATGATCCAATATTGTTTATTTTAATGCTATTTACAGTACATGGCTTAGAGTATGAACTTAGCCTCCAGAAAGCCTGCATTAAAATGAGTAAAGCAATGTGTATGTGACAGCAAAATAGCAGACAAAATAAAACTTTAGACGCTTTATGGTTTCCTGTTATATTTTGTATAGCGTTCTATGATGTCCACAGAGGACATCGGATCTGTTGAAGGTCTGGGCGGGATGTAGGAAAATGTTCTCCAATAAGAGCATGAATAAAATACTGACGTTTTCCATCAACAGTAGCATTTTAGAAGTGTGTCTTATCTGCAAAATGTCATTGTATTGGACGATCATTTTAGGATGTAGATCATTACAAATATTCATAATTTTTTCTTCTCTTCGACTGATTAACTACTACATAACTTGAGTTAAGGGTGCAGCTGTGCACATACATGCTCAGTATCCCGGTTATGATCATATGTGTGTTGATCATATGCAGGATGTTTGAATAGAACATTAGTATAACGCATTACTGTAAGTATATCTGATTCTTACGCGGTGGTGTGGGCAAATAAAGGGCGAAACCGCCAGCAAAAAAACAAAAAATCAAAAGAACTTTATTTTTCCCGTGAGGCAACTTCGTTTGTGGTCAGGCACATTCAAACCCAACATACAACAATACATAGTCCGTATTAATCATACCAGAGAATAAATAAATGCTAACTAATAAAATACTAAAAGAAACTAAAAACCCTGAGGGTAGGAGTAGTGGGTAGGGAGAATAGGTCGAAGTCTGGATCGATCGATGGGGGGGGGGGGGGGGGTTCTTGTTTGTTCAACAGTCTGATAGATGCTGGCACAAAGGTGGACATGGCAGCAGTTTCAATAAATGATACAACAGCAAGAAAGCAAGTAGAGTATTCCGCCTGTAGACTCTTCTCAATGATGAAATGTAACGCAGGAACATTCTGGTATATTTCAACCTGCCGTATTCCCCACAAATGTGGCCATTGTGGCTCTATGGGTCATGCTAACTTTTGCACTCCCCACCTTCATTGTTCCCTGTTCTCATCATCTACCCAGAGGCTGAAGACTCACATCTGATATGTGAGTTCACGGTACAATTACAGTTTCATACCTCAACATCTATTGGATGGATTGGCACCAAATGTTGAGGCATTCCCCACTCCCAGAGGATGAATTCTATTGACTTTGGTGATCGCCTGACTGTCCATTTTAGCGCCAACATGAGGTTCATTTATGGTTTTTAGTGCAGCAATGTAACATGCTAAAATAAGATGTTGGACATGGTAAACATTATACCAGGTTAGCATTAGCATGTTAGCACTGAAATTGTGAGCATGTTAGCACTGCTAACATACTGCTGTGCCTATAGACTGCAGCCTCACAGAGCTGCTAATGGTCTTGTTCCAGTATAAATTAATTTCCATTCACCTACATTATATTGTGTTAGGGCAAGCCGGGACGAATGAAGCCCAAACTATCTGCATGCAGAGATACCAATAAAGGGAAGTGACAATTTAATATATTTTTGGGGAATTTGGTTAATTTGACTTCCTTATTAACCACTACATTGGTCTGGCTATAGGCAACAACAAAAAACTCAAACATGCAGACAACTAACAAACTAACCCTTTTTGCCTCATTCAAGACCTGCTGCCTGCTGCTGGTGTAAAAGATCAGATGGATTGAATAGGATCAGCTAGTTCATCATGACAATTTAGAATTATACAAATTATGCCATTTACTGTTCAGACAGCTGGTACACTGTTGTATGTACATTGCATTCATCTGACAATAGGGCATAGCATTGATATTGGACCGTTCTGCAACATTTAGGATTATGTTTAATGGTGTTGTGCATGGCAGCTGTGGTACAGTTAAGGTTAGGGAAAGCACATGCGCTACATGCCCATCCACGACCCCGTCCTCCAGTTACTTTCCAATTCTCTACATATAGAGCACACTGCTTCTTGCACCAGCACTGAGTGTCGCCACTGGTTTGTGATGCGATTTGTGCACATCATCCGATATATACATAATTCCCAGGCTGTGGCCCATTTCCAGATTAGCGATCAATCTGTAAGGTCAGGAGTGTTTTCACACAGTATTTCAACAACTGCTCCAACATTTTCACGTTTCCCAGAAATCGCACACATGGCCCAGAGAGCTACAGGACCAGGGCACTTATTTTTGGATACAAAACATTTCATTTGGAGACCAGCTGATTCTGAAATGTATTATTTATAGTTATTATTTAAAGCATATATATATATATATATATATATATATAATAATTTATTTCATTTATTCCAATTAATAATTTAAATGTTAATATGTAATTGATCTGCTTTGTATCCATATCCACATCCTTGTGCAGACTCCATAACTACCTAATTGTGTATGTCCATGACATGACAGTACTTATTTTTACTTCTACACTTGAAGAAAAGAGTGTGTGTTGCTTTGGGAGACAGAACTGAGACATGCTTTGTGAAACATGCCAACACACTGAGTGGCATCTCCGTTTCTTGGGATACGTTTCCGTGTACCAACCCCTACTTTGTGCTTAAGGCGGAGGTAAAAATAATATTTGCATCAAGGTAGTCTGTGTGGGAACAGCTCGAAACAAGACAAACATTGGAGGAAACAGAGAGTTCTGTCATCACCTGATCAGGAAGGAGTGAAATGTTAGTGCTTGACACTCTTAATCTAAACTCTTTTTTCCATAATCCATGCTGGCATTCAGAGACCCCGCTGTCTGCTGTGAATCAAATGCCCAGCTGTCATCGAGCTAGGAGGGTCAACAATGTGACTTATCATGGCCCAGCCAGCTCTCAGTGCTTGTTTTTTATAATGCAACTGTCGACAATTTTTTTTAGGATCTGTAAAAGGTGTTACGCTTCACTTCTCGCTGTCATAAACATTAGGTTTTCATCAGTTTGAAGTCTATCCACAATGCCACAGAGTCCAATCAGCTGTCACTGGCTGCATGTGTCTCTCTCACACATTTCCCCAGAAACAAATGACAAAATACACTGATAACAGTCAAAGTGCTCCAAACTAAATGTATGATTGAGTATATTGTTCAACTGATAACATAACATATAATGGAATATTATCAGATTATTCTAGATAAATGGTAAACTTCTTTAGAAGCTAAATAAACACATATCTGCATACATCTAGAACACAAAATGCCCCGCATTAGGACTTAGTTTAAAAAGGCAGAATCAATATTTTTTGGAAGCCTACATGCATAAAAAGCATTTCATTTCTACTGAAGCATTTCCTGAAAACTTGTGCTGAAAGCAGAAAGAAATGCACAACAGGGTTCCTGCTAAGCAGACCACTTTGTAGAATCAATTCTGCTTTTCACATCAATTGTAATTTCATACCAGAGCTGCTGGAATATTGGCACTGAGGGGCGATGGGAAATACTAAATTCAAAATGTTGAATTTCTAGGGTTGCAAAGAAAAAGGACCAGAAATCATCAAAGCTCAACATGTATCCATTTTCTATATTTTAAAACTCGTTGGAGAAATGGACATGGCATCAATTAAAATGTTAGGGTATAGAAGTACAAGTATTAGCAGTGAAATGTACACGAGTAGTTCTTAACATATTCTGAAACTCTGCCACTTTAATAATGTTAATGTGTGCCGGTTTTGTGAAGGTTGTGGCAGGTTTGGGTTAGGCTGATGAATAATTTGAACTGCAGCGATAGCTTACACACATTTTCTTAAAATGCAAAACATATTTGATACCTAAAATCTTTGACTGCAAAAGTAACTAATAACTGCAGCAGTTAAATACTGAACTAAAGCAGTGCCTCTAAATTACAAGAGGCACCATGTTTGAGTAAATGATTTACTTTTCATCTCTGAGAACCAGCCTACATTAAAATGGCTATGATGTCTATGCAAAATTATGACACGTATTTCAATGTGTAGGCTACTTGTGTTCGTCTTCAATTTTAAATGAAGTCTTTTGAATCGTGAAAAAAATGATAAGCTCTTCCTAACAATCACTGGCTTTGAAAACAAGTGTTAAACTAAACACAAATTAGTCACAAATGTAGGCTAAATCTACATAATCTTATTTGAATAATAGATTATTCCACTAGCTTCAATATTGCTTGACCCCTAGCTAAAATTGCTCAAACAAATGTGACTTTGCTGGATTCCTGATGTTGTCCTTCTCATAATAACTCCAACTAACACATTTACCAAAATAACAAAGGCTTAACACCAACATAAAATAAACTGAAATACGAAATGATAGTCTATGCAAAAAAAATAAAATGCAAAAAGCCATCTTTACTGTTGGCCATTCACATTAAAATAGTGAAGCCGTTCAGTCCATATTTCTAATCTTAATACATTTAAATGTATTTTGTGTGTGTGTGTGTGTGTGTGTGTGTGTGTGTGTGTGTGTGTGTGTGTGTGTGTGTGTGTGAAACCATGTGTATTAAATAGCAAAGACTCAGGCTACAGATCACTACAATCAGGCTTCTGTGCGTCAGGCGGTTGCATGGACTGCGTATCCAAAAATAATAAAAGCTACGTTTTTGGGTTATCACCTATTTTCAAACAATGAAATAATAATGCCTTCAGATGCACGATACTACTGTGTCCCGGCCGTTAATTTGTCATAGGCCAACCTGAGGGAAACGCTCTGGATTAACAAATGAAAGAGCAGGTCGGTCAGCAAACAGACGCAAGACGTCTCGACGCGTTATCCACTTGGACTATATCGGCTATTTGCAGCCGGAGATCAACTGGAAAAAGTGACTTTTGTCTGTCTGAAATTCGTGTCTGTATTTACAGTGACACAAAAACATATTAACATATAGGCCGGGGGCGCCTGGTTAGCTCACCTGGTAGAGCGTGCGCCCCTTACAGAGGCACAGTCCTCGCCGCAGCGGCCGCGGGTTTGGTTCCGAGTCGCACCCCTTTGCTGCATGTCATTCCCCCTCTCTCTCCCCTTTCGTGTCTAAGCTGTCCTATCAAATAAAGGACCTTCTTTAAAAAACCAAAACATATAGGCCTAATAGCGAGCATTAAACAGATGGTGAAGTCATAAAGGCATCAAATGAAGTGCTGCCACGCGCCGATAACTCCAAGTTTGTCTTCCTGATCTTCTGACTTCCCCCATAGCCCTCGGCTACATTATGGAGCTTTATTGGGATTACAGGGAGGGCTACACAATAATCCACCATCTCCGGTGGCTCTATGAGCGTTCCATTCCCCAGGCTGATGGAGGGAGTAAACGGGCAGGCCTGCCGCCGCCGAGGCGTTAACGCGTCCCGGACAGAGAGGCCGTGATGGCGGCTCCGCGGCCGGACTCTCACTCTAACGGGTGGCCCGGCCACAGAAGGCCGTGTGTTCCCTCTGACTTTATGAGTGATGACAGAGAGGAAAGGCTCTGTTTTCCTGCCCTCTAACCTGCCCCGGCGCAGCTGCATGCGGCCTAATGAAATAATTCACCTTGATGAATGAGTGAGGCGTTTAAAGTAGACATCAGCTTTTAATCAGAGTTGGAAAACAAGCTCAACACTTCGATGACACCCTAATTAACCCAATTGGTTTAACAGCCCAGAGATGGTGATTGAGTGAAGGAGCAAACTTTCACTTTTACTACTGCAAGCAGGACTGAATCATAGGCTACGTCACGGTGAAGTCAAAGTAGCCTAAATAATAAAAATAAAACGATTATTATTATTATTATTATTATTATTTGATCATTGTATCTTTAAGGCAAAAGTCTTAATGTGGTACAAAGGCTCCTACATTTTGTAGTAACTCTCTGGGGGAAATCAGAAAATGATGTTAACACACATCTATTTTTTTTTTTTTAAGTTTAAAGTTTATTTTAAACTTCATTTTAATTACCGTGTCAACATTGTTTTAAAGCGCTAAAAAGCTATGATAGGCTACTCATTACAAAGAGTTTAAGATGGAACTCGTGGCTTTATTAATAAATCATTTAGGCCTGTTTTTGAATATTGACAAGAACAACATCATGGTTGTGAAAATCCCTTCGGCTGATTTAGGTTTTCCATGTAGTAATGCAGTTACTTGGTAAATTGTTACACGGACGACTCACTTTTTAATGAATAAGCAATATAAGTAGCCTACATTATTCATTAACCAACTTATAAAAAGCAATTAGGCCTATAGGCCTACTAAGAAACACGTAGGCTACCAAAAAGGAGCGTGGATCTATTTTTCTTCTTCTTTACTTCAAACAATTTAAGAGAGACAGTGTGAAAAGTCATATTAGTTGGATGTTTATGACACGTATTTTGTTTACACATGGACACACCACAAGGGAACAGCTAGGCTATATTTTCTATATTGAGAACTAACAGAATTTTATATATGTTATAGCCTATGTTTGGAATGTATTTTGTACTATTTTTCACAATAATCTGATGCAGTAAAAAAGGCAATAGTCCGTGATTTTGTGATACTTTCTTACAGAGAATGGCTACCAATTTGCTTTGACTATATCGACTATTATAGAACATATGAAGTGTGTGTTTTTGACAGATGTTTCAGAGTGTATGGGTAGGCTATACATTTAAATATGTCACTATCTATAGCCTACATTTTTTCCTTGTGTGTTGTCCTTTTCGGCCCTTAGAATAATGTGACATTTAAATGAATTGGAGCCTATAATAATGCCTGTCCCCTCTGCGGGCGCTCCCATGCAGTGCCTACCGTCGGGGAAGACTGCCCTCATCTTGAGGTAGCTGCTGGTCAGCCGGATGATGGAGGCCTTGTCCAGCTGCGAGGTGATGGCCGCCGGCAGAGGCAGCAGCTTGGCCAGCTCATAAAACTCCCCGTTCTCTTTCTCTCTCCGCGTCTTCGCCGCGTTCTTGCATTTTTCCTTCATCTCTGGAAATGTCACATAAATGACTCTTGCATTAAAGTTAGTCTCCGCTGAGCCTTTTCCCATAGACTCATGTATAGCTTACTTACAGGGTGTGTTATGTTACTGAGAGATTAAAAAAATGTTCCTCTAGCATCCCCAATGTCAGGTTCCTATATATATATATATATATATATATATATATATATATAAACTACTTTCAAAGACCAGCAGGATTTCCGATCTGAATCCAGAAGAACAGACCAGACTGCATGTGCTTTATCCCGTCAGCCGCTCAACGCACTCCGAAAACCAGAGAATAGGTGCACATCTCGGGCCAATCCGTCTTAAAGCTTTGGTCAATCCCCAGCTTCACCTGTTCGACAGTAACAGCGGACAAAGTTGCAGGAACCCCGGCGCTGAACGCCACGTCCACTTCACGGTGATTTCACGGTGCTGTCAGTTTTCCGCCCATCTATTCATCCATCTACATCCAGACATCCAGATTTCCCGCTCCGCTGCTCTCTGCACATCGTGCATGGCCTCATGCGCCGAAAAAAGGAAAACAAATAGAAGACTAACTGAAGTTATTAGATACGTTATATGTTGTAACCAAATGTAGAGGACAGGGCAGCAGAAGCCTGCTAACTGAACTGGTCTGAAAAGCCTTCAAAACCTCTGATCTGCACTGTCTGTCTGTCTGTCTGTCTGTCTGTCTGTCTCTCTCTCTCTCTCTCTCTCTCTCTCTCTCTCTCTCTCTCTCTCTCTCTCTCTCTCTCTCTCTCTCTCTAGCTCTGTGTGAGTGTGTGTGTGTGTGTGAGAACTAAGCCTACCTACCACAAACTGCTTGCCTACACTAATTACACTATACTCTGTACAATATGCACAGCTCAGAAAAATTTAAAGTAAGATAATGTTCAATACTTCTAACTTGCTAATGTGTTGATGTGATCCATAAGCCATAACAAACACCATGTTATCACTCATAAGTGTAACCAGAATACCTTAGTTCAAAGGTCAATGGTCAACTTTTTGGTCATATGATCAGATCCGCAGCCGTAATGTCTGGGACGCTCAGGCGAAGAGAGGAGCAAGGGTGATGGGCATGTGGTGAGGGTGAACTGGGCCATGTGTCCATGATCATTGTGGAGGCAGCTGCTCTGAGTTGTGGTCAGAAGATTTTCAGTCAAAGAGACCTTTCTGGCTTGGCTGGCCCAGGAGTCTTCTGAAGAAGCGGACAGGTTCTGGGGAAACCAGAAGGGCTGCAGCAGCTTTGGTGGTTGCAGAAGCAAAAACCCAGGTGTGGGAGGAAATCAGGAGGCCAGGAAGTATCTGGCAGGGGAAGCAGGGCTTGGCCCAGACTGTGTTCAGCAGAGGAGGAGAACTGCTGACCCTAACTGGGGAAATGATCTGGTAGTGAACTACCAGGGTGGTGGTTCCCATTTTTAAAAAGAGGGGGACCACAGGGTGTTCTCCAATTGTTTGGGAATCACACTGCTTATTCTCTCCAGGCCAACAGTGGAATTGCAACTCCCCGGCCGTCACGTGATGCCCTCTGGCCCAAAAAGACTTTTTTCCCATGGACTTACTTAGACTGAGATGTTTTGAGTTGGAAAGAGACATCTGTAAATCAGTGTATACTTTTTTGTGAGCATCACAACCCCCACAAAATTACTCTGTTGGTTTTGGAAAGCATAAACAAACACCGAGCTAGCAAGCTATTCGCTGAAAATGGCAAGTTTTGAAGAAAATTTGGATAGTGCAACAAGGCAGGCCTGCTTGGTTCTTTCTGTGAATGATTGCTAAGATTTACAAAGAATACATTTACAACATTTATTATTTTACTGGGATGTTTTGGGACTGATTGGCGGGGATTGCTATGGACAAAATGTTCCACCAAAATACACCCATGATTCTGCCTGGGACAGCTCATGCCAGGGTACTTAAAATGAGACCCAGAACCTCAGATTCAGGAGGGGCAGTGTAGATTCCATCCTGGTCATGGAACACTGGACCAGGTTTTCACCCATGCAAGGTTACTTGAGGGGCCATGGGAGTTTGGTCCTTATATAACGAGCATCAGAAAGTCAAGCACATTGTCATTGAGTGTTGGGCTCTGGCAGGGTTGTCCCTTATCACCGACTCTGTTTGGGATCTTCATGGACAGGATCTTGTAACCGGGGGAAGGAAAGTTTCTGCTCTTTGCAGATGATGTGGTTCTGTCGGCTTCATCCGACAGTGATATCCATCATGCACTGCTGGGGCAGTTTGCAGAACCTCCCACTCTGAAGCCATGGTTCTCTGCCAGAAAACAGTGGATTGCTCCCTCCAGGTTTGGAGTGAATTGCTGCCCCAAGTGAAGGAGTTTAAGTATCAGTGTTTTTTCTGTTGCAAACCTCCTTGAAGGAAGGCACCTAAAAAGGTCAGGTTCTGAAAATTGCAGTGCACCCTGTGAATTATTTTTTGCCCAATATACTTCAACCAGAGGCTAGAACTGGCTCAAGCAGATTGAGTTAAGTAGAACAAATTTTTCAACATTTATTTTTAGATAAAATATATCTTATATGGATTTCAACAATTATCACTTTTTATTAAAAATCTAAAACAAACTTCTCTTCCTTGTCACAAAAAAACTGTAGATCAATAATAGAATAGATCAAAGGCATGTGTCTCCATTTGCAAATACATTTGTGAGTGACAATAAAACGTTTTATTTACTGCTTTATTTGCTTTATTCTGAAATCAAGTCATTGTTTGTCTTAACCTGACATTTAACTAACACTTTAAAGTTGTGTTAATCCCGCCTAGGTTTAGAGTGTATGAGCTGGCTAGTAACTGGGAGAAAAATGTTCCTCACACTCCTGAAGGCAGCTTTCATAAGAGAGTAATCAGTCCATTTATTTGCATTGGCTGTAATAGTCTGGCTATCACTTTCTGTATGGCTGTCAGTGTTGATGGATGAACATTACTCTAGAAGAAAAAATCTTACCCCGGGACTCACTGTGGACTTTTGAAACTGCACTTGTACGTTCTCTGAGTGCTCTCAACAAGTGGAAGTACGACTGTTTGCTGCTGTTGGTGTTGTTCTTTTGGATGGCAGTACTGTACATTCCTGCTAAATACTCTGAGGTACTATCTCACCTCTCAATATAATGTAATTCAATTCAACTGGACCACACACTGCAGCCTCTAAAATTATCTGGCAATCTAAACATTATACAAGTCAGGCAGGTTGTATTAATGAAGGGCTGTTGTAATGGATTACATCAGATAACACAGGCACATCCAATAAGCTAATAACTATGTGTAAAGGACAACAAGTGAACAATGTTTGAGGTGGATGGTCATTTTCTTCTACTAGCCACACTGTAAGAAAAGTCTGCAGAATGAGGGGATAATATACTGTGTTAATATGAAGGAACCTTCTGTAATGATTTTTCACAGGTGTTTTTTTCGTATTTTAATTTTTTGGATTAATAGAAATGTCAGTTTGAAGGTACAGAGGATATACTTGAATTCTACAGAATTTACCGTTTTTTTTTGGATTAACAGAAATGTCCGTAACCTTAACAGAAAAAGGTACTGGTCATTTTCTGCCAAGACATTATCTGTTTTTCTACGGATTTTTTTCTTACAGTGCAGGGTATACTATGACAGTAATTGTCAGTTTTTCTTTATGGTGCTTTCTTTATCAACATTACTTGTTTTAAATATAGTTACTGATGAAACAAAAATCTGAAGAATGAATTCAGGACACTGATACAGATAAAAAATAAAGTAACTAGAATACTGTAGGCCTCGAAGGCTATTTTCTTTATGCATAGATAAGAGTGTGTCATGCCACATTTCTTGTTGATGTGAACATAAATGTTAAATGTGGCCAAAGGTTTACTGATTGAATATTGTGTGGTTTGTTGTAATACACCAAGCTTTTAACTTTGTTTGTAAGATAACACATTGTCCTAATTCCTACATTATTTCTCTAGATAAACTGTCTGACTTGGCTTCTGAACCCTTCCGCAGCTAAATAACTAAATAGCAGCTGGCCCCAGTCTGGCCCATGTGGTTAAAATGGGTTAGAACCGCCACTGTGTGTGTCTGTGTGTGACTGTTTGTGTGTGTTTTGACAACAACACAATGATAACTTGGTCTGTTCACAGCGCTGCGGTTCAGGGAAATCAACTACAGATCCAGTTTTTAAGAGGCAAGTGCCTCGTCCTCCACCCTGTTAAATTAAAAACACCCGGTGTGGTCTGAAACTCATTCGGCACATTGGATATGCAGTTATGACTCACAAGTTTGTGGAGTGGGCTTGTTGTCAGTGATGACCCGAATGCCCCTCCACAGACAGTGGGTGTATGTTCAAGACCCGCCCTCAGAGTGACAACATGATGGTGCAAAGGCTTTGTGTAAATCAAACCATTAGGGTGTTGTAAAATGTTTTTTTTATTAACTCATGTCAATGTCAAATTTCATCATATTTGTTAAATACACATCCGCCACATGCTTCGTCGTTGTATTTTGTATAAATGTATAGGACATTTCATTCATGGTCTCATGGTGCACAGAGTAGAGTTTTGGTGTATGATGTTTCAGATGTGCTGGTTGTCAAAAAGTTACATTTTCAGGGAGTGTTCGGTCTCAATGCACAAAGCAAATGACCCATGTCAACCCTACTGAGGCGCTGTTATAATGGCAACCACATTCTTTATCATAACTCACATTCACACACAAAATGACATTGCAAATTCAAATGTGTTCATTTGTCGCGTTCTTTAGATTCTTCTACATCTTCTAATAAAGCAGCTGCAATTTCCACCTTAAAAAAAAACTAATGTCATTGTCAATATTTATTTAAATCATTTAGATTTTGTACTTGTTCATCTGCAGCATGGTCTTAACTGGCCCAAAATAAAGCAGGCAGGTCAGACGTGAACTTAACATTAACTCATCAATCTATTTCAAATGTATTTGCTATGCACGCATACCATGTGCTCCTGATTCAGTGTGTCAAAAATACTTTGTATTCTCCTGGTGCCCTCTGGTGGACTGCCTGTGTTTGCACAGGTCTTTCTCTCTTTTGACAAGGTCACTGCAGATTACCACTTGCATTGAACTTTCCCTCAGGCTTTTACAAAACTCGCTGTCATGTGGGTTTGCACATTCTGCTGTGGGTTTGACACCCAGGCATGGAGCTCCAGATTTTAAGGCTATATTAGGTCTATGAGGTATATTAGCCTAATTTTGAGTAAGGGCTAACTGCATTTTCTCTGAGGCCTTTCAATTGCAGATTACAGCAACTGAATCTCTTTCTACTCTTTCTATATTTCTACTGAGGAGGCAGTGAGTACTGCTGGGATGAAGCCACATTTGGCCACTGTCTTAAATGTACTGCCACTTTGTGGCCTATATTAGTCACTGTATCCATTTAATGTTTTTATGTTTATATTTCACCTTTTTAACTGACTATACCAGTAACTACTGTATATAAATTACTGTAAATGAACTAAAGGTACAACTTTAGAAGAATTGTTCTCTTCAAAACGCCAGCTTGACCTTCCCTCTCAGGTCATTAAACCGCTGAACTGTCTGCTGCGTTTAGAGTGTGTTTAAAATGTGATTTGATTGGCTATTATTAAGTTACGAATGGAACCCCAACAGCAGTTAACCTGTTTTGCCAGATCTGGCCGAGGGTGCCACCAATGCTGGAACCAGCACTGCCCATTTGTCAAGTGACACTCTCTGGCACACTTACATAGACACTTTCCTCCATATTACCACATCTTTGAATGATCCCAGTAATGGGTTCAGGGAAGTCTCAAAAGCTGAAACAGAGCTCACAGCATGCCACTGTCATCGTCATCATCATCTTAGCCTGAGTCATATGGAAATAATTTAGGCACAAGAGCAAGGAAATCCAACAACACAAACCCAACGGTGGAGTTCAGCTGCTGCTTATAACCTGAATTCAGTGCAAAGCCTGTTTAATGTGCCTCTCACGCTCACTCATGCATGCTCATACGCATGCACACAGTTCACACATTGCCCTGCATGCAAAAGCAAGACGGCCTCACTTGATTAATTCCACTACTGCCTATTGTGTGTGCAGCAGAGATGCAATTTACTGGAACACACCTCTTTCCCAACATTACCCTGAGAGATATCTTCCCTCCATAGTGTCCTAATATAGATTGGTATGGCAACCCTTCTATGCTCTAGGAATTACCATGAATATGTTTAATAAAAAAAAGATCTCTCTCTCTCTCTCTCTCTCTCTCTCTCTCTCTCTCTATATATATATATATATATAGATTACATAATCTAAATGAATTACTAAATTAATGAATTGGCCTTCCCTTCATACTCGCCCTAAGATTCACTGGTTCACTTTCATTTACAAGACCCTTCTCGGCCAATCACCTCATTACTTATGTCGCCTGCTGCAGTCAGTTTCTGTCACACACAATACCCGGTTCTCACTTCATATTCAATTAAGCATTCCCAAAACCAACTGAACTGCTCGCCACTGAAATGATCTGCAAAAGACTCTTAAACTGGACAAACTCATTTCCATTTCTTCCTTTAAAATCCTTGCTGTTTTTTACATCATCATTTCCCAGCTACACATTCCTTTCTTATTCCCCCATGTACCTGTGCGTTTCTCTTGTCATACTGTACTTGTTGACTGCTTCTCAATGTCAATTTTAGGTGTGACTTGAAATTGTATTTAATGTCATTTTAAACTGTATGTATGTCTAATGTATTTTATCTCCTAGCCCTCCTTCCCTTCCCCTAAGTGGCTTTTGTTGTGTGTCAGCCCGCCATTGTAAATAAGAACTTGTTTTAATGACTTGCATGTAAAATTAAAATGAATAATAAAAAATAATAAAAAATGACAAACCTATAATACAAACTGCATGTTTGCAAGTATTCACCCCCTTTACTGTATTATGACACAACTAAATCATCACTGGTGCAGCAGATTGGTTTTAGAAGTCATATAATAAGTTACATTATTTTGGGCCATTTAAGATCATGTGGCAGATGAACAAGTACAAAATCTAAATGATTTGAATAAATATTGACAATGACAGTTTTTTTAAGGGGGAAATTGTGGCTGCTTACATCAGAAGATGCAGAAGAATCTAAAGAACGCGACAAATAAACACATTTGAATTTGCAATGTCATTTTGTGTGTGAATGTGAGTAACCCTACTCTGTGCCCCATGAGACCATGAATGAAATGTCCTATACATTTATACAAAATACAACGACGAAGCATGTGGCGGCTGTGTATAACAAATATGATGAAATTTGACATTGACATGAGTTAATAAAAAAAACATTTTACAACACCCTAATGGTTTGATTTACACAACACTTTGGTTTTGTTAAATGGAAATCAACTGGGGGTTTCAATTGGTTGTAGTATAACTAAACCTGTGTCAGTAAACTCCAGCATTTGGTGAGTCAGTGGCAAAACCTACACAATGCAAAGGGACAATCCAATAGTACGGCGGTAAATCGGCCTCAAGCAGATCTTCCTCAGTCCCCAATTCAGTGAGTGTGCAAGACGAAGACCGGCGAAAGAGGCCACCAAGGGACCTGCAACTGCTCAAGAGATTGGAGAGACTGTTCATACAACAACAGTTACCTGATGCTTCACCAGTCACAGCTTTATGTTAGAGCGGCAAAGAGAAAGCCACTCTGAAAAAAACACACATCACTTGAATCACAATTACAGCCACATAGAGGAGAGAGAAGACTAAAGGGAATCCTTTACAAAAACGTACACTTGATCAAACCAATTGGCAGGCATATCACACCATGTAAGGCTAAACCAGGCAAAAACTGAAACACTGCCACCCAATAATCAATCGATGAACTGCTTTGTAATATTTATATAATTTAGAAGTAGTGATATTTCCCTTCTTCACCCAGATTGCAAAATTAATTCATGGTTCATTTATTGTTTCATTGCTTGTCTTTCAGGATGGTGAGTGCTGCATTTAGGGCCCCACCTCTCTCAACGGGCCCCATCTGGGCTTAAAGGTGCACTATGAGTTCCTGCATGGTCACTTCTGTTAGCCTGGCTCCGCCCTCCTACGTACTTACACTCAATTTTCATTTCTCTTCAGTACTACGTCTGGGTTTGCGGTATAGTCTTGGTTTTCTCCAGCCAAATTTATTTGGTGGTCCAATCAGCGAACAGAGGGAGTGGCTGAGAATGATGACGTTGAGGCCGTGTGCTAGTTTGAGTTGTAGTTCCGTAATGGCGGCGGAGAAAGATGTGAGCGAAGCCATTCGGTCCGTTGTGGCAACGCTGCTGAATATCCAGAAGTTAAAGCCCGAGCAAGAACAATCTTTGCTGAGTTGTGTTGGTGGCCATGATGTTGTGGCCCTCCTCCCCACGGGGTTCGGGAAAAGTTTGATTTTCCAGCTCGCTCCGTTAGTGGTGAAGGAGTTGGCTAAGGCTAACGCTAGAGATGCTAAGCCGACGTCACGACCAAACGTTAGCGATTGGTTATGGCAGATCCAGAGTGGCTCTGGGCAGATCCAATAGTTTTAAACTTCAACAGAGTACCCGCCTTCAAGGAAGTTAACACTTAACACAGACTCTCTGTACAAATGAAATGGACCAGAGTCTGGTAGGACCAGGCTACACTTCTGTTGACGTTCCAAGTAAATTTCAAATAAAACAGCTCGGCCCTCCCCCCATGTTTCTGTAACTGTCATGACTAACTGACTAACTGGCACTAACCCCCACCCCCTCCCCCAACCATCTTGTCGGTGATTGGCTGGAACGTGGTTTGTTGTATTTTGATGCCTATCCTGTGCCTCTAGTGTTTGTTTGACGTTTACGACCCCTGTGTTGTCTCCAGAGACCGGGCTTTTTCACGGTGTATTCAGGGGGCAGGCAGCTAGCGGATCAAGGAGAGATGCCTACGATTTGAGACAAAAATGAAATTGCGCTGAAACCATGCAGGAACTCATAGTGCACCTTTAAATAGACGTGCTTAAAAAAAAAAAGACCATTCTTAGATGTTAGTTTTTTCTCTCTCCATGCAATTAGGAATGAGACAACAAGTACAAGATTTAAATGTATTCATTAATTATTTTTATTTTATTGCCAGGGCCAGGGGTGTAGCGCTGCTGGAATGCTATTTATGTATTACGTTCAGCTAACTAGTTCAACCGTTTATCCAATACTTATTACTAAGGCTAAACAATTATTTGAACTCTTTAGTCAGTACTTTTAACGGACCACTTCAACCATTACTATATAATATCCATTACTTTTTGCTACTCAATTGCAACTGTTTAGTCACTACTTTTAGCTATCCACTTAAACTTTGGTTGCAAACTAGTTTTCACACACTCACAACTGCAACATGTAATGTTACTGTTGACTCAATGTTAATATGTGGATGTGGATATTCTTTATTTTTTTCTAGATTCCTTTTGGGCCTTTATTTGATAGAATAGCTGAAGACAGAAAAGAGGAGCCTAAGTGTATGGGGCGTACGCTCAATCAGGTAAGCTACCAGGACACCCTGGGTATGTTCTTTTAATTTCATCATAATCTCTATTTTTACCCCTCGGTGGTACAACTACCACTGGTTGGGAATCCCTACTCTGTGTAATGCGGTCCTTGTGACAGTAAGCTAGCTATTAGTAAAGGCGGAGTGTGTGATGGAGCTGGCCGTAGGACTCCAGCAGGTTGAAAGCGATGTCCCAAAGGTTGCAGTCAGGATCTGGACAGTTGCAGACAGGCACCATGGAGGCAATGATACCCACAAGAAGGAGGACACAAAGGAGGATGCATCCTCCTACCTTCACTCCTTCCCACAGGCTCTTCAGACACGACCACCTGGTTAACAAAGACACAAAATACACGGATAAGTAAAGGATAAGGGAATGTTTATATTTTGGTTAAGTTATTTATATATATATAAACAAATTGTATGTTGTTGTTGTTGTTGTGGAACAGACAAGTATGTTTTATTCATTAGGGGCCTCCCATCTTTGTCCTCTCCACCCTTCTTATCCTACAAAGATAACAGAAAGCATATCAATCACATATCTTAGAAGTAGGCCTGCCTCTTCTATGACATACAGAACTTAAAGAAATGACTTGTGACATGGGAAATACACTCATCGACTTTCTATATATATATAATGTGGCTCGGGAAAGGGAAGTTTGGGGTCCCCTGCTGGAGCTGCTCCCCCCGCGACCCGATACCAGATAAGCGGACGAAGATGGATGGATGGATGGATGGACTTTCTTGCTGAGAGAATAATACTCGTTTCTGTCTGGTAAATAGAAAGCTATAGCCAGCAATGGGGTAACAACTAACCTCTCTCTGTCTAAAGGTTACAACATCTGCCTACCAGTGCCTGTAAAATCCAAACTAATTAACACGCCATATCACATTTGTTTGATCCGTACAAAATCTGTACAATCGACACATTGTGGTTTTACGGTGGGTCATATCCTGAACTATTTCTGGCCTGGAGTTGGGAGTAACCTCATGAAGTCTACACTGGTTGTCTGGGCAACCTTATGGTGCCATGGAGACTTTAGGAATTCACAGCACCCGGCCAAAGAAACAGTCCCGCAGATAACCCGGAGACATGACATGAATGTCAATTATTGAGCTTTAGAGATGGATTTTGTTACCATCGGACAAAATATGAAGACATAAATCCCCCCTGCTTCCAGTCTTTATGCTAAGCTAACCTAACTAAGCTACATATTTATCAAACAGGTATGACAGTGGTATCAATCTTCTCATAAAGCGAATAAGGGCATTTGTTTGGAAGTGCTAGCCATGGCTGGTGAAATAAAGCTGTTATGTTTTGTTTTTGAAGTCCTATTGGGGTTGTGTTAATATATGTTTAATTATGGTTATTGGAAATTATACTTACCATAGTTGATGTGTTCAATGCAGCTCTGTCAAACCAAACAACAGACCGATAAGAGAAAACAGACAACTCCACACAAACTATAAGATGGTCAACACTGACATGGTCGGACTGGGTTATTTTTAAGATGTACTTTAGACTGTTGTACAAATACAACCAGCAAAATTATAATGCAGTAATTACAATATTTTCTCCCCCTGTCTCCTGCTCAGCTTCTTTCGAAGTTTCTTCTGATCCTGCTTGAGCTTCTGCAGAAGAGAAGATGAAATGTCTGAAAGGTACAATAATATTGACGCGCACACACACGCACACACACACAAACACACACACACACACACACACACACACACACACACACACACACAAACACACACACACACACACACACACACACACACACACACACACACACACACAGAGTATGCGGTACATACCTTGATGCTGTTCAAACTCTCCTCTATCTTGTTATTGCATTGAATCAAGGTCGTGGATTTCTGCCAGACACGAACACACTCAGATTAAGTGACATTTTCATCAACTCTCCGACAACTCTGATTTTAAAAAGATGAAGCTAAGAGACACTTGACAAACAAGATTTCACAAAGGTGTTCATACCTGCTCTATTTCGTCATCTTTCCTCCATAGGACTTCCTGAACCTGCTCCAGGTTGTGCTGTAAAACACAACAAGTCAACTACCGACGCACGCCATAACTTAACTGAATGAATGTGCTATTTGAACAGGTAAGCAGTTTGGAAGAATATATGGTTACATTACTTTACCTAAGTAAAGAACAGTAGTTTTACCTTTAAGTCCTGCTCAGCTGTCCCCAGCTGCTGTATTTGTTCCTGATAGTTCTGTCCCAGAGAGAGTTGTTCCAGTTGGAAGAGAAGAAGCTCAAAGTGAGAGTGGGATCCGAAGGAGGATGCAGCGCCATGACATGAACATCAACACCAGCTAAACGCTTTTCTATTCAGTTGTGGCTGTGGTTTTTTCTACAGTTCTGTCACTGACTTGGCATATACAGTCCTTCCAGAATTTTTTTTTTTGTGATTGTTGCGGGCAAAGATCCTTGATTATGCGGCACATTTTCTTAAAAAATGCAATGGAATATGCGGGATATTTATGCAATTTTATGCAATGAAATTGCGGGAACTTGCAAAAACTGCGGTTTCATCATGGCTTCATCGCGGGGTCTGCAGCTTTTCGATGATGTTCACGTCGCGTAATTATGTCACTTCATAACGTTCCCATGGCAACAGGGGACAATGGCTGTTCTTGTGTGAAGTAAAACGCAACATTTTTCAACTTTCTGCTAAGATATATGTGACTTTTTTGCAACAGAAATGCAGGGATTATGAAATCATGCAAGCCCTGCATATTTTGCGCGGAAATCTGCAATTTATGCGGCGAAAGTGGGGCGTATTTGAAGAAATGCGGCCCCCACATAAATATGCAGACTTTGGCTGATTATGCATTGAATTATGCGATCGCATAATCGCGTTTTCCTGGAGAGACATACTGTACAGTATCCAACCATCAAATGTTTCTTATTGCTTGTAACTGAGTACATTTACTCAAGCACTGTACTTTAGTACAAATTTGAGATACTTTACATAAATATTTCTATTTTCTGCTACTTTCTACTTCTACTCCACTACATCCCAAAGGGAAACATCTTACATCTTAACTTCACTACATTTATCTAACAGCTTTAGTTACTAATTACTTTGCAGACTTAGATTACCACTACAAAATATAACCAATACATAAATTGATATTACTACATATCAATAAGACTGTATTGGTCCCCAGGGGGAAAATTCACAAGCTGCCCAGCAGTATGTAAAGTAATATATAAGATATGTATATATAAATTAAAAATAGCTTCACCTTTACCAGCTGCAACAAATTAGCGATGTACACATGAATGCATCAATAATTATAGTTCATTGATATAATGTCTATCCTGAAATGGCCCAATTCTGCATAATGAGTACTTTAGGATTTAGTCCTTTAAGTATATTTTGTTGCTAATATTTTTGTATTTTTCCTTGAGTAACATTTTCAATGCAGAACTTGTAATTGTAACAGAGTATCTTTACTTAAAAATATCTGAGTACTTCTTCCACCTCTGATAATAAGTATGTGGCAGAGTCAGATGTCATACCTCAGCTTTCAAATCCTCAGTTTTCTCCCGCAGCTTCTCGTTCTCCTTTTCCTGCACAAAACGAAGGTGAGAAATGAAATGAGGGAAAACAGTTGAGGTGGAGGCTACTGGCTGGAAAGATTGGCTATTGAGCCAGCCACACTGTCACCTATCATTTTAAAATCCTGTTGTCCTCGGGTCAAATTTGACCCATTTTCTAAAAGTTTCTATATCTGAATTTTGGGTTTCTTTCAACCAACTTTAAAAAAAAAAAATAACCTGGATAGTTCCATACAACGCTCTTCACAGGTGAAAAAAAAAAATCAGTTCACTACTTTCATTGAATTTGAGGGTTCAATTTGATAGCATTTGAAGAAAAAAGACCATTGAAAAAGTGCCAAAATTTGGACCCTGAAAAACAAAACCTTGCATGGTCGACTGGAAGACAACACAAGGGTTAAAATCCTGCTTCCCTCTAAACTCTAGTTGTGTGATAAACTATATTAGGCTATGTTGTTTAAAATGGCCTAGATGAAATTTTGACCACCAGTCCTGAACTTATAGGAACATTTTTTCCCCCTAATGTTGTTTAGATGAAGACAAATCACAAGTACAACAGCTATGATCCCGAGTTTAGACAGTCTCTACCATTTAGCTGTGGTGTAAACAAACTTGCACAAACAGGAAGTGGGTAATTATTCCAATATGCCTAATGCAAACTGCACATATACTGTTTGTTTGGGTTGGACTCCAAAGTGTTATAGCCAAAACGACAATTTTTCTTCAATACTCCTGCTACAAGGTTGCCTTTATCACTCTCCAAACATAAGTATGCCAAAGCAGGGAAGTCTGACAACAATACAGTATATGATGTATATTTTGCTACATTCTGTATTTCAAATCTTTGACCTCAGTTCTCCCATATGCATGGAGCCTGTAGTCATTCACAAGCATGTATTTAATATATATTGACATTGTCAATATATATTCCAATGTTTTGCAGCCCCACCTCTCATTTTCTCATTTGATATATCTAATCTGTTGCATTAATGACACTGCATGGCAGGAATGCAATCCTATTATGAACAGGAGAAATGAAAGTGTGAACTCACCATCTTCCTTAAGTTATGTGTCAATTGATTCCCCAGCTTCCAGTTCTCTTCCTCAGACAGAATCTCCTGGCGCAGGGCTTCTTCACCCTCCTCCTCCTCCTCCCTCCTTTTTCTTATATTTTCCAACTGCTGTTTTAACCTGAATACAAAGTCAACCACAGATACATATATAAGCTATCATAGAAAAGACACACATGGGAATTAAGTGTTATTCTTAGAGTCAAATTATTAATGTTGATGTTAGTTCTTAGCCTGTTGGTATGAGATTGACTAACAACATTACATAGATGGTGAATTTTGGAGCCGAGCAGACTCAATAGCCACTGTGTATACAACAGTGGTGGAAGAAGTATTCAGATCCTTTACTTAAGTAAAAGTACTAATACCACACTGAAAAAAATACGCTGTTACAAGTAAAACTCCTGCATTGAAAATGTTACGTAAGTAAAAGTATGTAAGTATCATCAGGAAAATGTACTTAAAGTATTAGAAGTAAAAGTACTCATTTCACATCTCACATTTTAGAAACTGGAAACGATCCAAACAGTTCTTTCAATGAATTAAAAGTGTTTAATGGGCTAATCATTCAGCTGCAAGTGTAGGCCGTTATATTGTTGGGTAGTTTAATTTATAATAACACATCGTATTTTATAAACTACATGTGTTTTGTGTACAAAAATCTTAATTTGTAAACTAAAGCTGTCAGATGAATGTAGTGGAGTAAAAAGTACAATATTTCTCTCTGAAATGTAGCAGAGTAGAAGTAGAAAGTGGCATGAAAAGAAAAGAATCAAGTAAGGTACAAGTAGCTCAACATTTGTACTTAAGTACAGTACTTGATTAAATGTACTTAGTTACAGTGGCACTCATAAGTTGATGACAAATGTTCACAGGTAGGGTTAGGGTAGCACAGGTGGTTAACAGGTTCATAATTAATTAAGGACATTGTATGGGGAATTTGGGACACTAAACTGCACGTATATGATTCTCGGCCCGAAATAAAAACCCCTCACAGTTTCAGTTTTTACATGCAGACACACTTAAAGCAGCCATATTATGCTCATTTTCAGGTTCATAATTGTATTTTAAGGTTGTACCAGAATAGGTTTACATGGTTTAATTTTCAAAAAACACCATATTTTTGTTGTACTGCAGTGCTCTCTCTCACTGCTGCAGATCCTCTTTTCAGCTGGTCTCTGTTTTAGCTACAGAGTGAGACCTCTTTTCTTCTTCTTCTTCTGTACTATCTTTGATTGCACTGCACATGCCCAGTAGCTCAGATGTAGATCATGTCAGCTAGCTAGCTCCATAGACAGTAAAAGAAAGGCTGTTTCTACAACTTCGGTCAGTTACAAGGCAGGATTAGCTGGGAGACTTCTAAATGAGGGCGCACATGGAAGTAGTTCTTTTGTAGATTATGGTGAACTTGTGTGTGTTGTAGCAGTGCTTTGCTATTAAGAACGAGGTAGCATGCTAGCGTTAGCATGCTAGCGTTAGCATGCTAACGCTACGAGCTAATGTTGGGTTAGCCTGCTCGTTTCGGCTTGTGACGTCACAAGCCGTGCCGATTTTGAACAGCTCACCCAGAGACTGAAGGCAGGACACATTCAGAAACCGTATCTCACTCTAAACAGCATGGAAGGATTTTTTTCAAAGTTTGTATGTGTGTGGAAGCACCAGAGACACAAAATAACACCCCAAATCCCAGAAAAAGTGATTTTTTCATAATATGGGCACTTTAATGTTACAAGCATCACATTACCACTGCCAAGCCAAGTAGCACTAAATACAGTGGCACTCATAAGTTTATGAAACCATGCTAAAGTAAATAAATAAATGTTCTTCCTTAAAATACAGGGGGCATAAGTAAGTACACCCCTATGTTAAATTCCCATAGAGGCAGGCAGATTTTTATTTTTAAAGGCCAGTTATTTCATGGATCCAGGATACTATGCATCCTGATAAAGTTCCCTTGGCCTTTGGAATTAAAATAGCCCCACATCATCACATACCCTTCACCATACCTAGAGATTGGCATGGGGTACTTTCCATAAGATCATCTCTCAATACAAATCAAACCAGCTATTAGGTTAACTGAAATAAAACCATGGCAATCTCTAGATGATTGCCACTGTACATGCACCACTGGTATACAGCATAAATGAATGTGTTAACATTAGGGCTGTCCTCAACTAAAGAAATTCTTAGTCGACTAACACTTATATGATTTTGTCGATTAATCGATTAGTTGATGTAATCGACAGAGCTGTGCTCTTTGAGAGGTGGTTAAGACTAGAAAAGCACAATATAAATGTAGTTAATGAACCATCTGTAAAACTGAGTTTCTCCACAATTAATCCTGCAAAAGCACCACTTTAAATCTTGTACTTAAGCATGAATAACCATAAAAAATGACTCATCAACTAAAGAAATCTTAGTCGACTAAGACCAAAACGACCGATTAGTCGACTAATCGACTAAGAGGTGGCAGCCCTAGTTAACATGATGCCTATAATGGGAAAACAAAAGAAAAAGCCTAGTTATGAGGTGTCATACTCTTTCACTTTGCCGGCGAGGTATTTATTCTCAGCCTCCGTCTCATTTATCTCCACCTCCAGGTCCAGTCCATGCTCAAACAACCTATCATGGTTCTCCCTCTTCTCTCTGAGGCGGGTTGCAGCCTCATAGAGTCTTCTCCTCAGCTCTTGTCGTTCACTACAGACACACCAGAATATAAAGTGTTCATATTGACAACAGGCTTTATCCAAACAAGCCAAACCATACTTAAGAGCAAATAGATCATCCATATTTTGCCCTAAGACACATACTTGTTATCTTGCTGCTGCTTCCCAGATACATCCATTACTTCTTCCAGATGTATGAAATGCACTCCCACCTTCGCATCGCTGGCTTCCTCTGAAGCGTTTCTAAAGGCGCCACAATTGTCAGACATGATGCCCTGTTTAAGTCGATGTGTAACCTACGTCTAAAATGTGGTTTACCAAATGAAATGTATCTCCCACTGAGTTAAAACCTATTGACTCTCTGCATAATTCCATATGACATCACAACAGTCTTGATTCTGCATAAGGACACATTCCACTTTCCATATGACATCACAACAGAGACGACAGTCTGGGTTCCGTACATACAGTCTACGGTTCCAAAGCAAAACACAAACTCCCATCAGACACCTGAACACACACACACACACACACACACACACACACACACACACACACACACACACACACACACACACACACACACACACACACACACACACACACACACACACACACACACACACACACACACACACACACACACACACACACACACACTCGTTTGTTGTATGCTTATTGGGAACCCTTGCACAGATTTGTTATTTATAGTTGTTATTTTCGGCACAAAATATTAATATTAAAATGACACATTAGTCAAACCACACACACACACACACACACACACACACACACACACACACACACAGACACAATGTAACATATAGTGTATATGATGACACTGAGGTTAACAGTCTGTAAAATGATTAGAAAATCTCAGAAGAAATTAGACACCACCAGACCTGTACACATATACAGTACATATATATGGAAAGATACGATTCATCCTATGTATGAGTTGTATGAACTGTTGCCCTCTGGGAGCCAGTTTCTGATGCATCGCACAAGAAGTCATATTCACATTAAGGCCTTTATTCATAATGCAATTGGACTTTTAAATCTGCAGGCAGATGGAAATTACAGTTTTTTACAACTGCCACACGATTTTTGAAACCTCTTACTCAAAGAGCAAAACTACACACCAAACCAAACAATAAGCTATATTTCAGCATTTCACTCAGTTTTCAGTTGCATAAAACACTTTTTTTCAAAACAGAATTCTCTACCTAAGACACAAAAATCTAACAGGAACTGATATTCTTTCCTCTTCCAAACAACTAATCAAAATGCTACACTTGCTCTGTTTCAACATTGCATTGTTGTTTACACTGTAGTTCTCAACCCCTCTCAGACAAAGGAGCTTTGGATTTAAAACAACGGTGTGTAGCCTACATGGTGTATCCGAAAATTTACTATAATGAAAAAGGTGTTTGCCATTTGATGTAAAATGCTTCATTTTGAGATGTGTTTATGGCATTTAGAATGCTGTATTTCATTTTGAAGATGTGATTTAGCATTTCGTGTGTGCAGTTGTGGGAATTGTGTGTAGAGCTTTGAAAAAAAAGGAGACACTAGTTTTGAAAACGTGTGTAAGCAGTTGTAAAAAAAACAACAACCTGTCAACAAAAAGACGCAGCATGTAACCACTTATACAAAGTACAACAGCGCCCCCTACGGTCACACTTTCCTCAGTAGCAGTGTTCTGGTTCCACGTTGGTAGGAGTTTCCAGTCGGACATGTTTAGGGAAACACAACTCTGTTCACGTGGAGCGGCTCGTCTCAGCCGCAGTTGAAAAGGTGAGTGGGTCCGTGGAGTTGTTCAACTCTATCATAAACATAACTAATTAATAACCATACCGTTATGTCAACCGGACTACAGTTAAACTGTCACTGTGCTTCACGTGCGGAGAGCTGCGGGAGCGCGCAAAAGCTACGCTGTCGGACATGTTTCCTTATTTTAACTGTCAAACAACGACACAACCTTCGTTCCCCGGTCGGGTTCATTAACGGTGATAGACGAGAGTGTATTTCTATCTATTATGTATTGTTTTAGTCTATTTATAGACGTTAAGAACGAACGGTATTTTGGTATACGTGCAGTTTAGTGTCCCAAGTTATTTTCCAAAAACTGAGTGTCCCACATGATGAGGGTCTTCTTTGAGACAGGTTAGGGGTAGAGGTAGTTAGGGGTATGGGTAGGGTTAGGGTAGCACAGGTGGTTTAGCAGGTTCATAATTAATTAAGGACATTGTATGGGGAATTTGGGACACTAAACTGCACGTATATGATTAAAAACCCCTCACAGTTTCAGTTTTTACATGCAGACACTTAATGTTACAAGCATCACATTACCACTGCCAAGCCAAGTAGCCCTAAATACAGTGGCATTCATAAGTTTACACACCCATGCTAAAGTTGACTAAAAAGAGGAATAAAAAAATCATCTTTTGGAAATTGATCTTGATTCCTTAATTAAAAAAATGAGGAAAAATCAGACCTTTTAAGGACACACATTTTCTTTGTGAATGAATAATGTATCGTAAATAAATAAATGTTCTTCCTTAAAATACAGGGGGCATAAGTAAGTACACCCCTATGTTAAATTCCCATAGAGGCAGGCAGATTTTAATTTTTAAAGGCCAGTTATTTCATAGATCCAGGATACTATGCATCCTGATAAAGTTCCCTTGGCCTTTGGAATTAAAATAGCCCCCCATCATCACATACCCTTCACCATACCCCCACATCATCACATACCCTTCACCATACCTAGACATTGGCATACTTTCCATAAGCTCATCTCTCAATGCAAATCAAACCAGCTATTAGGCTAACTGAAATAAAACCATGCCAATCTCTAGGTATGGTGAAGGGTATGTGATGATGTGGGGCTATTTTGATGAGTTTTGTTAACTTAGAGGATCAGATCAAAACCTGTCAACAGCCCGAACGACCAGCAACCAATCAGATCCCTGGGAGGACTGACTCATTATTCCTAGATGGACTATAAAATGAAAAGTACTAAAGAGAAAAATAGATAGGTTTATAGACCAGACCAGTAGAATCACTGCTATTGCAGGCTTTTCCATTTCCACTCTTGGTTTTAGAGCAGAACCTCTAACAAATTGAGGGACAATTGTTAACCGCAATAAATAAAGGTAAATAATAAATAAAGGCATAATGACGATAGCTCCTTAAAAAGGCCCAATGACACGCAACAACATACTTTCCGTTATATTTTTGATATATATTTTGAATTGTCGTCTGTGTTTTTCTTCTTGGCATAGGCTAAGTAAAGGGATTTCCACCGTAAAAATGAAGTCTTTGACGCTCAAAATAACCCTGGGGGAGGACACCCAGACCCAAAGGCAGATTCTGGCCTACGTATATAGGTCAATATATGTATATACAGTACAGTACACCCACTTCAATATATTAGACTACACCACTGTGTCCAGCAGCCCTGTACTAGGAGTGCTTGCCATGTGCTCTGGCTGTGAATACATGTCAGGGTTTCCCCCAGTGTATTGTAAGCCTGGTGGCCCCCCAGGCCTAAGTTGCCCCCCACCAGGCCTTAGCCACTGGGAAGTATTATTTTTTCTGTAATTTTAAGAGGTTTCTTTAAACTACAGTGGGGTGGCTCGGTTGGAAACTTATACGTAGTCATATTTTCAAATCTCCAGTTAGCTTTTAGCACTGACTTAATGTAGGGCCCTGTGGAATCTGTCTTAGAGCTTTTAACATTCTCAATTTTGCTATTCTGTCCATGATTCTGTTATCTGGCCCACACACACACACACACACACACACACACACACACACACACACACACACACACACACACACACACACACACACAGCGCAGAGGCGAGGGAGAGAGAGAGATACCCGTTTCTCTTCGGGAGACTTGTTTAAATTATGACAAATATGCTATATACATTAGTACATTTGGTGTATTTGTTTTCTGATTTTAACGCTATAAAGACCGTTGCCATGCTTGCGTCACTCCCTTACCCCTCCTACCAGTCCCTATGGCCACTTGGCCATTGCGAACGATTAATCGGTTTTTCCAGTGTCTTTTCCAAGTGTTTTCCCCGACTTTATTTTGTCCTATTGAATGGTTTATAGTTGCAAAGATTAATCATTTAATCGATTAGTTGTCAACTATAAAAATATTCAACTATTTTGATAATCGATTAATCGGGTTGAGTCATTTTTTTCTGAAAATAAGCAAAACTTCTCTGATTCTAGCCTCTTAAATGTGAATATTGTTCTAGTTTCTTCACTCCTCTGACAGTAATTTGAGGACCTCATCTCGGGCTATGGGAAACACTGATCGACATTTTCTGACATTTTTATATTTATATATTGCTGAAAAT